>NC_089791.1:47944882-48077382 GCF_040412425.1 Macrobrachium rosenbergii | reverse complement strand
CCCAACCATCACCTTTGTTGTGTCATGCAGGAGGGTATTTCCCGGCATTAAAAGTTTTCTTATTCAAGTAAGTTTAAAACTATTACCTTGTCCATGATTTTGTTATGTACTTGTATGCATAAGTTTTGTCATCCTCAAATTGGTTGGTTTATTATAACAAGATATTATTATTGCTGTTGTCTTCATTATTACCAATATTATTTACATATTTTCTTCTTGCCCTGCAGTCCTTGCAGCTCACGAGACTATCGTCAAGTGCCCGACGCCGGGCTGCTCCGGGCGCGGCCACGTCAACCAGTCCCGCCACTGCCACCGCTCCCTGTCCGGCTGCCCTGTTGCTGCCGCTTCCAAACAGGCCGCGAGACACGCCCGCCAACGCATGGCACTGCTGCAGCAGCCCCCACACATCCCGCCACTCCAACAAACAGGTGAAGTATTTGTTGTTGGGACTGAATCAGTGATATGAAAAAAATAAACATGAAATTGGTCTGATTTTGATAATGAATAAAGCATTTGTTCTTTTAATATCAGCAACAAAGGCTTGCCACAGGTCTAGTTAAACACTTAATACCTGTAATTATAAATACCCTGTACAGTAATAGGTAAAAGCCAAGTTAGGTATAGTTATACAAATTATTATTATTATTATTATTATTATTATTATTATTATTATTATTATTATTATTATTATTATTATTATTATAACACCAACAAAAATGTAAAGTGTATTGGTTAGATTAAATGACCTATTATTATTTTGTACTATTATTATTCTGATCAAAACCCATGGTATGTCCATGGTGATGTAAGGCTTCAGGAAGAATCCAGGGTATCCTTACCTCAGACTATATAAGCAAAGGCTTTTCTTTATTTAAAAGAAAATATAATTATGTACCAGTGATGGTGATATGGCATTTCATTCCACATCTTCCCTGTTGAAGCTGGTTGAAGCTGGTATTTTATCAAAGAAAGAAGCATGATTCATATTGAATACCTAATTTTTGGCTGAGCAAAGGCTTTTCTTTATTTAAAAGAAAATATAATTATGTACCAGTGATGGTGATATGGCATTTCATTCCACATCTTCCCTGTTGAAGCTGGTTGAAGCTGGTATTTTATCAAAGAAAGAAGCATGATTCATATTGAATACCTAATTTTTGGCTGCTGTTATACAGAAGAGATAAAACCAGCCTTTATTCACGTTAACTGTAAAAATCTGTATGGCATTCTCTTAATTCTTAGGCAGCAAATCTTGTTCATTTAAACAGTTGCCCTTTGAATAATTTACTCGAAAGTCCAGCAGTGAAATATTGCTTTAAATTAGCCAGTAAGAAATATAATCCTAATTGTGGTTATTGGGAAATGCACAGTACAGTATATTGGACTTTGAAAAATCAGAATCAGAATCTTAGTATTGCTCTGTAATATCTTATATTTTTAAACATTATAGTCAGGGAGTAAATGTAGTCATTGACTAGGGTGACAGAATGGATGGAAATAAGTTACTGTCGATTGTACTGGTGATTAAAAATGCTGGTACTGTAATAAGAAAAAATTATGAGAAAATGATGTTCATAATCAAAAAGAAACATCCCTTGTTGGATAGGTTATTATGCTCTTTTGTCACTGAAATACAAAATCCATAATTTATAATACAGAGTTTTGTAATGAAGAGTAAAGTACTTTCATTGTTTTCTAAATCTTTAATAAAAAAAATGTTTGCTCCAAACTTAGCATTTAATATGTTCATAGTGAAGAAGCTGAACTATGTACAGTACTGTTGTAATTATTTATTTATAAAAACCTTAGTCCACTTGAACTGTATGACTTCCCACAAGAGCTTGAGATAGAGGCAAATTGCCAACCATAAAGTTGATAAGATGCATTTTGTGAACCTTTATAATCGTTTTTAATGCTAAAATGGTTTTTATTATAATTATGAAAGTTATTGGATTTAATATATTGACTGATCAGAGCGGTATTTTACCCTATTAGCAATAATTCTTGTTGAAACAGATTTGATAATTCAGTAATATTCCTTTACAGCTCCAACAGCAGACCGCTTACTCCGACCTGTGTGCTTGGTAAAACAACTAGATTTTTCTCAGCCTTCTTTGCCGCTTCTCCCTGGGGCTGCACCTTCAACGGCCTCTGTATCAACCACATCTGGTACTCTGACAGTTTCTTCAGCAGCTTCATCAACAGTTACATCATCAATACCTTTCCCAGTATCATCAATTACGGCAGATTCTTCCAGTCAGTTTCAGGTGTCTGATATACCTTCAAAATCCTCCAAACCAGTAGTATTTCCTTCAACTTCATCTTCAAGTTTACCTACCTTGATACCACTCAAACAAGAAATTTGTTCTACGTCTTCCACACCTTCTGTATCATTAACTAAGGTAACAGTGCCCAGTGTTCCTTCTCCACAAGGGTTTGCATCCTTGTGTTCTCCAGTGCGAGAAGACAACACGAGCCCTACTGAAGGCTCTCCTTCCTCAGCTGTAAGTCCATCTGCAATACTTTGTGCTGCTAAAATCTCTGCCAGTTCATCTGGAAGCTCCTCTGCTTCTCCTGACCATTGTGGCGAAGCACAATTATCCGATCGTGAAAACTTAATGGAGACTTCGACTGTGCCACCCCCCACACCTCACGAACCACCTAGTCTTCAACCTCAAGATCCACCTAAGGCCTGCATGGAGGAAGTAGCAGGGGGAGGTAGACTAGCTCTTACTCCAACAAATAACAATAATACCAGTACAACAAATAACAATAACAACAATAGTACCACTGCAACCTTAACTACCACTACAAACAGTAGCACTAGCAGCACGAGAACAAATACTCATAGCCCAAGTAAGCCTCTGGCATCTTTAGGCTCTTCAGTGAATGCAAAGGTTTCAGAAGGTGGAGGGCTTGGATGTTTTGGTTACAAAGGAGAAGATGAAGCAGGATTAATTCGACCAGCACCCATAACTGAAGTACGAGCAAGTGAGGCCAGGTTTGATATACCACATTCGTACACAACTCTAGATCTGGACCGACAAGCAGCCATCCCTGTTTCACAGCCTCACATGCCCCCTACTCCAACAACATTCGATACAACAACAGTTGCAGGAGGAACTTCATTGCCAGGTGCCTCTATAACACCTATGACTCCTGCACCAGGCCCAATTGTAGGAACTAATGGTCCAATTGTTCCACATGTTCCATTTGATGGCCTAAAGCCTCCAGTTACAACAGAGTACCCAATCACCACAACTCACAACAGCTTCTTCATGAATAAAGCATGTGGGGCAGAGGTTAAACTTAATGACACAACACCTTGTTCTGTTGCATGTATGCCTCCTGTACCACCTAACACCATGTACCAAAGGTCAGTTTCACTTCATTTATGCTAAATACTCCATTTTCAGTTTGTTTTATAATGCAATATATCAAGTAGCTTCTTATATTTAATATAAAAATTCAGTACCCTTAAATTTAAACCTGTAAGTTATGATCCACTTCTTTTTAAAGAACATATATATACAGTACTCATGATATTTTCTGTCACAGCCCTGGATACCGGTATGACAGCTCAGCCATCAATCTAAGTGTCAAAACATCAGCATTAGGGCCCAACCCCATGTCCCCAGCCAATGTAATGGACCTGTCTGGACCCATGGGTACTGGAGGCCCCATGGTAACCTCCCCACAGTATCCAGGACCTGGTGTTTCTCCATGCTACAGTGGGCCACAGTTAGTATCTCCAGGCAGTTCTCATGATTCCCAGCATACCAACCAAACACTTGACCTCTCCTTGGCCCGTCCGCCTGGCTCACTCAGGTATCTTTAGTCTTGTGGTTGAGACATGCCCATTGTTGTCAAACCACATGCTTTGCAAGATATAATGCAAGTAAATACTTCCTCCATTTAAGATTTCTGAATCCTCCAAATAGTTATTTCCATCCATTTCCTAACATTAGAATTATTGGTAGGAAATATATTTGGAACACTACAATGTATTTCTTATCCTTTACAGTGGTCCAACCAGTCCTGAATACAGCCCACCTTCACGTTTAGGGTCTGCTTACCCTGGTGGCGGGGGACCTTTCCAGCAGCCGCAAAGTATTGACGAACAAACTGAACCTGTTGATTTCTCGTCACCTGCAGAACCTGTGAATTTCAGTCTAGCCAGACCACTAGAATATGGTGTTACCCCTGATTATGCACGAGCACCTACTGCTTCAGCTTGTCCACCTCATGACAACACTTATGCTACAACTCCAGACAGAACACATGATTACAGGAATATGAATGGTAAGTATTTTATACTAAGTCTGTTGGAAGTCTCATCTGTTTTTGTACTAACCATAAAACAAGATTATTTATCTAATACTATATGTCATGTAGATACTGTTGGGCAATAGAATGGCCTTTAACAAAGATTCCATATTTCCTATTTACGATTCCTTCTGCATAAACTAATATTGTAAGCATCATCTTGGAATTCTGTTTCACAACTAACCACCTATGAATGATGTTCTATAACTCAAGTAGGTACTGTACTGTCATACCTAAATTTCTTACTATAGTATGGTAGTATATTATACAAATTTATTACTAACACTGAATTATAAACTTTTCTGCAACTAACAAAGGTTACAACTCCATGACTACACGCCCATATGATGTAACAGCTGCATATAACACTGGTTATATGGGTTACCAAGGCTACCAGGGTGGCTACATGGGTGCAGGTAGTTATGGGGCTGCCATGGGTGGGGACTATATGACAACCACTGCCTGCACTACTCCATATCAACTTTCTCCATCCCGTTCACAGCCCCCCTCAACACCTATGCCTGATAGGTATGATGATCATTCAGTAATGCTTTTAATGAGTGGAATGTTGACATTTTGAGTTGAATGCATCTTCCCAGGATATTTAAAATAAGGTTCGATAGTTGAATATCTCAGTTAGATAGTTTTAGGTAAAGGTTAATTGTGTATGTAGATTACATGGCGTGTTCTCATCAAATACAGTTAATCTTAGGTATTTCCCACATCCCTAAAAATGTAATTGCTCTGACATTTGATTGGAGAATGGGGTTATTACAATTTAGTTTCATGGTCAGTGTTACAATTAACTAGTTATTTCCAGCACTAACTCATAGACCAAACTCCCACAAATCAAAATCAAATCAGAGTAACTAGTTATACATATACCCTTCTTGTTGCATACAAATAAGGATAGCCCCTTTTATAGTGTATATCTTACTATTGCAGTGTCTTCCTGATTTCAAAATTAACTTGGATAAAAGTAATTTTAATACCTTATAAACACGTAAAAGATGTGACGATTGGCAGAGTATTGTATTGAAGGGTTTGCTGTGAAAGGTCAATAAAGTTGGATGGTTTTGCTTAAGTTTTTCCTCTTCAACTGTACAGTTTAGCATTTTCTCTGTTTACCTTTCCCAACTTCCTAACTAGTGTTCCTCTCTCAGCTGGGTACCAGCCTGTACTCTATCCCACTATAATAGTATGAAGTAACATACAAACTTGTAAATTTAGATTTAGTTTTGTTGCTCTATTGATTTTGCAGTATTATCATATATCTCACTCAAGGATTTAATAATGTTCAGTAATGCACTATAAGTCACTCTATAGTGTTCATTTTGTATTTGATTTGCTGTGTCTGCAAATTATTTTTTATAGTAAAACCATCAATAAATTAATTTTTGCTGGCAGTGATATTGATACCATTGTTGTTGTTGAGGCTAATTTCAATATACAGTATTTACTTCTGTTGATTACATTTTGAATTTATCTTACTTGTACAGTTCTGTACAGTGCTACCTGTATCTGTATTTTTGATTTTAGTTTTTACAATACTGTAAAATCTATCCATATATCTGATTTCAAGATTAAAAAATTATTAAAGTAACATCTTTGCAGACATCATTAATTTTATCAGTGATTTTCATGAGTGAGTTTAATAGAGGTATTTTGCTCAGTAACAGTGTTCGGGCATACTCGCGTTCCAGCAGTAGACGTGATGGAAAGGAGCTCATCCAGTGTCCAACTCCAGGATGTGATGGTATGGGTCACGTGACTGGCAACTACGCCACCCATCGAAGGTTAGTGGAGAGCCGTAATATGAAGGCACACACTTTGCTCCAGCGGATCCTAAGGGGTGTGCCTAGGAGTAAATACTTTTTTTTTTTCTTTTCATGTTTATATTAAATGTTAGAGAATATGGAACATAAATGTCACAATTTTTTTCCTCAGCCAAGCTTTTGTCCATAATTTATGATTGTGGTATTTTTCATCTGGCATACTAATTACCAGATATCAAGACCCAAGTATAATGTACCGTACATTGCAGACCTTAAAACTAATAGCCATTCCCATACTCATTGCAGATTAACATTATTGTTACAGCACAAGTTTTCCTAAAAATATTAACCTGAAAATACAGTATGTTTTAAAAGGTTTTAATTTTTCATATACTGTATGGCACTTTTAGGGGAAATTTGCTTAATCTACAATAAATCCACGTAACCCTTCTAAGATTTTGGGGGTCAAAAACTCATCTGTGGAAAACATATGTTCTGACTTAGTGCATAAAGGCTTGCACATAATATTCTTCAACAATTTGTCATAACTGTATTTTCCATGATGCAATGCTGTTTCTGGTCTTACTTTGAAGTAAAATAATTACTGTATTTTATTGTAGTACCCTTAAGAATAAAAACAAAATTATATAGTCTGGTGCACTTATAAATTCTTTTTGTACCATGAAAAAAACAATAAATTTTGTTTTGAATTATTTATTATTGTTATTTATGCTGGTTTTTGCATAAAAAGGCAAAACTTTTTGTAGCTTTGTATTTTGGACAATTTTAGTGATTATGCTCTTTAAACAGCCCCCTGTTAATGTCAGAGATTGTTAAACCATTCACCAACACATTTCCCAATGTTACCAGACATAAATACAGTATACTGATATCACCTCAAGGGTTGTAACTTTGTAATATCATAGGGCAAGATGCCATTTGATTAACGTCTTTGAAATATCTTAGGGATGTATACCCAGTTTGTCGAATTTCTGCATAATTACAAGACTAAACCATTTACTTAGGATGTAAAGTAAAACTGTAGCCCAGAGATAATTCTGTATTTAAGCAGAATCACAGTAACTTTGTTTTCCTTGTGGATATTAAGCTTCTGTGCACATATATAAATTCTAAAGTTAAAATGTCAGTAACTTGAAGGTTATATGACCAGTTACTTAATTTGCCTTGTAATAAATATCAAGTTGAATGGGGTGTTCCTTTTTACAAAATGAAGGTTTAGAAGGCTGGCTAGTACACAAATGTATTCTTGGGAAATAAAATATTCTCAACTAATTACCCACAAGTTGTCTTCATTCTTGTAGCAAAACAGCATCTCCCTTAACATGAAAGTGACATGAGATTTATTCAGTGGTATGCCAGTTATGTTGTGCTTCAATATTTTCCTCTTAAACAAGGCAATGTTTGAATTATAGTGATGAAGTTAATAAACAATGAGCAGTAAGAAGTACTGTACAGTAATGTACAGTTTTAGCTCTCGACAAAGCCGCTGTATTTGTGGATTTTTTATTATGTTCTTAATATTTAAGAGCTGCAGTGTATTCAAGTACACTATTTGAATGACAGTGATTTTATGGATTTTCTTATTTTTCATCCATTGAACTGAAATATTGTGTGAAGCACAGGTCCTTTTTTTATTAGAAAATTCCACTTTCAATTATACCACAATCAAATTAATATTTTAAAATGTTGATGATTCCACTTATGATTTTCTTTTTAGTGTTGGTTGAGGAGATTTAATTGTACATATCCTATTCTCCTTGTGAACTAATAATATCTTTGTTTATAAAACAGGCATTTTTAATGTAAGTTTTTTATAATTTAAGATTAGGATAGTTACTTGTGAAACTTTCAAAGTTTTTCATGTAACTATGCTAAATGCACCAGGACATAACCTCTTACTATATGGATCTAAGCTTTGATATTCATCATGAGAAAGCATAGTAGAGTAAAGTAGAGTAAAACAGAAACTGAAAAAGATCTTCTCTGTAACTTGCTGGTAACATATATGGGTGAGAGGGTAGCATTTTGGGTATTTTTTGCAAATATTTCATTAAAGTCATCCACATTAGAGCAGCAAGGGCTGGTTTTCTCAGGATGACATACCTAACACAGAGTGATGTGCCTTCACCTTACAAGGGCTGGGGACGTTTGAAGCAAAGAGCATTCTTCACACAGATGACTATGAGCATTGTCTAACAGGCAGTAGCTCTCTGCCAAAAATTACTGCTATTCAGCATTGGTTTCACATCACCTTAAAAATCATTCCTTATGAACAGTCATACCAGCCTCTTGTAATCTACCCAACCACCCATCGTATGTAACCTATTGCACACAGTCTTGGTCAAAAAAATCTTCACTTGGCCAAGTCTATACTCGCCCCACCATCCAGCCTGTCCGGATGTCCACGAGCTGACCGATCGACTATCCAGCATCAGACGCAGGAGCTGAAGTGTCCTACCCCTGGTTGTGATGGATCTGGTCATGTAACAGGGAACTACTCATCACATCGATCTCTCTCCGGTTGTCCCAGAGCCAACAAACCAAAACATAAACCTAAGGACTCTCAGGACTCTGAGCCACTCCGGTGAGTGTCACTAATGTTAGTTTGTTTGTAAAAGAAAACAAAGTGAGAGGTTTAACAAAGACAAAATCTTGTGGTATTGGAACTATGGTAAGATGGTTATATGTATATTTTCAAATTCTTCAATGTAAGATTTTTATGCTTACTGTAAGTTTTACCATAGTTTCCAGATCACCAACTCTGGTTTGTAGTTTTGTGTGTGTGTGTGTTGCAGTGTCTGTACCCGCTTTTGTTGGACACCTTTTAAGGGCCAAACCTTACTCTAGCTAAGGTCCGAGGCTTGGACCCTTGCCATGCTGTACTCATACTGCAGTATTTATCATTATAACTGTATGACATCACCAATGACTCAAAGTATCTGAGTCTAGCACCCTAGCATGTTTTCATCCATACTTGAGTTTGCTGCATGAAGAGTTGTAAATTTCAGCCCAAATCTGCTGTTCTGGAGAAATTTGTGGCATAATCATATGCGTAGTACAGTAAATAAACAGAGAGGTCCAAGCCTCACCCTCAGTTGCTGGTGTGGTCCAGTCCTCTGCCCTTTAATGTGTTTCAAAAGTTGGTGTATGGGAGGCCCAATGTAACTGAAGCCCAGTCATCCATGGATTGACCATTTGCTAATTAATCAGTCATATGATATAAGTTGTTTTACAATTAGTAAAGTTTAAATTAAAAAAAAATTGAACTGGTGTTGCACCAGATTGTAGAGTCATAGTTATATAGTTATCAGTCTGCCAGGGAGTAAGTAGGGAGTGCCATAACCCCCGCCCTCCCTCCTGAAGCGCTGCTCTTGCCCCACTCACCTCACATGACCTCACTGACTGCCATTGTGCTGCCCTTAGCTGTCCAGTCCCTGGATGTGATGGGTCGGGGCACTCCACGGGCAAGTTTCTCAGTCACAGGAGGTAAGAAGGCCTGAGCTTACGGGAGCCAGAACCAAACACCACTTGAGGCCTTCACTTCCTATTGTCTGCCACATTTATAGTACTGCGTTTACTACAGTAATATGGGAGGGACACTTGTTTTGACGCTTAGAATGTAGTTTCTATTTATATTTGGGGGTTCAATTGATATCCTTCCAAAACTCTGGAAAAATTCTAAAGAATGTTTCAATTGATTCACATTTCTTGAAAACTTCCATTAATGTATTTAAAACCTTAAATTCAACATGAAACATTCTGTAACTGATCCAAATTGCTGGACAAAACCTTAAAAAAGGGGTTTCCAGCTGACCTCAAGTGGAGTTCTACCACTGGATCCCATTTATTATTACCATGCTATTGCCCCTTATCGGACATACTGCATGCTAAGCTGAAAAATAAGTAGCCAAATTTGGTAATATTGAGAGAATGTGTAGTAGTGGCGGCCGCTGTTCAGGTGGCAGACTAACTTGCCGTGGTGTGTATCCCCAGTGCCTCGGGCTGTCCCATCGCCAACCGCAACAAGATGCGCTCCCTGGAGGGGGGCGGGGGGGCGGGTCTGGGCATGGGCGTCCCCACTGGGTTAGCTGCCATGAACGATCCTCGGCCTCCCCTCCTGGCGGCCTCATATTCAACGGGTGCACCTACGGGCCCACCCACAGCTGCCCACTCCCTCTTGGCCCGCCCACTCCTCCACCCACTCCAGCCCCCTCCTGCCAAGAAGCTTAGGATGGATGATCCAGCCATGACCTTCAAAACAGGTGCGTCCTGCATGCTGTTGTCTGCCATTCCATTGTCCCTGCCCTTTACTCATTCCACAAAGATTCATACTGAAATGATTATAACAGTTTTAAAACTTAAGTATGTAACAAAAAAGAAACTTTAAATATGCAGTCACATTAGTAATTTTGATTGAAGGTTTGCTACCCATTCAGATAATTTCATTTTTGGAGTGTCTCGTAAGGTTTTAATAAGGCTATTGAGAAATTTCTTAATAGCATATTTACTGTACTATGAAATATAATGCATGCCAAAACTATTTCCAGATGTGTGACCCAGCAATCCTTCTTTTAATGTTAAAAACAAATTCAGTTTTTACCCAGATATAAATCAAAGATAAACAAAATAGGTTTTTATGTTATGATATAAAATCATGTGTTGGTTGCTATACAATAATGAAAAATACAGTTATGTTAGTAGTTCATTATTAAGTCAGAATTGCAATGTTTAATTTTTACTCCATGATAGATTTCTCACATCTTGCTTTAGTTGTTTCAAAACTTTTTGACATTCAGGATATTGTTGCTAATGTATTGTAAAGAATATGTCATTATAGTTTGATGTTGCTAATGTGTGGTAAAGATCATTGTAATATACCTAAGCATACCTCACTGACAAGTCAGGACCTGGGTTCTTTGGAGATAACTGGCACAGTGCTTATGTTACGCTTAGAGAATTGAATTACTTCACAGTGTAAGTTCAGCTGAAAGTGAGTTTTTCACTTTAATGTTTGCTTAATGAATGTGACCTAAAACTTAAAAATATGGCAAAATGTTTGCAACTTCCAGAAAAGTGGAAATTATTGCTCCTTTAGGCCCTTCAGTGCTCTTCCTATCTTAAGGCCTGTGACATCAAAACCACTTTGATGTTCTCGTAACCAAGTTTTCATATTTAACTAAATCAAGAATTATTTTTTTCATATAACTTAATCCACAGCTTAATTGGTAGTTTCCTTTTTATATTTATTCTGGTAAAGCAGAATATCAAAACAATCTATGTTTAAGATTACTTAAAACTTGAGTTATTTAGGCAGCTGAAGAAAAATGGGTCCTGCATTGTCATGAGTTTGGGGTCCTGCATTGTCATGAGTGACTTGTTTCAATTGAGCTTAACAGCAAAAATGTATTGTATCTTCTGCAAATGCATTAATGAAATTTCACAAAAATTTCCTTTTATTATAAGTGGGCTCTTTTGTACATGCAAATTATTAGAATTTTATCAGCCTGCATGTAATTTTTTTGTAGTATTGAACAGATCTTCTTTGCCATTTTATTTATCCCCTGCTTGACGACATGTATTTTAGTGCTGTTGTCTGCAGAATCAAAGATTTATATCATTACTGTAATGTGAATGTAATGGTACCAGTTTATTCAGTGATTTATTGAAAAATGAAGAGAAAATTATATGACTTTTATGAAGCTGAGAAATGCCACGAATTAATTTTTTTCAACATTTTTTGTGTCTGATGAATAATGCATTCAAGAGGTCAAGTACTGTATATGAAGGAAAATGGTAATCTATATTTTCTAAAGTGATTTTAAATGTTTTGGTAATCTGTAATGTTTGGGTGGTCAGTATGCACATTTCAGAAGAAAAAACAGCAGAAAACATTATCATACTAACACTTTACTTAGCTTAAATGAGCAAAGTGAAAACATTCCCAAATAAGTTTCACTCAGGTCAAGAAAATGTTTACCCAACTTTAGCTAGTTACCAGTTAGACTATTTAAGGTATTTTCATTCTCAGTTGGGGAATATATAGCTGATTTCCTAATACCATATATGGTGGGATTAACTACACTTCAGTAATAATTTGTTCTTGGAAACTAATGATCCTGTGTTACAAACAAGTTGAAGTATGATTTCTTCCTTATGTTCATCATTAATGGAAATCATGTCTGGTGACTGCACACAAGCCCTTCTGAAAATCATATTGAAAACATTACATTTTCCAAGGGAGCTTGTTATGAAAAAGCCAAGGGTACATACAGCTCAGTGCTTTTACCTGGTCCAGGCATAAAGACAAAATAAGAAAAAATATATGGGTAGGAAAGAAAGGTGGGGCTTGAAGGGAAGATAGAGCTGCTTCATAAAACAAAGAACATTATAAGAATCAAAAGAAACTGAAACAAAAAAAAATTTCAAGTTTCCTTATGAGGAAATAATATACATACTGATATATCATGTATAAGCCAACTATAGCTTCCTTATTTGTAGAAAGATGCTCTTAGCATTTTGGCTGTCATGTTTGCCAAAGCATTCATTTAATAATACTTAATCTGTTTCCTGTATTTTTTTTAAATATTTACAATCTTAGCTGTTGTAACAAAAAAGTCATTTCTCAAGAGACTTATACATTGCTTGAACAAAACAGACTTCCTGTGTAGTTAAGTATTTTACATTGAGTCAGTTTTGCAAACAGATTAGACTTGTTAAACCGTGTTCTCTTACCAAACTTTGAAACCTTTTATACTTATTTCATGTTACTAGTAACATGAAAACTGCGAAGATTATTTTACATTCAACCTTTAATTTACAGTTGCTGCTTTGCCATTCATTGCCTTATGTTTATGTGAATGATCTAAGAAAACTCATAAGATTCTTAATGTGTCATGATATTCTGGAATAATTTTCTAATAAAAAAATTTTATAAACTTAACAGTTATGCTTTGTTAATGTAAGATATAAAAGGAAAAAAATATAAAATTTCTTACGTATACATTTTTGGCTTGTTATGCATGTTTTTTTACTTGTAAATTTGGTCAGAGCACGATTTTATTCTGTAATTAGAAGTTTGGAAAAATGTAGAAGCCCTTTTTTTTTTATATGCAAAATATTGAAAAATAAGTTTTAATACTCTGTGTAAAGTAACATAGTATGTTACTTATGAATGTTGAGTATTATGTCAGTTGCAAAGAATGTGAACAATTTAGGCTTGCATAACAATTACTGAAAATAAAAGCATGTTACAGGTATTGCTTGCTATATTGTAATGCATTACAGTAAGATTTAAAAGTGGCAAATTTTATTGTCTCCCTGTATTTGTGAAGCTTAATACAATCAGAAAAAATAATTTTTTGTACAGATATGAGGCCAAATTTTTATAAGATACTTCTGGAACTATTTTTCATGTTTTGTTCTGTACTTTCATTTAATCACATTATGTAATAAATGTCTACATTTTACATAAACATTTCAAGTTCATAGCTTGATAAAATCGTCATGTATCAGAAATCCCAGAGGGCAATGAATTTTGAGTGATTTTCACTAAAATGTTTACAATAATCTAAATGCCACATTCTTCTCCCTTTAACAGACGGCGAGGACCACACTGGCTTGGTCTCGGAGATCTCGGAGTTGCAGAAAGAGAACGCTTCCATGGAGGGCCACGTGACCAAATTACGCCATGACGTCT
This sequence comes from Macrobrachium rosenbergii, assembly GCF_040412425.1. NCBI lineage: Eukaryota > Metazoa > Arthropoda > Malacostraca > Decapoda > Palaemonidae > Macrobrachium > Macrobrachium rosenbergii. Next base: position 48,063,564 of record NC_089791.1, on the reverse strand, counting down.
CCTCTATGGAAGCTGCGCTCAAAGCCGAACAGAAGGTATTTAAAATAAATCAGATGATAAACTTAACATTCTTAAAAACCAAGGTTACAACAGGAGGATGCATTAGTGTAGTCCACAACTTTTCCCTCCTTGTATTTGTATTTTCATTTAGGCATATGTAAAGATATATCCTCATTTATTCACATCTTTTCTTACATTCTTGTTTTCTGTATACATTAAAGTGTTAAAACTGTACTCAGGCTACACTTTCATCTGTTTTGCTGTGCAACTATTTCCTTGCTCAAGTTCAAATAGTTTTTGTTTGGTAGGTAACACGAAGCACTGAATGCTAAACTGAAGTTAAGTATACCTTAGTTTTACCAGACCACCGAGGTGATTAACAGCTCTCCTAGGGCTGGCCCGAAGGATTAGACTTATTTTACATGGCTAAGAACCAATTGGTTACTTAGCAACGGGACCTACAGCTTATTGTGGAATCCGAACCACATTATAGCGAGAAATGAATTTCTATCACCAGAAATAAATTCCTCTAACTCTTCATCAGCCGGCCGGGGAATTGAACTCCGGCCCATCGAGTGACAGTCCGCAGCTCTACCGACTCACCCAATGAAGAGCTTTGAATGCTACACTGATCATGCCAGTTGTATCCCAAGTAAGACAACTGTAAAAATGGGTTAGCAGTCAATTAACCCTTCCCCAAAATTTGTTTTACATAGCTTTGATTAATCTTGATTTATAGAGATTGGAATTGCCAGGCAAAAAATTTTAAATTTGTGATTTAAAGGTTTGGTACGAATAATGCTGGTAGCAAGTTATTATCTTCAACAAACCTACAAAGAGGCTTTAAGAGTAGCTTCTCAAATACCTTTGATAAAACTGGGGTAACTGTTATCTGCCTATATTCAGAGGGGTATGAGGATGGAGTTAGTCCCATAGGTAATGCAGCAATGTTTCCCTTCCTCCACAGAAGGAAAACTTGCAATTCTAACTACATAATCTGAAAATAGTAGTAATCTTAAGAGCAGTGAAATCAACAGTCTTTTCAAAAGGTGGGAAGATCCCTTTAGGGTCTATGCTACCATAAATATCAAGGCCCAGAACCAAAGTTTTTGCTTCTCTAAAACTGAAGGCCATTGAACACAACTTAGGCTCTGGAAAGCATGATGAGGCAACACCAAGGACTTACCACACACACTGTGCTCACAAAGGCTTGAGCCCAAAGTTTTTCCTTCTATTTACAAATGCACAGCTGTTCCATTATCTCCTGCAAGGGGAGGCATGCTTGAATCAACTCCAAAGAGTGATGACTTGAGGGTAGACCACCACTAAAGGTTATCACCACTGGAGAGCAAGATCTCCTTTCAACCCTCATTATAAGCTCTTTCAACTTCTCTCTTAGACACCCTGAGCCTGACTTCTAAGTTCAGTGAAATTACGCCTCAAAAAGTCTGTTCGGCTTAACATTTGTCAGTGCACTCATATAATGCTTCTTTTGATGAGCATAAAATAAAAACCAGTTTAATTGTCTAAGGTGCCAGTTTATCCTTTAAGCTTTCCCTTTATTAAGCTGTTGATGCAGCTAGTCATACTTGCTTTGGAATGCATTTTACCACATAGTATTGTTTTTGTCTAATTCGGGGGTTTTACTCTTCCCTGGTTTTGGCTTGTGAGGTTTTTCTATGTCCTTGAGTAGTTGAGCACTATCCATACTTGGGATAAAAATCCTTTAACCTTCATCCCATTTTTTTTTTGGATGTCATTAAGCAGATGAGCATATTTCCATTAGTGTGTTTCAAGACGGGATGAATAGGTTGGGATGCCAGTCCTTTGTTAACCTGCAACTTATTTTCTTTAGGTGTTTAAAGTACTGTAGTTGTGCATATCTCCACACTGGTATTTCAAAAATGACTTGGGATCACAACCCATTGTTAACTTTTGTCCTATTTTTTAGGTGTCATTCAGTAGTTGTGCTTGTCTCAATTAGAGTATTTCAAAAGTGGAGGAACATTTTGGTATCGCACTCTGTTAACCTTTGTACCATTTCATTTTGATGTTATTATGCAGTTGTTCGTATCCCAAGTGAGGTATTTCAAGAGTGGAGGAACCTGGTGGGATCACATTCCTTTGTTAACCTTTGTCTTGTTCTATTTGGGTGTCATTGAACAGTTGAGCAACAAGATTTGTACTGTAGAGTGGAGGAATTTGTTGGGATCCTAATCCTTTGCTAACCTTAATCTTGGGTGTCATTAAGGTGTTGATCATATCCTTGTTGGGATATTTAAAAGAGTGTAGGAACATATTAGGGGTCACAGTCCTATGGGAACCTTTATCCCATTTTGTTTTAAAGCACTTATGTTTTGTATCCATTTTCACTATATTGTTCAGACATGAAGTTGCTGCTTATTCTTTCTTGTTCCAATCAGTATCCCAGTCCAATACAACTTGATAAGTTTTTAATTTTTTTATTGATTTATTTTTTTTTGAAAGAGCAAATAGGTAAGAACCTTACAAGAGGTACATCAAACAGATTTTGTTCCTTATTTTCCTGGCTTGTGAATTAGTTTGATTTTGTGTAAATATTGACACTTTATGTATCAGTACTAATGAAAGTGAGATGTATACCACATCAAAATATATTGACTTCAATTAATGATGGTAGCAATGTTTTTTACATTTTAGTTCACAGCATACTTGAATAATTTAATTTTTTTTCAGGAGGCGGCTGGTGCTGGTGAGAGAGGAGCGCAGCTAACCGAATACTATGAATCCTTGCGGAACAATGTAATGTCATTGCTAGAGCATGTGAAGCTGCCTGGAGGCGGAGGCACAGTGAATAATGACCGCATCGGTCCAGATAACTTTGATTCATATCTTTCAAAGATACATTCTTTGTGCACAGAAAATTACTGTGAAGATAACAGACCTCTTTATGACAGTGTACGGTCTGCTCTCCATGATTTCACTGTGCCACCTACACCCATCTGACATGACTAGGGGTACGCCGGGGCGGGTACAGCTCCCACCATGGCTGCACCCACTGTCCCGCCCACCCATTCATATTTTCCAGCCTCCTTTACAACACCATTCTTTGGTGTTCCACCAGTGAATACCACCATGCCAAATAGTACACCTGTGGGTAACAATATGAGCAGTAACATCAGCAGCAGTAACACTACCACTTTTACCACTTCCAGCAATAGTCATAACAGTGGTGTTAATCCTACTAATGGATCTGTGGGTAACAGCAGGTGACGGGTGCAGTTTCCTTCCCAGATTTCAGCTGAATAGACTACAAACACTCAACAATTTTACGGAAGGGAGAATTATTAGCCTTGCTAAATAACCTTTCATACAAAAAGCTTGTTGGCCCAGATGGGCATTGATCAGTTTCCCAATGCCCTAGTACCCCTAAATGTGGTCTGACATTTGAAGTCAGACCTCATGTCCCATGCTTGGCTCTATGGTCCCAGGCATTGCTCACCTTCTAGTGTTGCCATTCCCATCACGAGCTTTAAAGTCTGCGATGTTATTGTACATAATCTCTGAAACATTCTGTAAAGGCATGTTTCTTTAGGGCTAGTCATTTGTTGGTGTATTTATTATTATGTATAGGCAATTAGCTTGCATTACACTGTCGAATATAGTATTGTGTGTATCCAGAATATCGACATTGTTACAAGGTAATTGCCTATTGGGCCAAGCCAGTGTGATGACGTAAGTGTTAGAATAGAAGGCTTTTATTTCTTTGTATACATCTTTACTTTATTGTGAGAAGTGGTGTTTCTCAGGTTAGGTTTGAATGGTAACTTATCGCATTGATGGTTTAGCAGCCATTAAGAAATTACAGTATTCAGATTGTTTTTTAAAGCAAGAATATCGTATTGTTCGTCAAAAAAAAATGTTCTAGTCATCTAAGCTTTAACACTCATACATTTTTATACATTATCTTGATTACCTGACTAAAATTGATCAATTGGTTAGAAAAAATTGAATATTAATTCGGTCTATGTAAATATAACTTAATTTATGTTATTTATTTCTAGGTCAAAATAATTTTTCCCTCACAGTTTTCAGCTGTAATCTGATCAAGCAAGTCACACAAAAAGAAAAGAATTTGGCCTGTATTCTTACCCTTTATTGTTGGACAATCAAAATAACCAAACAAATATCCAGCTTCATTGTAAATCTTCTTGTATGTTTGGATTTTGTAAAAATTCTGGATATAAAAAAGGTGTGAATTTTTTTCATGTCGAGTCCTGTCTGACATATATTTGCATATTATAGTAGACAGTAATCAAGTGCTGGAAAGGCATTTTAACAGATAGGACAAGAAAGTTTATTTTATACTGTGAGTTACCTATTGTTATAAATAGATATTTTATATGTATGTTATGTTGATACTGAAGGAGCTCATGACAAGAATTACTGCCCTTTTTCATGAACAGTATTTTATTGTTAATCAGTCATCCAAGTATACTGTGTATGGGATAAATGCTAAACATTTTTAGAAGTGTATTTTGCTAGTACAGGTATTGTCAAATATTTTTTAAATTTCATAACAATCAAATCCCAGATCTTCCCTTAGTATATTTTGTCATTCTGAGTAGCAAATTTGTTGAATGTTTTCAGTTAGTAATCTTAAAGGGATGGTTCCATGTTGTGAGCTCTTTGGGTTGTGTTATGAGTGGATGTTGTATATCCACATACCAGTGAAGCATTACAGGGAAATTTTATTCTGTGTTATATTGTTAGCTATGTTTGCGGCAATTAAGAATTAAGGCAGTGGAAATACTTATAATTAATGCCCTGATTAAGTTTGTTAAATCAATTTATAAGTATCCAAAACTTTTTTTACTCTGAACCTAAACACAAAAGAAGGTGAAACTTCTTGGACTGAGTGTGAACTGTACTTCAGAATAAAAATGAAAGGATGTGGAGGACAAGGAATATATCCAGGAGTGTTACCCTCCTATATCCCATGTGATAGAAAAAGAGAGAAACAATAGCATCCCGGTGTCTGTATATATGGTAATACCCCTACACCTATCGCATAAACTACTAAAGACCCTTTGCTAACCTTTCATTGGTTTATTTCCTTAGTCCCTCCACTACCATACACATTTAAAGTGACAAGAGACAAAAAATTTGTCCTATAGATAGTTATTATCAGCTGGTTAGATTAAAGAATCTGATGGCATCAGCTGGTTAGATTAAAGACTTTGATGGCAAGAGTGCAGTGAAGTTATTGAAAAAACAAAAACATAGGGCCATGCATTTTGACTGAAAATATAAAAAATCAGATTATTATTATTAGTGGTGCATTATATACAGGAAACCAAAATGTTTTGGCAGGGTTTTGTGCTCATTTTTTTCATTTTGTGGGTTTAATTTCCGCATAATAAGTGGCACAAGCGAGGCTTGACTTGGGAAGCCAGAAAAAGCACAAATGCTTACTTTGATTGTGGAAACCTGTGTCTGTGGGAAGAAACAGTGACTGGATGTTTAAAAGGAAAATGTGTCTCAAGTTGTGTATTTTTGTAGATGGCCATGGAATGACCAAATTTTATATGTGTTGTCAATACATACTGCTATGGTTGGACATCTTCAAGTCAAGCTTTCTATCAGTGAATATTATGGTTTTCACGTACTAGATGTGATATATATACTTGGAGATTTCTAAAATCCTAAAATACTCAAAAAATACTTAGTGCAGTATATTTTATTTTTCAAAACAAAGCCAAGATTTTATGTGACATTTGTTCTGAGTAAAGGCAAGACTTTAAGTGACATTTGTTGTTCTTGATATTCCAGTTAAGTGTAAATTGGAGAAATCTTCAAGGATACACAAAAGTTTCTGCAAGGCAATGGCATTTTACTTATTTTAACATTCATGATTTTTTGCATGAAAAAATTAAAATGTTATATTTGAATGTTTCATATGCTTTGTTTTCCATAAATTTTGTTAGGAGTTATTGGACAAAATTGTTTAGACTTATTAGGTTTTGCCTGGTTTCTAAAATATTTATCCCTATTGCCAGCAGTTGAAAAGATACTCAGTCAGTGGATGAAGCCGAGTTATTTTGCGGCTGTTGTTTTAACTTGTGCCCATAATGTCAACTCTGCACCCTTGGGCCATATTTTTTGTATAAATGTACCTTATCACTGAATGTATTAAATTGTCATTTTGAAAAAAAAAATGATTATCCTTCACCAAGTGTTATTTTTTAAAACAAAATTTTGTGCATTGGAAAGGTCATATTTGAAAAGGAGTTCCATCAAGATGTGGTGACCAGAGGTTGGAAAATAATGAGATTTCATACCCCAAGATGGTTCTGCATGATGTGAAGTACCAGGCCCAGGAAATTTTGAACAATAGTATTGACAAACACCTGGCTCAAGGAAGAGCAATAGGCTTCACCCCAGGGACTAAAAGGGATTTATGTCAACAAAGGTGTACAAGTAAATCCATGATCTGGTGCCAAGTAGCTCCCATCTGTAGAGACCCCCATCTACAACACTAATCATAGAAAGGTCCACGCCCTGGTTTATGTTAATTTACTGAGACTACTTCAAAACATGACTAACAGAGAACAGTGGACCAAAGGGGATCCTCTGGGTACCTTGACCAGTGAGGAGCTAACAGGGATATCTGAGACATGGAGCAGCCAGAACAGAAGTTAAGACTCTACTACTACATAGTTACATTCCATTTACGACCGCTTGCTAGTACAGAGACCCCCACTTTTCCTAGTCACTTTAAAGATTGTGGACCCCACCACCCTAGTTATTCATTTTTTTACAAGAAACCTTTCCTAACTAAATAGCTACTGAGACAATGGGACATTTACGGGGTTTTAAAACAAGTTAAGTTTTTGTACATTTTTAAATACAAACCAATCAGTTTGCTAGCAAATATCCACCTCCTTTTTCTTTCAATATAATTTCCATTAATCTGTTAGGTCCCCAGCATTTATGTAGCAGAGCAGCCACCCCATTATGAAAAGACAACGGGAGATATGTTAGTCCCTTGTTTGGTCAAACATATCTCCCTTTGTCTTCTCAGAATGGGGTGGCTGCTCTGCTAAATATAAACTGGGGACCTTACAAATTATGGAAATTATCTTGAAAGACATAAAGGAGGTGGATATTTGCTATCAAATTGATTGGTTTGTATTTAAAATGTTTTTAAAACTTAGCATTTTTTTTTAATTTAACATGTTTTAAAACCCAGCAAATGTACCATTGTCTCAGCAGCTATTTAGTTAGGAAAGATTTCTTGTAAAAAATGAATAAGTAGGGTAGTGGAGTCTACAATCCTTTAAATGACTAGGAAAAGTGAGGGTCTCTGTACTAGCAAAGGGGTCGTAAATGGACTTTAACTTTGTAGTAGTAGGGTCTTAACTATTGTTTTGGCTGCTCCAGGTCTCAGATATCCCTGTTAGCTCCTCTTGCTGAGTGGTATCCTGATCTTCTAGCTCCTCTGGTCAAGATGCCCAGAGAATCCCCTTTGGTCCATTCTTCTCTATTAGTCATGTTTTGAAGTAGTCTCAGTAAATTAACACATACCAGGGGGGTGGACCTTTCTATGATTAGTGTTGTAGATGGTGGTCTATATAAATGGAGCTACTTGGCACCCAATCATGGATTTACTTATACACCTTTGTTGACATAAATCCCTCTCAGTCCCTGGGGTGATGCCTGTTGTTCTTCCTTAAGCCAGGTCTTCTAACTGAAGGAAAAGGACCTCTTTTCCTTGGTAGAGTTGTCCCTGCTTATAGGAGCTTTGCATGACTGTAGCCTCTGAAGTGGGATGCGACTCTCATCCTCCATAGCCTAACTCAGGTGCCAGAGAGCCCTTGTGATTGACAGTTAATTGTACAAGAGTAGCATTTACAGATCTATCAAGGGAGCATCTCAATCCCCCACAATCTTATACAGACATCTTGGTAGGGGAGACATTCGGCAGAAAGCTCTCCACCAACTTGCTAAGTGAAATGGCTAAAATTTTGTACCAGCTTGAAACATTCATGGAATTAATTTCAAATTTACTCCTCCAACTTTAACCACCTCCAGCACTGAAGATTATGGCCCCTCCATTTTTGAAGCATATTGGAGGTACTTGTAGACGGTACTTTTAACTTATCCCAAACAGAAATCCACTCCTGGCTTCTTGGAAAATGAGAAACCTGGGGTCACTGTCATGGGTCTGAGGAGATCTGAGCCTTCCTGATACTGGGCACAGAATATGTGACTGCCCCTGATAATTTGGCTACACTGTCTTCTGATGCACCCGAGGACTCGGAGACTGCACAGTTAATCAAGGTACATGCTTGTCGGGACACCTCTTCTCCACCAACTTTACCTTCGGAAAAGTAAAGAGGAACCCAAGACTGACCTGTTCCACAAAGCAAGACTGCTCTCAGCCAAAGCTTGTTGTGTGAAGAATGTAAACACGGTGTCATGTCTCCTCATGGCAAAGTTTGCCCATATGTCCAATGGAAAATTCAGTGGCTTTCCTCCTGAAACCAACCTCTACAACTTCACCCTCTCCTTTGCAGACAAGATTTCAGTGGTAGAAAAGCCAGCAAGCATGCTCCTCTTATGTCATTATTGGCATCATAGGATATATGCCGCTACAAAAGTTAAATAACAGGGAACCTTGTAAATTGCAGATTAGACTACCATGACCCAAAACACCACAAGCCAACTGCAACCAAAGCACTCTTAAGCGACAAGGGTCTCTCTCTCAAAGTACACCCCAGAGCTAGCTGTGTCAAATCTATGAGATCGATTCAACAAAGGAGCTGCAGTTGCTTTCCCAAGGTCATAAATGTCATGAGTGAACCAACAATCCCTTGAAAGTGTTCCAACTCGGGCTGCAGAATTTCTAAAGGACCCTCATCACCCAGTAGGTTTCTCAAAGCACAAGCTGGATACTCTGCCAAAAGAGTCGTTGACACACCAGTCTCCCCTGGTGAGCTCTCTTGGGGCTGGACACAAACAATCAGACCTAGTAGTACTGATCACTTAGCCATGAGCCAAGGTTGGCTCACAAGTAGAAAAGGCAAGCTCCAAACTGTGGTCTGCATTTCCATACTATTCTGAATGACTGAGGCCAAACTAGTACAGGCCATGGATGAATGCTCAAGTGTATTACAGTGCATCTGTGCCTCAGGAGTTTTAGACAAACCAGGAACATCCCAAATGTCTGCACAATTACAAAACATGAAGCTCACCATGATACCCAGCAGTATTGTACCGCTGCGACCTGTCCCCATGTGAACCTGCATGTTCACAATCTGGTAAGGGTGGCTCTACTCTGTGTACCTCAATTGAAGTGCAAATATTAGAGAAGTTCAGGGCAGTCACTATGGTTAGGGAGGATAGGAGAGACTATGGTTTGTAAGCACAGTCAGAGAATCCAGTGTCAGCCCTATTTAAGGCAGGCATCCCACCGAAGATGAGTGGACACTGCCACCAACCTCCAGAGAAAGAAGGTGCACAACAGCAACATGGGATCCTTAACCAAAGCTAAGAGATCCAAAAATGTCGCAAAAGTTGAGTAGTTCAGAATACTAAGGAATTGCCACAATGTGAAACTTATCTCGCAAAACTGCTGAGAAAGCAGAGGTAAGCTTTGGTGAACCATGAGTACTTGCCACTGTCTCACCTGGGGAGAGCTCAGCATGTGGGCAGGGAAAGAGGGAGGGGAGTCTGGGAAGAATGAGCTGAAAGCATCAAAGGTAGGGTACACCTTGGGCCTCACAAAGACATTGGCAAAAGTTTTTAATTTTTTTTGGCCATCTTCCACTGCTTGCTGAACCTCTTCCACTGTAAAGACCAGCCAACACACTCCTTGCAAGGCATCAAGACCTACACCTACAGAACAGCATAACTGGTTCCACTCGTGTGCATCACAACTTCACTGTTTACATTTTTGGTCGTTAGGCATTTGTTTTTAACCGAGTCAGCAGACAGCTGCAGCGTGCTCTGCACTGGTTACTCCATCTATGAAAGCACAGAATTGTATCCTAGGAAAAATACAAATGGCTTTAAATTTGGTATTTTGCCTTGCAAAAACAAATATATACAGAGAGGAAATAGTTTTATTTCCAAGTTTAGCAAAGTGCACAAAAAACATACCATCACCCAAAAAAAAGTGCAGGGTTATGGCAAGTGAGAGGGAGGGAGTCCCCCCCCTCATTTGCCCATCACAAGTTTCTAAATATTTTAACAGGCTTATGAAAAGAATATGCAGGCATGGAAATCACTCACATTTCTAGTCTTGTATGGTTGCCCCAAATATTTTATTCTTGAATTAGACTGGACCTCAGTAAAGATATAACCAAGCTGGACAGTGAGGCACAAAGAGATAAGGGGAAAAGATAAAAGATTAAAAAGGCAGGAAGCAATGCAGCTTTAGTAAGTAGTGGAGAACTTTTAATTATGCCAATATTGCATCATGCGTGGTAAACTCTTGGACGTAATCCCATACTGGGAGATGATGTCTAATGAAATCAAGAAGGTGGTCTAATATAACCAAAATCTCATCTATGCATATCCTAGGAAACACAAGACTATCAGTGAAATAAGGCAACATCACAAACACTTACTTCAAGTTCAACTGTGATCCTTATCTGACACCAAGTGAATTTTCTAATCGAGTTCTTTCATCCACAAGGAAAGAAGTACTCCTGAGAATTGGTCTCTGGTCAACATCTGTAGGAATAAACACAAAAGAACATCAAACATCATGACACTCTTCACTTGATTATCACCCAAAAGCTTTTACAAACCATAATAAATCATCATCAGGTTAATCTACAAAATCATTACCATTCCTACATGTTAGTTAGCTGCTCATGTGTAAAATTAAATCTTGCACAATAACTTGCCTACCATGTGTATGAGTATCTTAAAAAAATACTGATTATTAAGAGTGATAATAAAGATACAAGTACATTATGCATCAGTAAAATATAAAAATGCCCCAAAAATGTTGCTAATGCCTGTATAAATCACCAAAATGCAATTTTATTTTCTTTAACTCTGTTACTTTAAATAAAATTTATACATTTTAGAGTACATAGATAACCACCATGGCAAAATCATGTCATGGTGCATTGAGATTTTAAGCATTTACCAGTATCAATTTATTAATGAAGTTTATTTTTAGAGCAGTTTAACAAGACCCCAACTTCAATTTCAAGACTGATAAGGCTTACCTGAAGGACTTAAATAAAAACTGAAAATAAGACCAATGTAAAGTTTAAGAAGTTGGAATCTATGTAGAAAGAAACCATAGTAAGTAATTTGGGGTTGTCCTATGTTGAGACTGCCTGGATCATTGAAGTTGAACAGTGGATAAAAGATTATAACAGATAGGTTAAAACTAACCAAATGTATGATTCACTGATGTAAAATGCAGCATACAAGCTATCTGTATATTAAAACATGAATCTATTGTAGAAGGCCAGTTTCTGCAGTAGATTTTAAAATACCATTCTTATTAGTAACTCATCCCCACCTTAAGCCTCAGAAAAAATTCTTCTCTCAAATCCCAAGACAATTATTCCATTAACAAATGCAATACAAGTAAAGGGAACTAATAATTGCCATCATCATAAACATTCTTACCTCAGCTTTTCCCTTAGTGAGGTTACAAGAAATGTGTTCAATCCATCGTCTTCTGTCTGTTGCACTTTCTGCCTGAACTCCCATGTCTTGGTCTTCCTATATAGTACTATCCCCATTTTTCATGATTCCTGAAAGTAAATCCCATATGTAAAGACCTCAGGTTCGTATGTTAGGAGAAATACAAATTATTTTAAAATTTATTTTGTAATATTCTCTCCCCATTATACTCCTGCCATGAATCTTAACATCCTATATTTACTGATTTCCAAAATCCCATCCATTTTCCTTGCCAGTGACCAAACTTCTAATGCGAAGAGAGTACAGGTATTACATACCACCTCAAATGTCTTTGTTCTCTCTGCTGGTGGAATATGTATTTGCTTTTTACTGGTAGTCTATCTAGCTTCTAGTTTCATCCATGCTGCCGTTGCTCTTTCTTACTACTCTCTAAACTCTTGCTTCACAGTCCAATTTGTCACAAAGGTAATAGAAATGTTATACCTCTTCTATGAACTGTCCATGTATCACAACACATTTCACAAATCCTCTCTCTTCTCCCTTTTGCCCTTCAATACATCTCGGGAATTGAGAATCTCTTGCTCTTTATATAATCCTGTAATCCTGAGCACTTGTGCCACCATCTGTTACAATTGGTATATGGTTTAGTTTACCAGCACACCTTTCTCACAACCACATGGCCATTTTCCTGACTGTAATCTTTCTTTGTTTTCTTTCCTAACACCTCAAGCTTTATTTTGCACACTGAAAATCATTGTGTGCCTTTTCAACCACCCTAGCTGTTATGTTCACTCAGTCATGTCAACATCCTCCAATTCATTTCCTCATTCAGGTGGTTTTTGAAATATAGTGCTACATCTACTATTCCAGTAGCCTTATTTTCAGTTTTAATTACATTTTTTCCATCTTTCTTCACTTTCTCGTCCTGAATATTTTCTTTTTTTATTGTTGTGCTGGAGATTTTTATTCCATTCCTCTCTTCCTCCTTGCAACTACCAACTGCCTTTTAGCCTCCCTCCTCGGTTCCGTTTAAATCTATATCCTCTTGCTTGCCTGTCAGAGCATGAACAATCCTTTTCCCTTCAATTACCCATGTACATCTTTATTTCATAAGTCAACTTGCTTATTTCTGCTGCTGCCTTTTAAAAGCCTTCTTTGAAGTTTCCACTGACCACTTTTTGGTGCTATATTTCCTGACACTTTCTTAGTACCTCCTTTCTAAGAATACAAATTACTTTAAAAATTTATCATTTTTCAGTTTCCATTTTTTTATACTTATTCTGCCAGGCTCTTTTCATCTTCTTTCTATACCTCTCTGTTACTAAATTAGCTGCAGCAGTCCATGTTGTGCTAACCTACCTTCACCCAGTATAACAAAGCCTTTTTCTTTGATGCCATCCATAGTTTTTGCCACTCAAGTCAACCTGGGTATCTGCTTCTCCACTTGTACATTTACCAACTTCTCCCTGGGCTTTCTTAACACTGTTCTTAGCAACTCTAGAATATAAAATTGTGGCCAAAGGCCAAGTGCTAGGACCTATGAGGTCAATCAGCATTGAACGGGAAACTGAAAGTAAAAAGATTTTAAAGGTATAACCCGGATTAAAACCAAACCTTGCATTGCACTATGATACTACTATTAGGAGAGGGTGGAAAGCATGAGGGAAGAAAGAGAATATGAATGGAGGTACAGTAAAAGGAATGAGAGGGATTCTAGCTGAGGGCCAAAGAGATGCTGCTAATAACCTCAAGTAATGCCTACAGTGCACCTCGTGAGATGCACTGATGGCACTAACCCCCATTCCCTACATGGGTTCAGCAACTTTAATCCTTGGCTATGATAAAATTCCAATATTGCTTCTCCACCATTTCTAGATTTATACTCACATAAAATTATTGAAAACCATTTCATCCATTCCTTTGGCCATTTAGGTCTCCTCCTATCAGTATCCCAACTGACTCTTGTACTTTTTTCAGTGCAACTGACAGCCTTTCCCAAAACTGGGGAACTTTGCAATCATTGCATAAAGCTAATGAGCACCATCAAGAAACCGCAGGCAAGACTTTTCCATCACCTGAGGATACTGGTATACCCCCAGAAAGAAGACATCACTTTTGGCCTCCTGGATTTCATTCAAACCTACTAACCTGTTAAGTATCTTCAACTTATTTTCTAATACTATACTTAGTAAAGTATGAGATCTTGACATAAGACAGAATATCTCACTGGAAGTAGTTTTGGTGCCACTTGCTTGGCAAGCTTATCCACTCATAACTCTTGTTCTGAAAAGTGTGAAGCACTTGCAAAATTCTCAAAACTTAAAAGGATTAATAGAATTACAAACACCAAATGCTTCCGAAATCAAGGGAATTCCACTTGGAAGTCACCAACAGAAAAGGAAAGAATGCAGGCAGCATGGATAGCAGGCAACAATAATAAGTTTTGTAGCATGTGGTGGCTTTATGCTGTTGTGGGAATACAGTAAGACAAATTAAAGTAAATTGCAAAATTGTCTTCAGATGGCATGGAAAATTATTTTGAGAGAAATTTAAAATAAAACTAATGTTGGAATGTAAAGTGACAGCTGCATTTTACTTGTTACAAAAGTGTGCACAAGAGCCCTACTTTTTAGAATTAATCTTTGGCCATAAGTTAAGATGGGTTGCTCATTTGGAATCCCTTAAATGCTTCGATACATTAAATATTCTAAAAGACAATACTGCCACATATATCTTGAGTACATGTAATCAGATTCTTTTAATACTAAATGAACTACTTACCATAGTTTATCTACTTTCTTTGGATGTAAAATATCCATATATACAACAGCAACTCCACCCACATCCAAGATTTTAAGACTGCACTATGCTAGCATCAAATTATTATGCATAAATGGTACCTACTGTTCTTACCTCCAAGTAGTAAAAAAGATTGAGATTCACTTAAATCAACTAGTCCTGATATGTTGTTATCATTAGAACAGTTATAGGGAGCATATAATATACCCCTGAGAAGTTTCATTCTGTACAGCTGCTGCTCTGGTAATGTAGTAAAACTCAAATGGTATCCAAGGGATAACACTAAGCATTACAGAGACTCCAAAAGTGGATTACAAGTTGTTCTATACCCCACATTCTCCTTGGAACACAGGGTATTACCATCTGACATCATATCCTGTAAACAAACAAGTATAGGAGGCAGGTTAGGAACTATTACTTTCAATTTTCCATATTCAGCCCAGTCTAGAGCAAGATTAAATAAGTAAAAAATGCGCCGAAGAAATTAGTTTTCTATACAGCCACTACAGAGTATAATCAAGGCCACCGAAAATAGATCTATATTTCGGTGGCCTTGGTATAATGCTGTATATGCTGGTGGTGGTCTGTCCTGTATCATTGCCAGAAGCATGATTATGGCTAATTTTAACCTTAAATACTGTAAACTAAAAACTATTGAGGCTAGAGGGCTGCAATTTGGTATATTTGATGATTGGAGGGTGGATGATCAATATACCAATTTGCAGCCCTCTAGCCTCCATAGTTTTTAAGATCTGAGGGCGGACAGAAAAAAGTGCAGATGGACAGACAAAGCCAGCACAATAGTTTTCTTTTTTATAAAACTAAAAAGCTATAGAATTTTTACATTTCTGGAAAGCCATATATCTACAATGAATTAATGATGAAATTTAGGCACTTTCAGTAATTTTGTGCATTAAAGAGTTTGAATATCCATAAAATTATTGCTCAGATATAGGCCACAAAATTATTCATAGTGTCTTGGAAAGATTCTGTTCATTTGTTGTGGCTCGGAAAGACTATTACTAACTCTAACAAAATGTAAAAGTCAGGGTAAATGAAACATTGGTCAAAACCTTCCTTTAATTATAAATTACAATTTCAAGAAATAAACATATAATTTAGAAACAGTACTTTTTTTATAAATATAGTAATGAGCAGCATCCTACAAAAAAAAAATTACAAATGGCAATGTGATCCATTGCAGCTTGCACCAAAATGACTAGACCAGATAAAAATAGTAAAACACTACACCTACCCACAAAATGATACAAAAATTTCAGCCTAAATGAGATAAATTGGGGTATAAATACCTTACCTACAGTCAAACTGGAATTTCAGAGGTGACCCAAACATAACCCATAAGCTGACCTCATCAAAGATGAAGTTTAAAATTATTACATTTTATCAGTAATTGAAATCCAAATTAACATAGTCCCCCTGTCAACCTTGATCCTTATAGTAATCTCTAATCTGCTTTATTTCCTAGCTCTAATGAATCTACCAGATAAAAATTAACACTAACCCTTCATGGCATTCACAGTTTCTCTGGAAAGATATCCATCCTTATCCCTGTACTGTATTTCCCCTCAGTAAGAAACTTTCATGCTCATGTCCCTGACAACTCCTAGTTCTTTTAGATGATGACTACATCATTCTATGCACCTACATTTTCAAATCTTTGAACACTTCATGACAAGACCACATATATAAATATTATTATTCAAAGCAGCAAGCTTGATGCCTTACAGGTAATGAACTAGATCAGCACTTATACTATTATTACTGGATCAAAATTTTACTGTCTTACCCCTATCACTAACATTCACACATGTATTAGCTTTCTCATTAATTAAAACAAAATGCTACATATCTTTCTCATTTATAATTAATGACCTGACCTTTAACTATACAGCCCTTTGAATGCACTGTACTGTCCCTTTTATGATGAACAGTTCTGAAACAACTTTCCTTAACAGTACCTCAAAATAAACATCCCTGTATTAATGTCTATTTCAGAATTATTCTACCAAATACATGAAGAAAGTATACTAGGCCCTCAATCTTTCATTCATTTATTTACAGTTACAGTATATAGAAGCCTTTGGAATCTCTTGGATCTATTGGGTATAAACAGCGCTCAAATCAATTTTATTTACTGTTCAACTTTACCCAAATACTCTCAACCTGTACCCTCAACAATGACAGTAATACTGGGATACCAAAAAAAAGAATATTACCCATACTGTACTACTAATATCTCATAGTCATTAACTATTCAGTTAATGTACATTTTTGAAATTTTTCCTACCAAGATTAAGTAACTCCAGATGATGACCTATCAATCTTTCTAACCACTGTGCGGTCAAGCATTCATTAAAAAGAATTTAGTTTATATCTCAGGTTCCAAAACAGTTCTACGAAACCAACTCCTATTTCACATATGACAGCAATTACACACTGAATTCCCCAATCCTAAATATTACACATTCGGAATCCTCGTTTTAAAATAGTGTCTTACTGACTCTGTTCTCCTCCAACCCCTCTATGTTTTTCATGCCTTTGCAAAAATCAAAGTTATATCACTCAAATATATGAACTTATCAGTCTGGAAATAAGACTTGCGGATCCTGTTAAAATCTAATTATTATATTAATAACTGTGTAAACTAATAACAATGATACCCCATTAAAGCTAACAATATAGAACATCACTGACAACTAAATTTCAAGAGCCAAGCAAGAAATTATACTCTAATTCATTCTCAAGAACAGAATAACCAAACGATCACCTTAAAAGAGATGCTTCTCTAAAAATTTTTGCCTAGCTGAAATTGTAAATACAACATATAACCCCATTCAGCTCTTGGAAAACCATCAGCCTACCTCATTCTTTCTCTTTAAAAAAATCCATTTCAAATATCTCGCACACATGAAAAGATGAAACACAAAGAGTGTGATATTTACAGCTTTATACAGCACTCTTTTACACTGCTGGATTATCTCTCTACATAAAAAATTATAAAGGCTCAATGTTCACTTGAGTCACTTTATTGCATTTGCAAGCATATGATTAGATGTCTTCCACATATTACATAACCACTGAAGCCATGGTATGGGCAAACTTGAAACTACATCACATGGGGATAGTTGTATATCACTTTTACAACCTGTAGCCCAGTTGTTCTTAAGAGGAAAATCTTTCAAGATTGTTTTATATTTCTTTGCAAAACTTATGACTGTTTTGTGACCCCTCCTAGCACAAGCCACCATAATTTGAACAACTTGAATCTATACTGCATGAAGAAGACTTCAGATCAGTTTTTTGGTTTCAGCCCACAAGCCCTAGAGAAAATTAACCAACCACACCCAATTTTGACTATTTCTTAATCATCTCCCCTTAGATGAGGTTATGGCCCTCTTTTAGAAAAACTTCAATCCCCATTACCCAGTGATGCTTTGTGCAAAATTTGACTGAAATTGATCCATTTGTTCTGAAGGTTCTGAAAACATAAGTTTATGCCAAACAGACAAGACACTCACATCAGCCAAATTTTCATCTGATGAACTAGTTTGATATTTCAACTCAAGTGACCTAAAATGAAACATGATTTCAAAGTTGACCTGTCAACTTAATTTTATTAAGGTTGATATAAACCATAATATTTTAAACTTTCATGATACATGTTAACCCTTAAACGCCTAGCCTCTATTTACAAAAACGTCTCCCGTATGCCGGCAGTGTTCAGGAGTTAGCACCGAAGTGGAAAAAAAGTTTTTTTCAAAAAATCACAGCACGCTTAGTTTCTAAGATTAAAAGTTCATTTTTGGCTCATTTTTTTTGTCATTGCCTGAAGTTTAGTATGCAACCATCAGAAATGAAAAAAATATCATTATCATATATAAATATTGAAATATATGACAGTGCAAAAAAAATTTTCATATATAATTTTATACAAATCGCTGTGAGCAAAACGTTAAAGCTAACGGGTTATTTTTTTCTTTGTATTGTACACTAAATTGCAATGATTTTGGTATTTAACAAATTGTAAAACGATCAAAGCAACACAGAAAATATTATCACAAAATGATGCATGAATTACTTAACGCTTGGATGTAAAAAAATTTTGTCAAAATTCACCATAAATCGAAATATTCTGCTAGAGACTTCCGTTTGTTGAAAAATGAAGCTAATTGATTGAATATTACTCGACTGTAAGTGTTTTAGCTTACAATTGCAGTTTTCGACCATTTCAGTCGAGTTAAAGTTGACCGAAAGTAGAATTTTTTCTATTTATCGTGATTTATATGAAAATATTTCAAAACTGATAAAAGCTACAACCATGAGTTATTTTCTGTTGCATTGTACATGAAATTGCGCACATTTTCATATATAAAACTTTATGTAACGACTAATATAAAACGTTACCAAACATTATGACAAAGTGACGAAAAGAATTTCTGTGATGTTTGGCGAGTTACGCTAGCGGACGTAAGGAAAATGTTTTTTCAAAAATTCACCATAAATCGAAATATTGTGCTAGAGACTTCCAATTTATTGCAAAATGAAGGTAAATGATTGAATATTACTAGAATGTAGAGTTTTAGCTTACAATTGCGTTTTTTCAACCATTTTGGTCGAGTTAAATTTGACCGAAGGTTGAAATTTTGGCAGTTATCGTGATTTATGTGAAAATATTTCAAAACTGATAAAGCTACAACCATGAGCTATTTTCTGTTGTATTCTACATGAAATTGCGCACATTTTCATATATAAAAGTTATGTAACGACTAATGTAAAACGAAGCAAACATTACGACAACATGGCGAAAAAGAATTTCGAGATGTTCGGCAGAGTTACGGCGGCGCAGGGCGTAAGGAAAAGTTTTTTTTTTCAGAAATTCACCATAAATCGAAATATTGTGCTAGAGACTTCCAGTTTGTTGCAAAATGAAGGTACATGATTGATTATTACTCGAATGTAAGAGTTTTAGCTTTTAATTAAGCTTTTTACCATTTGGTCGAGTTAAGTTGACCGAAGGTTGAAATACAGCAGATTATCGTGATTTATATGAAAATATTTCAAAACTGATAAAGCTACAACCATGAGTTATTTTCTGTTGTATTCTACATGAAATTGCACACATTTCCATATATAAAACTTTATGTAACGACTAAAATAAAACGGTGCAAACATTATGACAACGTGACGAAAAAATTTCTGGCGCGGACGTAAGGAAAAAGTTTTTTTCAAAAATTCACCATAAATCGAAATACTGTGCTAGAGACTTCCAATTTGTTGCAAAATGAAGGTAAATGATTGAATATTACTAGAATGTAAGAGTTTTAGCTTACAATTGCGTATATTGACCATTTCGGTCGAGTCAAAGTTGACCGAAGGTTGAAATTTTGGCAGTTATCGTGGTTTATATGAAAATATTTCCAAACTGATAAAAGATACAACCATGGGTTGTATGTTGCTGTATTTTACATGAAATTGCACACATTTTCATATATAAAACTTTATGTAACGGCTAATATAAAACAGTGCAAAACTTACTATAAAATGACGAAAGAATTTCTGAAATTTTCGGCCGAGTTACCACGCGGGCGTAAGGAAAAGTTTTTCAAAAAATTCACCATAAATCGAAATATTGTGCTAGAGACTTCCAATTTGTTGCAAAATGAAGGTAAATGATTGAATATTACTAGAGAATGTAAGAGTTTTAGCTTACAATTGCGTTTTTCGACCATTTCGGTCGAGTCAAAGTTTGACCGAAAAGTTGAAATTTTTTTAGTCGGCGTGACGGATGCGTCCACTCGGCATAACAGACAATTTTAGCGGCGCGTATGATCGTCCAGTCGACGTTTAAGGGTTAATTGTATTTACTGTATATGAATCAACTCTAAGGCACATAATCATTTGTACTTCGCACCAGACGAAGTTTAACGTTTTTGTATAAGAATATTAGTATGCATGTAAAAAAATTACATGATTATTATTTTCGAATTACCTATATAACTATAATAAACAAGTTTAATGTTGTGCCTTCCTGATAAGTACAGGTAATCAGTGAAAGAAAAGTTAGATTTCCTATCAGATATAAATTCATCTTAAGAGCATACTTTTGAAAACTAAAAAATTATCTTTATCTTCCCATAAATCCTCTCAGTTTGGAATGTTTCTTTACACTTCTAAACATTTTTATCAATAAGGAATGTTTCTTCAATCAAATTTAAATTTGTCTAGAAGTGTTTATAAACAAAAATTTGTTACCATTTTCCATCAGTTGGAAATGTGCTTGGCCATAACAGTCTTATACGAGGTAACAAGAGTTTATGACAGCATACAAGTTAAAACCCCATTACACAACAGCTGCAAGAAAGCTCCAATGAGTAGACTGTAATACTCATTTCCTTAACATTTATGACCTTACAAAGGGACAAAATGCTTATCTAAAAATTTGTCAATACGTTCGTAAAGCGCACACTACACAACACTAAACCATTCTGCTGCACTAACAAACATATAATTGGACTTTTCCTATCTATTCATACACAAAACTTAAACATGTAAAGCTTAATTGTGGCCCCATCATGGACCCCTGATGATATGATCTGAATGAACTTTAATTTTCATGAGAACAATTGTATATAAGTTTCGTCAAAATATGGCCCTCTTGTTCTCTTGATTTTTAGATTTTCCACATTTCAACTCCTTTTTTTGACACCAGCCTAGTACCAAAAGCTGTGGTTTGAACAAACATGGATCTATATTGCATTTGGAACATTACATACTAGTTTTAGTTAATCAAGCCAAATAACTCTGGGAAAGATGTTTATATAACCACACTCATCTTTCACTGGTTCTTAATTATTTCCCATTGGAAGGAGTCTTAGGTCCCTTTTGAAAACATCCTGAATCTCTTTTATTCACTGACACTATGTGCAAAGTTTGGTTGAAACTGTTCCAGTTGTTCAGAGTAAGTTGAAAATGTGAAAAGCTCACACTAGACAAACAGAAACAGAAGTCGAGGCAAATTTTCTTCTGAAAAACTTTCTTTAGGTTTCACATAAATTTAAAATTATATACCCCTACTCAATGTTGCTTTGTCAATCACTAATGAATAAAAATGCAGTATTTCATTCATGGTTAAGATATAGATAATAATGATTTTTATGATAAAATAAATTTTTCAGGTACCTATCCTCTATCATTAGCTTTGTCTGCGCAAAGTTGCTGCAGTTTATATAAAGCTAATGATACAGAGGGTAGGTTTCACCTCAAAAATAACATTTTAACTTTCATGATATATGAGCATTTCATGTTTCTATGAATCAATTTTGTCTACGGAAGCAAAGCACTCAAAACTTGCAACAGTAAAGCTTCAGCACTGCAAAAAGATATTATTATCATGATCAAAATGCTACAGTATTACTCCCAAAAAATGTTTATCAAATTACTAATCTAGCTATAAAAGAAAATCTGTCTTTTTCTGATAAGCAAAGTTATACATTCTGATGGAAACAGGACTTTCTAAACAAGATCTTTCACTAATCCCAAAAGAATAGGATATTTCTTGAAATATATAAATTATGCTGTCATGCCCATTCTCCAATATCTATGGCCTTCCTTCAAGGGGATGTGAACCATCCACCATCAAGTTGTTGATACAAAATACCCTAGAAATTTCCTGAAAACCTAGCAATACATCTGCAATCTTTCACAGGATGTTTCCTTTAATGTCCTTGATTTGAAAATATACAAAGTACTTATAAAACAAGATACATCCGTGGAAGTTCATTCAACAGGAAAAACATTCAAGACCCCAGAATGCAAAATCTGACCACTGAATCTCACAATGCTACCTGTATGCTTAAGCATATGACCAAACCTTCATGTTACAGGAGATCCAACAAATAAACAAAAAACTTTCACACTTGGCTTAAAAGCTGAGATACCTCTTCATTACAAATAATAGCTGCCCACTACCTATATCACAATAATGGAAGCATACATGATAGGAAAAAGCTTTTGGTAAACTCAATATAGTACCAGTAAGATTAACTTTCCTAACTTTGTACTAAGCTGTTATGTAACCTTTTGTTTTTTAAAACCACCACACATTTCCTTAATACATACCTGACAACAATATGGCACTTGAATGAAAAAAAGGAACTGAATGTATGTTACAAATAAACTTACTGCAACAACTACATATGAAAAATACCTCTCTTCAGTACAATTCCGAAAATCTACATATTAGCATAAATTCTACACTGTGTTGGATACACAGGGTGTCTTAAGAGACTCGATCCATGAGTAAAATCAAATTTTTTTAAAACAAAATACAAATGTCTCCATACAATTGCGTTTGCCAAGCACTGACATATAAAGAAATGGCAATCTGGTAAAAAAAGTTTTGTAAACAATTTAATATTTTCCTCGAATATTAATTTTCTTTATAAGAGACTTTCATGACACCCTGTACTAGAGCAGAGATACAAAATATAACACCTTTCCCTAGAGATGTACAGTTTACTGACTAAAGAAGAGGGAATCTGTCTAAAGCAATACACATTGACTTCAAAAAGTAAGAAAATAACCTGATGTTTGCTTACCACTAACAGACAACATAAATAATTTTCTGTAATGACTGTTCCCACAATTTATGGTTTACAAAGTATTTACCTCTTACAAAGCAATACTTGTTGTACAATTATGTAAAAATTTTAATCTAAACTATACTATTAACAAAGTAAAATATTCTATAGTGAAAAAATTTTCCCATTTATGTTTTCATTCAATTACCATTCCAAGTATAACCAGCAGTGAAACTGAAAATACTCAAGTTATTAAAGTGTTCTGACTTACTTAACACAAACTCTCCAACGTTATCCAAGTTACAAAATAACCTTAATGCTCTTATTTGAATTCTCCTTTGCTCCAAAGAGGAATGGCTGCCAAAATTGAAATATGCTGGAGAAGTCCTTCAAAGTCGGTTCTTGATTTGACTACCCCCAGTTCTAACAACATAACTTAATCAAACTACTACACTAAAAAAATACCAAAACTAATAGCTGTATATGATTGTGTCATTTGCCTCCAAAGCCTGCTATAATTTCATATTACAAAATAGATGTGGGTCAAAAAAATCCAGTACTTACAGCTGACCCACAATTATAGTCTCCATGAATCATTGAAAATCCATTCCAGTTTCAAAAAACATTGGGTGCTAGCCTGCAGCACTGTCCATGCAACTCACAGAGCCTATGATTCCAGGCAACCAAGAGCTTCGCTTTCCATGTGTCTAGCAAGTTGGTAACAGGCTTTAATTTTCTTAGGCTTTTTAGCTGATAGTTTCACAAGAATTAACAATTCATACTGCTTTTATTTTAGTCACACCAGCATTCATTCCTTTCAACACATCACCTTCTCTTACTATTGCATGAATAGTTTTAATGTAATTCCAACTGGATTATTTCAATACCACGAATGTACTACACAGATAACACACTGTTTTCTTGGACTGAATTCCTCTGCTTATTTCAATTTCAATCCCTGGAGCTCTCCAACACACATTACATTGAAAACAACCAATTCAGGAGTTTTAACAGCTTGATCAAAATCCAATCTTTTATACAGGCCTGTAACTTAAATCAAAATTCCTGCTTCCCAACTAAACCATTTTTCTCAAATTTATCACGACTACATGAAAAGTGCAGCTCTAAATTGCCTGGAATCTCAGGATCCATGAGGTGTATGAGCAATCTTGCAGCTAGCAGATGACATTGTTTCAAACAGGGAAGTGTGTTAAGATTAAGGCAACAAATGGTTTTGTACAAAAAATTTATTCACATGAAATCCTATTAATATCAAATGGCCATAATCAAATAAAATGAACCCAGCTACACCAACTTGAAGAACTGAAAGAGCAAAGGTCGTGCTGTACATGCCAAGCTCACAGACCACCACCACCTGCCTGTAACATCTCTCAATCTTCTGCACAACTTCGACTGCAGTTTTTTGGGCGAGGTTTCCCTTCTTGCACCTTCTGCTTTGGCAGTGTCGTCTCATCATCACCACTACATCCCTTTGAGTACATGCTATTTCTCTTTTAGTATTCATAAGTTTTTTTATTTCATCCTGCATAAGGACTTATCCTGCTTAGATAGTAACTTTTACCATTAGTTAGCCCTTATTGACAATTTCCATTAGTTAGCCCTTATTGACAATTTCCATTGCTTCTCCAATGTCCTGCAATGTTTCAAGTACAGTATCTCCTGCATCAGTGTATTTTTAGCATAACACTCTTTGTATGTTTGCTTTTACCAAACTATAAGCACCAGAGGTGGGGGCAAGTTTCAGGGCAAAAGTCGTGACATGTAAGTGCAATGGAACAGGATGCTATGGAGTAGGATAACATGGACAGGTGGGTAAGCCAAGTTCAAAGAACTGCATCAGTTGAGGGCTGGGGTCAGACATGTAGGCAAGCGTGTCAAAATACAGGGCTATTCACATTAATGCCACAGAAATGCTAAACAGTGGCTAGCTGAAGCTAAAATGCATTAACTCACTAAATACCCGCCATCATTCAGCAAGATGACAATTACATGAAACACAAGTGATAGAACAGCATTTGATCCCCAATCAAGAAAGCATAGGAACAGTATGGATGAGTATCTCTTTTCTATGACGAGTTTTCCTTTCACAGATGGAACCAGTAACCTTTCCACATGGGTTCTGATCCTCGTTCCTTCAATGAAGCTGATTCTTCCCTCTGGAACTCTGACAATGTTGAGTTGGGTGTGATCCAGTGTCCATTATTACTCCATTATTATTATTATTATTATTAAAGTAGTTTAACCAGACCACTGAGCTGACTTTCAGCTCCCATAGGGCTGGCCCGAAGGATTTGATTAAAATACTAGGTCCAGGCCTGAAGTCAAGCGCTAGGACCCAATAGATCATTCAATACAATGATGAATGAATTAAAATAAAATTATTACTCCAGTTCACCCTTTGTGTTTCGCTGCTGGTAATGATGATTCTCTCATTTTGGTCACATCCTTGTCCTTAGTCACCCTCAAGTCGCCTACTTTGGATTCTTGATGGCCTCTGGGAATCTTTCTGCCTTTCATGTGGTCACATGCTAAATCATTTTTATGCCTGTTAGGTTCAACATTTTCAATACCAAGTACTTTCATGCCCTTTGCTGTACCTGTCCTGGTGAATGTTCATATAGTTACCCTCAATCTTAATCCTCAGGGTCTCTTTCCCTCTGTCCTAGTTCACAGCTCCTTGCTGGATAGTGGTTCTGTGGTGGAATGTCTACAACCATTGCCCTTGAAAACCCCTTGCTCTCAAGACTCCCTTGCCTTTGTAACCCTTACTGTGTTCATGTGTCAAAATATGGCTTCCCGCTTCTCTCCTACAGCCTTGATTAGAGAAGGGCAAGATCAGCTTGCTTTCTTTGTCACTTACAGAGTCCTCTGCGTAACAGGTTTAGTACAAGATCTGTCATGCTTCAATATACTTGTCACATTCCTACCATCAGTGCCTTCCTTCAGGGTAATTCTTTCCTTCCAAGGTCTCCAAAAGTCCTGTGACATGAGTCTGGAGGTCCTGAACATTCCTGTTTAAGTTTGTCTCTTGGACTTCCTTAGTTCTGTTCCCATCAGGCAGGTTCATTGGCTTTGGATACTGTCACAGCCTACACACAGTATCTTCATGACCTCTTCTCTTAGGATGATTCTCATCACTCGACTCGTTTCCTTCTTTCTGTCTCTTCCACAGCAACCTCACTCTGTTTTTAGAGCCCTCTGTGGTCACTGTACCTTCTCAAGTCACAATCTTTTCTCATAATCTTAGAGGAAAGCTCTCCTTGGTTGCAGCGATGACAGTTCAGAGGATGACTGATTCTCTCTCTTTGCCCTCCACATATTCCCACTTGGATTTGTGGCTGGTCAGATGTACAGGGTTCTCATCTACCATGGTTTTGGTCCATGTAATACCAATTTCTTCTCTCCAAGGAATGTTGATTGACTATTGATATTCTCTTTTACCTGATCAGGCCCTACCCTCTCTTCAGGTTGGCAAACTAGTGACAGCAATGGAACTTTTCATGCTTGTTCACCCTGTAATTCTTACAGTTCCAAGGTTTCCCATGAGCCTTCAAGCTACTTCTTGTCTACATCCTTCTCAGCCCATTCCTCTTTGCCATGTCCCTTGTTAAGTGCTTCAATGGGCTTCAAATCTCTTTCAACCAAACTTAGTAAAATATAGGCTTTTCAGTTGGGGGAGCTTCCAATCCATGCCTCCAGTGGTTTCTCATTTCAGACCCACACACTTGTCCTTCCTTTGTCTCAAATTTGCCAGAATTTTACTTTAAAGTTTTCCCTTCCCTTATGTGTTGCTTCAGTGTTTTTCTGCTCGGGTATAATCAATAGATTTTCCCCTACGGGAACTTAACCAGCTCAGAATCAATGTTCTTGGGGTTCAAACACCCTGCTCTTCTCTACTGTTTAACTTTACCAGGAGGTGTTTTTCTTAATACACTTCGGTGTTTGGCACATGCTCTATTCATGGATATATCTTCCATTTCATCTGTTACTTCTCTACTGTTTAACCTTAACCCTTAAACGCCTAGCCTCTATTTACAAAAGTGTCTGTTGTATGCCAGTGGCGTTCGGGAGTTAGTGCCAAGGCGGAAAAAAAAGTTTTTTAAAAAAAATCACAGCACGCTTAGTTTTTAAGATTAAGAGTTCATTTTTGGCTCATTTTTTTGTCATTGCCTGAAGTTTAGTATGCAACCATCAGAAATGAAAAAAAATATCATTATCATATATAAATATTGGAATATATGACAGTCTGAAAGAAAAATTTCATATATAATTGTATACAAATCGCTGCTGAGGCAAAGCGGTTAAAACTAATGAGTTATTTTTTTCGTTGTATTGTACACTAAATTGCGATGATTTTGGTATATAACAAATTGTAAAACAATCAAAGCAACACAGAAAAATATTATCACAAAAATGATGCATGAATTAAATAGCATGGGGCGTAAAAACAAGTTTTTTCTAAAATTCACCATAAATCGAAATATAGTGCTAGAGACTTCCGTTTGTTGAAAAATGAAGGTAATTGATTGAATATTGCTAGACTGTAAGTGTTTTAACACAATTGCAGTCTTCGACCATTTAAAATTAGAGTTAAAGTTGACCGAAGTCGAATTTTCTGTTATCGTGATTTATATTAAAATATTTCCAAAACTGATAAAAGCTACAACCATGAGGTATTTTTGTTGTATTCTACATGATATTGCACACATTTCCATATAACACCTTATATGAGCCTAATATAAAACGGTGCGAAAATTACGACAAGGTGACTAAAGAAATTCTGAGATTTTCAGCAGAGTTACATTGCGGAGGCAAGAAAAAGTTTTTCAAAATTCACCATAAATCGAAATATAGTGCTAGAGACTTCCAATTTGTTGCAAATGAAATGATTGAATATTACTAGAATGTAAGAGTTTTAGCTTACAATTGCGTTTTCGACCATTTCGGTCAGTCAAAGTTGACGAAGGTTGAAATTTTGGCACTTATCGTGACTTATATGAAAATATTTCAAAACTTATAAAGCTACAACCATGGGTTTTTGGTGTATTCTACATGAAACTACGCACATTTTCATATATAAAACTTTATGTAATGGCTAATATAAAGCAGTTGCAAAAATTACGACAAAGTGCGAAAAGAATTTTTGAGATGAGTCACTGATGCTCTGTAGTGCGAGAAGAAAAGAAATTGCAGCGCATGCGTGACTAGATGCTTGCTTGTAAACAAAACAACAGCGTGACCCGTGAACTCAGCATCCCTCAAGCGGCGTGATTTAAAATCATTCGCAAACTAAGCCTATAACTATTTTTCCACGAATATTTAAAAAAACTTTTTGTAGTCGATGTACCGTACGTCCACTCGGCACCCGAAAGACAATTTTAGTCGACGTATGATACGTCCAATCGGCGTTTAAGGGTTAATATTTGGTGTGTTTTCTTAATACACTTAGATGTTTGGCTCATGTTCTTTCCTGTTATGTCTTCCGCTGAATCTGTTACTTAAAGAAACTAGCTGGATCTCCAAGGTCATCGCTGATTCCACTGTCAGCTGTCTACATGAACTGAACTTCTTTCATTTCAGTCTTTATACTCTCCAAAAGGCTCTTCTGCTTCATCCTCCCTCCTAAATTGCAATTAAGGTTACTTAAAGGTGTTCATATAACAAACTATGTTTTTCAACACGGGTTGTAATACAAACCTATTAATCCTCATCTCCTCCAGTGCCCTCCTCCCTTCCCTTCACACCTCCAGAAGGGTGCTGGCATAACAGAACGAAGACATGTTGCATGCAGACAGTGGACTGCGGGTTGGGCATGAGCAGTAGAATTCTTCTTCTGACTTTTCAAACGGGTGTAGCTAGGTCTGTTTTGTGAGGAATAAGGCTGGTTATGCTTAAGGGGTTTGTATTATAACTCCATTTTTAAAAAAGTTTTGGTTTAGGTTTAAAAACTAAAATTAGATATCCACCGAACAAAATATCTCTCTGACACAATTTCATATTTTAGCTATAGTTTACTTACCAACAATTAATAAGGCCTCTCAACTGTTACACTGAAAATATCTCCTATGAGGATATAATTCCTAAGGATATTGTATTGCCTGTGAAGGACTAGGATGAGCTGCACATATACACTTCTGCAAAATCTTAAAAGTTCTTTTACTAACTCTGCTACTTGCAATGAAAATAAACAGTATATCTATCACTTCATACTTCATATATAAATGACAAGAATAATCAGTGGACCTTTAATATCATTGGGCATTTTTACAAAGCAAAATTTAAAATAATACCAAAAAGCACTTACAAAAAAAAATACCTGAACTGAAAAGATATCAGTATATTCCTGATTATAAAACTAACTTTATTAATCAGCCATTTCCATTCTAAATGGCTGTAAAAATTCACATTTGACATACATCCCTAATATGTACATACCACAATAAGACCATGATCTTACTGGAAACATGTTACCGGAATATTAAAAAAATCATACATTCACATCTATGGAAATATTGATAATTCTACCAAAATCCTAACCTTAGGTAGTTTCAGTATTAGAACATATAAAATTACTAGTACAACTAGAGATTATGGTTTTAGTGATACTAACATGGAGCTATACTGAATTTGATTGCATAGGCTATTACTAACCTAAAAACCCTCAAACCTTTTACTCCCACTAGCAAATTTCAAAATACAGTACTGTAATCATTCCACAGAAAAGTTCAAGGAATTCCCTTACAGCGGTATCAAATTTATAACTAAAGCATTTTGTACTTACAAAAATCCGTTTTCCCTCAAGATGTATTAGCCAAACCAGGTTTTCTAACAGCCATCCTACTCCTCACTAAAATATTGTTTGTAAACAGAACACAGTAGCAATGTTCCAATATTTTTGCACATTGCTAATGCCCGTTAATTCTTTATGTAGCATATAAACCAATTTTGCACAAACTTCCTTAAACAATCATAAATAAAATAAAGCACTTTTAAGACCCATCAGTGAAGACACTTTGAAATACCATAGGTTTAATGGTCATAAAAGGCAATATTATTATTTGAAAAGATTTGGAAGCCTTTGAAATAGGCTTTGATGTTAAATAAGTTTTTCATATTTTTTAATCTGACAAATACTTAATAACTTTCAAGTCCGGTAATGAGATGGCACTTAAAACTAATGAGGTAGTCTTTATCTCTGACCAATACCTCAATCTTTTTATTTGGGTGACAAATTCTTGCTAACCTCATCCACGTCAATAAACTAAGACAAAGGCAAACACAAATTGAAAGTGACAAAAATTCAGGCCATAGAAGAATGCATTTGCTTGATCCACAGAATGATAACCCCCCCCACCCCCAAAAATTAGGGTGAATGGTCCCAGACGACAGACAAGAAAACCTAATGGCATTAAAACAATTTCCATATGCTTTAAGCATATGACTTTTTTTATAATATTACCTAGATGGCCCCTAATACGAGATCTTCATTTTGCTTTCTATAAAAGGCACACATATAAAAGGTCACACTGGAAGCATGGATCTGCATAATCGTAACTAAGATATATTGAACTTCAGAAAAATTTTTTATATACTTCTGTTTTAATTTAGACCCTGTCATCTTAACCTTACTCTAGAGCCAAGATTCTTTAAAAACGCATTATAAATTTTACCACACGTGGTATTGGAGACCTTCAGAAGATACCGTTGCATAGGGTAATACAGATCTTGCCTCAGGTCTTCACCAAGATGGTACTGCAAAGCAAACACAGTTATTCAGAATTTAATTCTTGAAAGTTGAATTCAACTGACTTATAAAATTAATGATGTCCTTACATCATCAGAGTGCAGTATTATTCTGCACTCATGTCATTTAATGCCAAGGCATGCTACCTATGCATTAATGAAATAGTAACCCTTCATAACACTCTATATTTGAATACAACTGCAATTCACTACTGCTTAATCTAGAACAGTTTTCAACACTGCGCAAATCTTTATCATTCAAATCTATATATCGAAGTTGCAAAACCTTGCATAATTTGATGGTTTGGTCCTCCCCTCAATGGAAGACTTACTAGAAAACTTTGCACTGCAAACACATCACCTCACACAGGTATATTTTACACTGTATTTTGTAGGCAACAGTTGACATTCTTGGCTCATCCCTTCATCACTGCCAGCGTTGCTTTCCATTTTTATCCATCCTCTTAACCCTTCTTCTATCTGGTTACACTATTCTTTGAATTGTTTCTTGTTAAACTTCCAGAACCACATGTAAGAATGGGTCTTTAGTGCAGTACTATAAAAGTCTACAAATTCAATAATGTAACCAAACTGAAAAAATAGACAATACATGAATTCCCTCAGCACAAAAAATACAATCAAGCCACTTCTTAAAAAAACCTCATCAACTTTTTAGCAGATTTAATTCTTTTCTGAAAGTAATCAAGATTAGGTGATTAGTTTTCAGCACCGAACAATTTGGATTGATTAGGTTCCTTCTTACAAAACAACTTTAATAAAAAAGCAAGCTCAGGATAATGCTCTAAGACAAAAAAATTAGCTATAATTGGTACTCTTACACATTTCAGCATACTCATCAAAAATTCTCAAAATAATACATAACAAAGAACCCTAGCAGCAATATTCAAATATTGTTAAAGAACTTTCACAGCCATGGTATAAGAAAGCCTTTCCATCACAAACTGGTAGTTACTTATGTTTTAAAAGATTAAGAGCACCTTCGGTACACAATATAACTATGTAATCTCATAACAAGGATTAACTGACTGATTATGGTTACTAAAACTGGCGTCAAAACATCTAGGTTATTGATGCCTCATAACAAAACTAGCTCTCTAGAGGGAGGGAAGCACTTATACTATGCTTTTACAGGTTCTTTGAAGCGACCCTTCGCCCCCATACTGCATTTCAGTCTGCCTACTGCTTTTCATTCACTCCTCTTACCTATTATCAGCTACCATCTACTTCAAACTGCACTTTGTTCTAGTTTTCAATTTCCACTTAAGTACTGGTCTTTTGAGCAAGTCCTAGGAGTCTTAACATGTCACTTGGTGGGTGGATGGATGGATTTTAAAATTTATACTTTAAAGCTATGCAGAGTAAAACAAAGTCATTTAGTGCTCAAGAAATTTTAAAATTTAAAACATCTAACAATTTTCTTTTTCAACTGAAAATTTTCATCAATCTAAAATCAAAACAAGTGATAAAATTACATTCCTTCTTCAAAATGCATATAATTCCTTCTACTGGATTAATTCCCCTAGCAATTCATTTATGGACTTGCTATGCAATGAATTACCCCTTGTCTTACAGACAAAATTTGTCCATTTCTAATAATGTGCTGCAACATACAATTTATAGAGAAAATATCACAGTCTAATGATAGTCTGTAGTCCTCGCCAGTAATTTTACTTCCTGTCCATATACTGTTCAGGCATCTTTCATTCTGTAACAGTGTTACAGATGATCTACATCATCAGAAGGCTTCTTAAATAATTAGAGAATTCTATCATCCTTCAGTGCAATTAGCATCAGCTATGCTATTCATAATGCTATGGCCCCATGAAGACCACCAACGTGCTGTCTTGTCTTATCATAAAAATGTAACTCTTACAAACCTAAGGATTACAAAAAACCAAACAAATACAAAAATTTCAGCAGCAAAATTACCTAATTAACAGATCCACTGCCTGCCTGCCCTGCCATAAATAAGTGTCCTAATATCACTTTTCATGTCCATATTCCATTCTGTTGCTTCATGAACTAAAAGAAGTTAAATAAAGATAAACATAGCTAATGTTGTCCTTACCTCTTCCCATGCCCTGTAAACAGCTCTGAAAGCAGGCTGCTTATCGCTGTGGAAAGTTCCTCTGTTGCCATGAAGTACATATACTCCCTTCTTCTCTGCTGCTTTACAAACACTCATGTACATGCAGTGATCAGGACGGAGATTATATTCACAACCGTACACATACAGTTTATCTGAAATATGAAAATTTTATAATTTCAAGAGAACTTCAAGAAAATAAAAATATCACCCATCAAAATAATTAACATGGGCACAAAATAACCAAAACTATTTAACTGAAAACCCGTATTAATGAACAGCAATGAGTCCGATAAGCTCAATGAGTCGAACAAAATGTATTTACATAATTCTATTTGCCAGGAAATATCTTAAAAGTACCAAAATTTACAAAAACTTGCAAAATAATTTCTGTCTGGCTAGACCTTATAGTATTTCCTGTCAGTTCCAAAACCTTAATGGCCCAATGAGAGAAATATCAATACAGTATTTTAATTCATTATTGATACTGGGTTGCAAGTCACCAAGTGCTAAATGATTGGAAGTCGTCATTCCTCCCCTTTAATTTTAGGGCCTAACAAAAACTAACAATAAACTGAAGGTTCCCAGCAATCTAAATAACTGCAAAAAATTTCATTGGTAAACAACTGTTTCAAAAGACCTCCTACCTCCCATAAGGAGGACAGCCATAAAGTTAAGCTTAGAGTCACTGGAATACAAACCAGGGTGATAGTGAAATATTATGTTGATAATATCCTGATCCCCCCACGTAATGGACAGCTTGTAGTGCTTGTAAATTGGAATCACATAATCCTCCCAGCCAAATTTACGAAGTCGAGTCAAATTCATCAGCATCACACCTGAATTAACACCTGCAATTTAGAATTTTATTAACTTTATAGGACATGCACTGTAATTCCTCACCTGTATTCCACAAGTAACAGTTGTCCATATGTATCAAGTCAGTGTTGCTACCACAGTCCAAACAAGCAAGAAACTTAATTATTTTGAGAAGCCTGCTCCATTCCCTTTGTTACAGGTAGGGCATGGGGATTCAAGTTCTCAAAAAACTTAAATTATTACTGGTATTACACAAACGTTATTGAGTACCTGTAACCACATAAAAAGTTTTTACAAAGAACTCAAATTAGCACAAGTTCTACATTATGGCAAATAGCTCCCTAAGGAGTAGACTCATACCTAGAATGCCTGTTTACAAATGAACTTTACATCTACCCCAAATTGCATGAATTACATCCAGGTTATACGAGATTACCAACAGCACTTAAAGTGCAGTAACTGTCTTTTAAACTCACCTAATCTACCATAGTAAGGGTGTTTAGCAAATCTATTATACCACCCTGTAGCCAAGTCTTCATGTTCTGGAGCCATAGCAGCCATTTGTGATGAATTCATGGCAGAAAAGTGTTTCCATAACTCTTCAAGTGGTGCCAAGAACAATACGTCAGTGTCAACATAAATCAGAGAATCCACCTCCTTCAGCAAAGACTGAAAAGTAAAACAGTACATGATAAACCATAACAGTAAGTAACCAAGCCTGGGTGAATGATGTCATTCTAATATACAGTAAATACTGTCTAACTTTGTCATTCTAATATACAATACACACTGTCTAACTTAAACAATAATTACTGTCAAACTTAAACTTATATAAAAACTGAACTTTTGAGGTTTTGGATACAGCGGCATTAGGCCCCACATGCTAAAAGAACTCAATGTCACTAGCCAACTAAGCAGGCTGAGCATCTTTACTAATAGGGGCAACCTGAATAACAATCAAACATAATGACTGAATTTCTACAAAACCATAAAAAATGCCTCAATTATATACTGTCCAAATTGATTCTCATTCCCTGCCTTTGTTTACAAAGCAAAAGGGAATTTACATGACACTAACACCAGCTAGACCCCCAAGGATGTATAAGCCAACAGCCTCATATTTCAAGTCTGACAAGTAGCAACATCTCTG
This sequence comes from Macrobrachium rosenbergii, assembly GCF_040412425.1. NCBI lineage: Eukaryota > Metazoa > Arthropoda > Malacostraca > Decapoda > Palaemonidae > Macrobrachium > Macrobrachium rosenbergii. The sequence goes on along the minus strand of NC_089791.1, from coordinate 48,028,670 downwards.
TACTGTCCTCCCTAGCTTGTTTTATCTGACTGGATACACTGGTTATCTTGAATTTAATGTTAATCACCACCTGTTCCAGCCTTTTCACAACTACTGTACTTTAAGAGGATTAAGAAAGTGTAGTAACTGAATACCTGACTATTCCACCATTTCCCATTTTTCCTTCATGCCAGTCAGTAATAAATACAGTACAGTATCCAGCATGCAGATGCAGTCAAGCAGAAGGGAGCATGAGTCTCAAAAGGCATAAAGCAGAAAGGGATACTGATACTGAAAAAGACAGTTGGTGGTACAAATGGAGCAACAGATTTGCAACTTAAAATTATAAGTAACTCATTCAAGGATAAATCAACTTCAACTTGTAACTGGTCATGAATGGCAGAAGATATCTCAAGACAGGAGATGTTTGATGTCCCTTACATTGTTCACTCTTGACTGTAGAAGCAGCATGGCAGAGGAGGAAGCCTTACCTACTGCAGTGCCAGAAAAAACATGTTTAAACAGGGGACAAGTTTACAGGAACCACTGACCTGAGTTGTCCCCACACATTAAACATCTAACACAAAACAAGAACCAAATGTAACCACTAATATGTTAAAAATGAAAAATTTTACAAGGCAAACAAATCTACCTTGACAAGGGCTAAGCAGAGGAAAAAAAAGTTACTTGATACAGCTCCCTTGAAATTAAAAAAATACATTAGAATTCAAGTAAAAATTATGTATGAATGAATCATGTACGACTGAAAAAAGTAGTAGAAACCGCACCATTAGAAATTATAGATGGATATGTAAAGTGCACTAAAGTAACAATAAAGTCACCAAATGCAGTAGCAATAAAGTCACCAAGTGCTGGGCTTAACACTTCAAGTTGAAGCAAATTAAGTGAATAGATGAATGAATGAAATGACTGGCACAGTGCAGCAACTCAGAAAATCACAGTTAGCCCTGGGAAGCACAGCAACACAGCCAACTTTACAGGAGTCACATAAAGGAGTGACTTATAGCCTTGCAGGACAGCTGAGTGTGACTTCAGCATGCATGGCACAACTTCTCTTCCTACAAGATCTGTCAAGTAGGTGTGAATGGATCTGTTTCCATGGAGTAAAGCTATTTTTGATTAATGGGTTTGCAGAAAAATTATATTTTCATAATAAAATTAAGTTTCATATATAATTACCAAGTAATTACATTGCTATAGTTTCTAACTCGCACAGCAGCCTTTATATAAAAAATCACGTTGGCACTTCAATAGTTTAGCTTAGGTGACAAGCCCCGCCCACTAACGGGAGTACTGGAAACAGCTTAGCAGAAAACCTCATTCTGCTTGTGCCCTTACGTCCATGAGAGGGGAGGAGGGCAGGCTCTGATTCTGTAATTACTTGGTTAAATACATATGAAACTTAATTTTATTATGAAAATATTTTCATATCAGTAACTTACCAAGTAATTACATAGCTGAATCCCACACTGAAAGGAGGGTGGGTTACATGGACATATTCTACTTCAAAACATTAAGGCAGGGTAATGACTCTGAAATAGAAAAATTGCTAGTATTGAAACAATGCTTGTCGTTTCCTTACGTGGTAAGAGAGGTACTGCAGGTGGATACTGCCTCTGGTTCATGCTCACCTTAACCTGTAGTGGTGTGGCAGTAAAGCCATGGGGACCCTCTACTTAAGTGGGAGCTCTGCAGCGAATGATAGAACCAATGGCTAACAAAGCATATACAAGTCCCTTGCCCTGGGCGCAGTAACAATATAAAAAACCACCAGACAACTCTTCACCTACACTGAACAAACCACAACCTATCCACTGAGACTGGTGGGTACTCCAGGTACACTGTATCCCCTAGCTCCTGAAAATTTGACACCCTACCTAAAGCGATGAGATAGGAGAAAAAGAGATTCCTAAGCTTCCTCCCCCAATACCATGCCAGCCACTGATAATGGCCCCAAGGCACTGCAATTTTCAAACACTTTTTCAACTTCTTTTAAATAGTGAGAAGCAAAGATTGATTTGCACTTCCAGTAGGCCAAATGCAGAATGGAAGTGAGGGACGTATCTGCCTGAAATCTAGTAAGGTAGAGACTACCCTGACATCATGAGCTTTCACTTGAAAAGTAGGCAAAATGTCCTCCTGAATCTGAGAGTGCACCTCAGAAATTAAGTTTCTGACAAAGAAGGACAATGCGTTCTTAGTCAGAGGGTGAGGCATGTTCTTGACAGAGCACCAGAGGTTACTGGATGGTCCTCTGATCTTCTTGGTCCTGCTCAGGTAACACCTTAAAGCCCTAGCAAGACAAAGAAAACTCTCTTCTTCCTCAGAGCCAAGGTACCCATTAAGGTCTTAATGGAGAAAGAATGGGGCCAGGGCTTGGAAGGGTCCTTGTTCTTGACTAAAAATCTAAGGGTAAAGTAGCAAACTGCATCTCCTTGTGAATAGATCTACCCTTTATCGATGGCTTGGAACTCACTAATATGTTAGCAGTAGCAAGGCCACAAGGAAGAGTGTCTTCCGATTACGGTTTCTCTGAGAAGAGGAATGAAGGGGTTCAAAAGAGGGACCTGTCAGTCACTTCAACATTACGTCCAGGTTCCAAGAGACCGGATCTTCCTTTCATTGCTTGGACGTATCAAAGGATTTGACGAGGTTGTTAGAATCTGGGATTGCCAAAAGACTCAGGACCCCTGTGTTTAAACACAGAGCTAAACACAGCTCGATACCCCTTAATGGTGGAGGATGAGAGATTCCTGGATCTCCTCAGATAAAGAAGGAAACCCGCAATTTGGGTCACAGACGTCTCAAGAGAGATGTTGGATCTGAGACACCAGCTTCGAAAAAAACCCTTACGCTCTGACAAGCTTCCAGACAGTCTAAAGCCTGTCAGAGAAAGAGCAGACAACCCTTTGGCATCCCTTAGTGAGGCTGTCTGAGTAGACATGGTTTTTAAGGTAAGGAGTCTTGGAAAGTCCACCCACAACTGTAGCAAGTCCTGGAACCATTCATTCTTGGGACAGAATAGGGCTATGAGAGTCATCGTAATGTTGCGATAAGCCCAAAACTTCTTCAGCCCTTCCTTGACCATGTTGAAGAGAGGAAAGGCATAGTGGTCGAAGTGGGGAACCAATCTTGCAGTATGGCGTCCGTTGCCCATGCTAAAGGGTCCGGGGCCTGAGAACAAGAGAGAGGAAGGCGATGGTTCCTTGAGGTGGCAAACAGGTCCATTGTCAGCATGCCCCATAGTATAGCAGATTCTGGTAGACCAGGGGATCCAAGGTCCACTCAGTGGAATGGACCTACTTTTTGATGGTTATGTTCGTCCGCCAGAATATTTAGTTTGCCCTGAATGAATCAAGTGACTAGACTCACTAAATTTGATCTGTCCACAGTAGAAGGTCTCTTTCTGTCTGGAAGAGGGAAAATGAGTGAGTGCTGCCTCGCTTTTGTATATACATTAGGGCTGTGGTATTGTCTGAATGGACTACCAGTCTTGTTGTGAACTAGGATCAAGAAGCATTGAAGCCCTAAGTGAATTCTTTCGGCTCTCCGACGTTGATGCGAAGGTTCTGTTCTTCCGGTGAACACATACCGGAAACTTTCCAGTTCCCCAAGAGGACTCTCCAACCTTGAACTGAGGAGTCTGTATAGAAGTCTAGGTCTGAGCTCAGAGGATTAAGGGCTTTCCTTCTGTAAGTCTCCGTTTGGACTGCCACCATGCTGGTCCAACTTGATCTCTGGTTGGCCTTGGGGAATAATTAAAAAACTCTCATGAGAAGTCTGCCTAACTTGATGAACGTCTTGATGGATGACCAGAGTCCCAAGTAGGCTCATCCAAAGATGGGCCAAGCAAGACGAAGGGGCTAGAAACTTGTGGACCATCTGAAGGGAGCCAGCAATTCTCTTGGCAGATGGAAAAGCCCAAAAAGTCCGAGAGTTGGGACTCATCCCCAAATAGAGTAACTCTTGTGACAGGGCCAACTGGGACTTCTGAAGGTATATGATAATTCCCAGTTCCTGAGAGAGGATATGTTCAAGTCCTTCGTGCACTTTTCCTTCAAAGGTCATCGAAGAGGCAAGTGGTCCAGATATAGAATGACATTTATGCCTCTTAAATGAAGTCGCTAGAGAAGCAGGGGGGACTCGAGTGAATGCTTGAGATGCCGTAGAGAGGCCAAAGCAAAGGGCCCAAAACTGGAAGATTAGCTGGCGCTGGGCACTCTGAGAGGAGACAGGCATTTTGTTGCTGACATGGGGCTCCTGAGAGTGTGTCCTAGAAGACGAACCTTAGATAATTCCTGGAGTCTGATGGATGAGGAAGTGGAAGTATGAGTCCTCCATATTCAAGGTTATCATCCAATCGCCCTGGAGAATGGGTGAAAGGACTGACTGGTTCATCTCCATCTGAAGTTTGTCTGGCAGATGAAGAGATTGAGGGCGCTTACTTTGAGGATTGGTATCCAGACCCCGATGATTTGGTGACCACAAGCAGACAGTAGTAGAAGCCCTCAAGTTAATGTCCTCAACTTCTATGACTAACTTTCGAAGGAGAGAGAGGAGACCTCCTCCAAAGAGGGGCCGAAAGTTTCCTGAGCCTCTTGAGTAGGCTGTCAAAACAATGGGAGAAGGGACCCAAAGGGAGGCTCTCCACTAACGGAATGGAGGAGTCCTCCCTTAGAACCTTGACAATTCACTGTTCTGTCCCTCCGATCCTCCACTTCTCCCAAAACTCGAGAAGATTGGCTCCCAATTGTGCATGGAGGAGGACTTCCTCATTTTTTGGGCAAGGACTTGAGCTCCTCTTGATAGTTCTGGCTGAGAAGTGGACACTGAAGCGGGTCCTAGACTGGATTTAAGCTTACCCCCACGAAAGAGATGTTGCTGGAGAGGAGAGACCCATCTTAGAAGCAAAAGCGGAAGAATCCTTGGGGCGTTGGAAGAATGCACCAGAAGATCCTAAGTCGACTTCTATTGGAGGTCCAACTTCCAGGCTTGAGTGACTCCTTTAGTGGAACAGGAGCACCAAAAAACTCTTTTCTTCAAAACCCCCCCCAAGAGAAAAGATCTGCAAGTTCAAGAGAGCCATCCCTGATGGATCTGTCTGCACGAGAAAGGACTCCTAGCCAGTCCGAGGCGAAGTCTCCAACTAAATCGTTGCAATCTTCAATCTTCGTGGGTAGCGCTCTCACCATCCAGTCCAAGAAATTGAAAGCTTTAAACAACTCAAAGAGGTCTTTGACAAGGAGGTCAAATTCTGCCAACGAAAAACAATTTTCACCAACAAAAACGCCGAGCATCAGGAAGAAAGAGCTTCCCAGTGGCGTATGAAAGAAACCTCCCATGGATTAAGCATGAGGGAGGAAAGATGACGGAAGCCTTACCTTGCTCCCTCTTAGCAGAAAACCAAACTTCAATCTCCTTAAGTGCCTTCCTAGAAGACAAGAAAAGCACCATTGTGGAGAGCCTAGGTCTGTCACCTGGATGGCTCCTAACAGGAAGGGTAAGGTAGGCACAACTGGGGCTAGCTGGAGCCAAAAAAGGGTAAGAAAGCTCCAAAGCTCCCTGCAAATATTGAAGGAGAAGCGAGACACGCGATCAGCAATGGGCACTTGGCGATCCGAGCAGAGGATTGATACTGAAGAGTTGGCACTGGGTGCTTGGGAGCTGGCACACGGTGCTTGGCAACTAGCCCCAGGCACTTACGAGCTGGCATCAGTTGCTCGGAAACTGGCAGCGGATGCTTAGGAGATGACGTCAGGCGCTCGAGAGAAGATGGGCACTTGAACGAAGACAAAGGGCGCCTGAGAGGGATCATTGGGGGCTTGGGAACCAAATACGGGCAGTCCCCGGTTATCGACGTGGGTTCCGTTCCCGACGGCGTGATGATAACCGAAAATCAGCAATAACATCCCTGGTTATCAGCACTGACAACTGGGGATCTGCGCCCCAGGTAAGTGGGGATCGGCACCGATAACCGGGGATCGGGCCGAAAATCCAGTTATTATCATCACTGCACAAGGGTCAAAACCGGATCGCTAATAACTGGGAACTGCCTGTACTGGCGTCCAACAGAAGCAAGCTCAGGAGAGAAAAACTCCGGGCTGCCCCATGCACTGCAGGAAGGTTGAGGACTGCACCCGGCTCCTTAAACCGCTAACTGGGTATCGGAGAAGAGCAGCCAGCATCGCCTACATACCTCTTCAAAGGACGAGACGAACCAAGTCCAGGCAGAAGTCTTGAAAGTCGGACAACAACTGACACACATCCACAGGGATGCCTTTCCAACAATTGTCTGTCGAAGCGTGGGAGCAATCAACAGGCTCGACTGAGGGGGTGACTACCCATGGGCAAACCCCACCAGCCTCCCTTGGACCTCCAGTATGTCTTCTCCCAGGTTTAGGGGAGTATGACAGGGACCTTTGTCTACGAGAACTGGTGGGACAAGCAGCCTCCACCTGCATAACACTTTCTCCTGTCAAGATGCCTTTCCAGTGGCTGCCTGCCAATACCTGGGAACATGCAACAGGTTTGACTGAGGGGGCAACTACTGTGGCCAACCCCTCAGCCTCAATTAGACTTTCAGCATGTCTTCTCCCAGGTTTAGGGGAGTATGACAGTGACCTTGGTCTAGGAGAACCGACGGAACGAGTAGCCACCTCCTCCACTTCACTGTATTCACTACTAGGTTAAATTTCTTGTTAAAGCTAGACTTGAGACTGGCAAGGGCAAGGGTCGGAAGCAAGGGGGCCAGGCGCGGGAGTAGGTGGATTAAAAGTAGGAGGGCTAGTAGCAGGAGAAAAGGTGGGAAGGGGGAAAGAAGGAATTGCAGGGTTATCTTCTAACCTGGGCTTAGGTATATTTTTAGGCTAAGCGAAGTACAGGCAGTCCCTGGTTATCGGCAGGGGTTCCGTTCTGACGTTGTGATGATAACCGAATGGCGCCAAAAATCACCCATTTTCGGTTATCGGTGCCTCTGTTAGGTGTGTATCGGCGCCAATAAGCTGAAATCGCCAATTTTCATGCTAGACAAGCGCCGTAAAACTGTTCTGCCGATAACCGGGGACTGCCTATACTTTTCTCGGAGCTCTAACCCACATTCTTCTTTCCATCACTAACTTGTCTAAGTGAGATTTAAGTACCTTCCACTTAAGCTCACTTGGCTCCAGGTGCTTGAAAGCAAGCGCCGGGCACTTGGGAGCTGGCACGGGCACTCGGGCAATCATTACATTCAGCACAAGTTCTCTGTTTACTATGTTACTGCACCCTATACTTACTGCAAATTATGTCTCCTTACTACAAGAGTCAAATGAAGATTTGATCAATCTGTTTGCAACCTTCACCACAGCAGCAAAAACTAGGTGAACTTGAATCAGACAAAACAACAACAAAAGCTGGAAAACTGATACTGAAAGCTATCAGGACTTGAAGACTACTCAAAGCGATAATACTTCACCAAAATCCAGTTATTCAACCGAAAACCAATGAACCATTATTGCAAACCCGATGTTACTTGAGGCCCTTGAAACAGAATGAGGTTTTCTGCCAAGTCGTTTCCTGTACTCCCGTTAGCAGGCAGGGCTTGTCACCTACACTAAAATATTGAAGTGCTACTGCGATTTTCAAATAAAGGCCACCGCACGAGTTAGAAACTATAGCTATGTAATTACTTGGTAAGTTACATGTATGAAAACATGTTTTATTGTAAAAACATCATACTGTATATAGTTCATGGTTCACAGTATTTTTTTTAATTCTGTTACTTCAATTTTGGATGAATTATTTTACTACCAGCTTGAACTGTGAGACTTCTGTAAAATAGAGAGGGTTTCTGTTCATGATAAATTCTGCAATACAAAGGAAGTAAGCACTAGAATACATTACTGCTGAGTAAATAACTGCCTACAATGTACATACAGTATACTGTACTGTACTTAATAATTCTACAATACGCACATAGCTGCAGGATGACCGATTACATTTAATGTACATACCGGCATAAATAATCTCTGTGAGGCACATGGTTTGAACAGTTTCCTCCATGCTTCAGAATCTTGTCCAGGAGGATATGTTATACTGTGTAGTGTTAAGGTGACTCTCTGGCGTATGTCGGAAGGCCATGAAGCATGCTGAAACAAAGAAAAAAATAATGCTGAAACAAAGTAAAAAAATTATTCTATGATATATTAAGTTCCATTCCTCAAGTCCATTCCAGGAAAATTAGTTAACCTGTAAACTAAAATTACTTGCATTCCTATCACAGTGAAATTTGCAGGACAAATACAGTAGAATTAAAACATTTACATCCTAGAACATGATCCCAACAACTTACCTCATGTATAAACAATTTCAATAAGATAATCAAATAAGAAATTAAAAAAGTATTCATGCAAAAATGCAAGTGGAAACCAAAACACATTGCCTTAATGTTCGGAGGTTCATTTTTCAAGAATTTAATATATCTCTGTTCTTTTTGGAACCTTGAATATTTGAATTGTAATTATTTAATATTTTTGTTTACCTCTGTTCATATCTAGACGAGTATATTTTCTGTTAATCTGTTGGTCCCCTCTATCATTCCCCTACTGAACATGTGAGGGGAAAGTAGTAATGTGCAATACCTTACCGTCATCAGTCCCTCACATTGAATGGAAATGGATTTTGACAGAATGTGATGGTTCTACAGCCCAATCAGTATAATGTAATATCTACTGCATTCTTTTCCGTTTCCCAGCTTCTCTATTGGACATGTGGGGAAAAGAAGTGTGAAATACCCCAAAAATCAAACTATGTATCAGTTCGGGTCTGGTTTTGAGAGGATATTTTTTTTTTTTGGTGGTGGGGGGGTGTTTCTTTAAGGGAGATTGTCATAATTTCTAAAAGAATGTTGGGCACCTGTGAACAAAGAAACAATACCCACTCAACAAATTTTGATACTAGGGAGAGGAGAGCTGAGCTAGGCACCTAATGTTCATAAGAAGAAAAGGTACTGTAGTCAAGGGGGTCTGTATTCACATGCAAGGTTTTCTATGCATATACTGTGTCCATACTTTTAGATGCTGTTTTCGTACATTATTAGTTCTTCTTTGGAGGAGTGGTAGAGCTTTCGACTGGCACGCTGTTTATTTGGCGTTCGACTCTCGGTGACCGCCAAGAGAAAATTAGAATTTATTTCTGGTGATAGAAATTCATTTCTGCGTCATAATGTGGTTGATTCCACAATAAGCTGTAGGTCCCGTTGCTAGGTAACCAGTAGGTTCTTAGCCACGTAAAAATAAGTCTAATCCTTCGGGCCAGCCCTAGGAGAGCTGTTAACCAGCTCAGTGGTCTGGTTAAACTAAGATATACTTAACTTTTTTTTTTTTTGTACATTATTATTAGTAACTATTTTAACCACCAGACTGAGCCAATTTATTTAGCTCACATATGGCTGTCCTTAAGAATTTGTCACCATAAAACTTGGATTTTACTAATTAAATTACTGTACATCTGTTCAAAAACTAACTGAAAACGATGACGATTCCAAAACTTGATAATCACTGTCAATTTTATTTTGGGCACACAAAAAAAAAATGTTTAATTGTTAATGTAACTATATTAATAAAATCTTTCCATATAGGGACTGAACAATATGGGATATTCATCAAACATCCATGGATCAAATGAGAATGACCAATTCTAAGATGTAAAAACTGCCTGTACAGTACTTGTGTGTGTCTGTCCTTTTGATTTAATAAATTCCATATTACACCATTATCATGTTCATTATTCCACAGAGCCTGCAATATATAGTTTATAGCCTTATGGGTTTTTGAGATGTTACATAATCACTACTGGTAATATCTGTGTGTGATATAGTCATAGCACTGTAGTTGCAGCTTTGGTTCTTTACTAGCTTCTGTTTCCTTTAATGCCTACATGGACAGGAATCAAACATATATCTACATTTTTTACATCTTCACATAATTTGTCAAGGAAAAATTTTATCTGTTTTGCAAGAAGGTTTTTTGGATCATAATTCTGAAGGGTTTCTACAGTGCTTATAAAGTTGCTAATGATAAGAAATTTTTGCGATGGTATATCTTCAGTAATAACAATGGCTAACCCTATTGCAAATAATTCTGCTCTAAAAACAGAAGTATTGCTGGACAGTGAAAACTGGTATGCTTTTTTGGGTGATATGGCTGCAAATCTCCCACCTATGGAGGTTTGGACACATCAGTGTATATTGCATTGAGGAACTTTATATCTTGTATGTTCTACTGCATGTTGTTTATGATGTTCTGGATATGGAGACTTTTTATATAAATATTTCAAGTCTACAGTATACAAGTTTATATCTTATAAATAGTCCAAAGAGAAAGTAGTTCTTCTACTTGAAGAAATTTTGTACTGATATTTGTTAACTCAGTCTATAAGCTCTAATTGGGTAGGCTGAAGAATGATTATTTATAAATTATTTCTGATAAAGAATAATTATTTATAAATATATCTCTGATCAAAAAGTTTTTTCTTCTTTTTGGTGAATCACTAGCTTGTATTTTCACTACACTACACATATCACTAGGTTTCCATGAAGAGTTAGAGGTGGTTCACCACTTTCAACTTGGATATAGGAGCTTGGGGAAGATCCAGAAGCCCCAGTGCACATTCTAAGTACCTCATTATGAACTGAATCGAAACTTTTTAAAGCTGCATCTGAGACCTAACTGTATATGTGACATCTATAGGCTAAAGCAGACATAACACCCTGTACAGCAATGCTAAGTTTAGTCTGTCAGCTCCCCCAATTAGTGTTTTTTTTTTTTTATTAAAATTACTGCATTTGGCATTTGGCTATTATACAGGGTATATGCACCTTCCAGTTTAGAAGTGTCAAAGATTGTGCCTAAGAACTTTGCTGTTTGACTTATGGGAAACCTAACGATGAAGCTCATGTGTCTACTTTTACTATAGCATTTTTGGTGTTATGTTCAGTATGTCATATGTCTGATGCTGTACAGTAGTACAGGTATACAGCATAGCAAATTTCTCCATATATTTATTTTTTGTTCAAACTAATAGTTGACTATTGATGTTATTTTTTTGCTTGCTTAAGTATTATCAATCATACCTGAAAGGTTTCAATGAAAATTCTTAAGTGACCATATATATCTTTTCTGTCTAATAATTTCAATAGTGAAAGGTGCAGTCGGTTAGAAAGTTTTCAGCAAAAATTTTTAAGTGACAATATACTTTTTGTGTAATATTTTTTATACTAAGAATTTCCATGTGTTCCGTATACAGTATCAAAGAAAATACCTATTGTGAACTGTTTACATTCAAATCCTCTAGAGGGGGTCTAGTACTCTACTATGGATCTATCATTCTGTTATCCAAACTGAGTAGGCAACAATGTCTAATTTTTATTTTTGGGTTACAGGAGTCATATACTTCAAGTTTTTCTTTAAATATTTGCATAATGCTTTTGTACAGTCAGTATTTATGGGAGAGAAAGAAAAACCAACACATTTAAGACTTCTTTGCTAAAGCTTAACCAAAACCCAAGTAGATTCTTTGAAACTTGTAAGGTATACCCTTGGTAAGCAGTGTTAAGGCTTCTTTAAATTTCTTTTCCTCTGTAGCATAAAGATGTCACGCCCATTTGTTTTGTTTATGCATGATGTAAAATAAATTGATCCATTTAAAATTGCTGTTATGATTTCCAATTTGATACTTCACTAATTCACAAATAGTATAATTCAAACTGTGACAAGACGATGCCGGCAATATGTAGTAGAGTAGCAGTTTACATCCTTATTATATATGCCAACCCTAGCTTAGGTTAGTTTCTCTTTTTTCTAGGTTAAGCTATTCTACTACCATACAATAATGATGCAGTGTCATTACTGGTGAGGCACAGTTACTGAAAAATATGTACGTGCTAAATCAGTATAATTTGATTTCTCTGATAAGCCTAAATATAAGAAAAATGAGAAAACAAGCAAAAGATGCACTGAAATTTCTTAGGTGCAATCGAGTTTTTGTAGAGCATATAATGCTGTAAGAAACTTTTAGCTGCTGCCCATGAAACTCTGCCACAGCCCATGAAACTTTTAGCTGCGGCCCATGAAACTCAGCCACGGTCTGGTGGTGGCCTGTGTTGTTGGTACTTATAATGGTTATAAGTTGGTACTTAAAACCTTAAACTTGGTATTTTTGATAACTGGAGGGTGGATGATCAACATACAAATTTGCAGCCCTCTGGTCTCAGTAGTTTTTAAGATCTGCGGGCAGACAGAAAAAGTGTGGACGGACAAACAAAACCGTCACAATAGTTTTCTTTTACAGAAAACTAAAAAAGTACCATATTTACTAGTTCTTTCATAAAAAATAAAAACTTGCTTTACAAATGCAATTAACCTTACTGGGGATCCAGTTCATTTTATATTTGCTCTCTGGACTATCACTTATCTTTTTACCATTCAAAATAAGAGGCCATGAACTTTTTTATAATCGACTCCATATGTATAAATAAAAATGGAAGAGTAACACACAAATGAAGGCACAAATAAATTGGCAATAATACTGTACAGAAATCCCTTGACCATCTGCACTATGCCCTTAACTGCACCTTTCTCACTGAGACTGTTTATACGTGCCTGACGTAAGTTAATGGCAAAAGTACAAATAAAATCACATAGGTGTGATATATAGGGGAAAGATAGAAATGTCTGGATGGAAGTGCAAAAAATACCACTCACCCAGGCATCCTAGCAAAGTTATGAGAGCTGATAGTCAGGTAAGTAGTAAGGTTAAACCATTTCAATAATAATAATAATAATAATGAAAACTTGTGAGCCGACTGGCTTCCTGATGACGAAGGAAGGAAAGAGGGGAGAAATAAGTAATCAAGTGTGAGTGAGGGCAAAGTCGCAAACTGAACCAGCCTCAGCCCAGTGGCTTATTCTCTCAGCAGAAGTCACCGACTTGTACTAAACATAGTTTATTCAGTTCTGTACTATGAATGCTATTGCTCTCAGTTGCATTCCCTGTGGTGCATGCAGCTGGCACTACTACTACCTGCTAAGCAGCAGAAAACTTTGTTGACCTTGGCCACAAAGCTGAAGATTCCAGTGAAACTCAAATGCTGGGTAGACTAGGCCAAGGGTAATTACACAATATTGTGTTGTTGTTGTTGCATTAAAACATACTAGCATTAGTTTTAAAAACAATGTTATGGACAAAACAACTGCTCTGTATAGTGTTGAACTCTGCATGGTTAAATCATTTTACAAAGTTCAATAAAACATTATTGGTTTTCAAAAGTACAATATTGCCAAGTTCCTACCGATATGCTTGCCAATTTGGTTTCATAACATACTTTGCTTTATTTCCACAGCATCATGCATGTGTGTACTGTACTGTATTAACAGAGGGAAACGTTATCAGTTTAATAAAACATTATTGGTTTTTCAAAAGTACAGTACGTATTGCCCAGTTCCTACTAATATGCTTGCCAACCGGGTTTCATATCAATTCACTTTGTTTTATTTCCACAGCATCATGCGTGTGTGTACTGTACTGTATTAACAGAAGGAAATGTTATCGTTTTTATAAACTTATGTCATGCATTTTATTCTGTGTTTACTATGTACTGTACTTATCTTTCAGATCACTGAATGACAGCAATCCATAAGGTAAAAGTTGAGAGACAAATAAAGCTGCTGCAGACTTGTATACTTAACATCTAGTCATGGTCATGATTGTTTCTTTCTATGCTGTGGTTATTTCTATGATGAACATATTTTTTTTATTGTTCACTAAGCAGTGAAGTATAACAGCTACTGTATTTACATAGCCTTTACATTGAAATGGGTATTCCTGTACAAAAAATCTACAGTTGATTTAATATATATACAGTACTGTACATAATACAGGAGGACCTGCGTAGGTTATGTTCATATATACAGTTGACCCCCGGGAGTTGAGGGGGATGTGTACTACAACCCTCGGCGAATAACTGACATCCCTCTAAAATGACTTATAACTGCCTATTTTGATAGTTCAAACACCAAAACAAAAACTTTAAAAATGCTTATACCTGAGTATTTTAAGAGTTTTATTGCAAAAAATGCATTTACTGTAGTCATGAATATATGAAAATACAGTAATAGGCAAATTTTCTGTGAATAATGTAGATATACATTCCACAGAAAAATCTGCGAATAGGTAAAGCCATAAATCCAGAACCGCGAATAGGCAGGGGTCCACTGTAATGCCCTGCACTATACAATTAACTATAGGGGGCTCGAACACTGGTAGATTTTGAGATCCCGCGGAGTCCAAAAACAAATCACCTGTACAGCATACACAAATTTCAGACAGTACTTTGGCTAACTGTTAACTTGGGAAGCTAATAATTACAAACATGGCAATCACTTCCATCTTTGACTACACACATTTGCATGCTTATTTAGGGTGAATATTCTTCTAACTACAAATAATGAGAGCATTCTTACATGACAAAAGCAAAAGAGAGTTGGCAATAAATTATATTGCTGTAGGCAAAATTCCTATACACCTATGTAAAACGCTAAGTGCTAGACATAGTGTACTTACACATCATTAAGGTAAAAAACTCTCACATACCAAAACCCAAAACTCACAAGAAATATGATCCCTAAACAACAGACCTTCAAGAATATCATTTCCCACTCTGGCATACCTATTAATGAAAACCACTTCAAAGTTATAAGTGTATTAAATAAACAAAAAACAATTAATTGAACTAATTCAGAAAAAACATATACTATATACTGTATAATGCTTTCACTCATTAAATCTGAACCTGACAAAAAACAATCAGTTGAACTAATTCAGAAAAAACATTTCCTATATACTGTATAATGCTTTCACTCATTAAATCTGAACCTGACAAAGTCTGAGCTCTACATTTCCTTATGACTAGTCACAAACACATTTCAACCTAAGTGATGTATGAACACTCATACAAAATAAAACACCCTGGTCTGAATCAAATAATGTACAATAACCTAACACTTTAATTATACAACCCAGCTTTAATTCATCTTGAAAGAAATTATAATCAGATAACATGAAGACATCAGTATTCCCCTATATGGAATACATCATACAACTAATGACACCACTGTTCATGTAATTAAATCCCAGATTAAAATGTCTAGCAACAAAATAAAAAGGCCAGAAAAATATCTAGCAACAGCTCCTTCTACCAGAACATGAGAGTTTGCATTTGTTACTTCACCAACAAAGCTGAAAGGAAATCATATTTCCATTCATAATATTTTTCTGTGCTCGAAGGATGTCTAAAAAATGGGAGAACAGAATTTGATACACTTGGCAGATATTCAGTAGGTGACATTCTTGAGATAATCTTTGGGCCCAAATCTGCACAAAATTCAAAATCTCTGTGGAAACCATAAGTTGTTTACTTAGAAACTGTCACCTAAAATCCTTAATTATAATACATTAAGAGAAACCTAATATCACTGAACTGGCCTAAATCAACAAGCCATCCATTAAGAGACACTGAGCAAAAGCAAAAATTTTTACTAGCAAAAGCAAAAATTTTACTACCTTTTCTTGTCCTCTATAAACAATCAAAGTAAAAGTTAAAAGTTACAGAGGGGTGATTAGTGAAAACAAAAGGCTTTAAATTTGTGGTTGGAAGACATGAACACTAACTATACTATGGTGGGGAGAAACATGATGCACTGAGCCTTTACAATAACTGCAAACAGCAAGTAAATAATGGCTCCACGGATTCCATATTTGATAAAGCTTAAAAAATATGAAATTTACGGAAGAATCTGAACCTGACAAATAAGAAGCCACCGGCAGATTTTTCTGCAACAATGAATTTGGAAAAAGTACACTTTCCTTAAGGGCTGTTGATCATAATAAAGGTGGGTTCCTCAACATGCTAGATGTGCATTTAAGAGATTCACAAAACACAATACACTTCACTCTACCTTAACACATACCATCATCACTTTTTATGAGTAAAGAAAAATTGTGAATACCATTGCTTTTATTACAGTACTTTAATTATGTAGTCTGGATGATCATCATACCGTATATGTATTGAGAAACATCCATTATTACTGGCCATGTACAGACAATGTACAGTATAAATCAAGATAATGTACGGTATAAATTAAGATAATGTACAGTATAAATTATATTTATATACTGTGCTGCAGCATAAAGAAAAACAGTAACACATACATACCAGGTCATCAGTTTCTTCTTCACACGCACACAAACACATACACCAGGTCATCAGTTTTTTCTTAACACGCACACACAAACACACATACACCAGGTCATCAGTTTTTTCTTAACACACACACGCAAGGTCTAATTTTTTCTTCTATTTTAGGCTACAGGCATCAACAGAGTAATTCATTATGTTTAACATGTACATTATAATCAGAAATAAACTCGTACAGTATTCTTAAATCTGCCCATAGCCTAATTACTGTACTATTTTACCGTTTTTGTTTCTACCTCTGTAATTGCAACAACTTTTCCTCAACATGACATGCAGCCCCTAATCATTGTAATCAGATAATGTGGCTTTTTCAATAGTTTTTCATGCTTCAAATGATACTGATATTGTTTTTATAAAAAAAAAAAAATGCTTGTTAATTCATTGCCCTATCCCTACATTTGTTAATTTCAATGTGGAACTGTAGCAAATGTTGGCAAAGTATAATCTTGCAGAGAGTACTGTATGCTGAAATGGGGATGCAGCTTTGTATATGCCACTTATATATATTCTATGGTGGTCTAGGTTAGGCAAGGTTGGAGGATTTCACCTTTCCCAGTAGGGACCTGGCACTCTAGGTTAAATACAGTGCATACCCATATCTTACTACCGGTTTTCCACATTAAGCACCAACTCGCCTATTAGACACTGAGTGGTATATGCTATGGGTTAACTACGACTTTCCTACAAAACCGAATATCAAATTCATCAAATCTGCAAAAAAAAAAAATTCCAAGCTAAACTTAATTAATGGCAATTTTTATGACTTAAAAAAAAAAAATCACTCCATTCCTGGATCTACAGTAATAATGTTGGTTCCAGCCTATCTTTGCAACCATGGATGATTCAAGTTTTCACAGAGAGGGTTCAAAAACACTTTCATGTAAAACCTTGCAAGTCCAATGACCCTGAGGTGGTGTGAAAACACATAAGTTTTCAGTCAACTCGTTTTAATCCTTAAAGTTCATTGTCAATAATTTATATAGTTAGTAATAACTATCAGGCTCATCTTCTGATTTCATGCTTATAACAAACTTAGGATACCACATATGTACAACAAGAACAAGTATAATTGGAATATGAAATTTAGGCCTGATGCCAAGCGCTGGGACCTATGAGGTCATTCAGTGCTGGATGGAAAATTGAGAGTAAAGAAGGTTTAAAAGGTGTAACAGGAGAAAAACCTAACAGCTGCATTATGAAACAATCGTCAGGAGAGGGTGGAAGCAAGAGGGTGGAAAATAAGATGGAAGAAAGAGTACATGCAGTCCCCAGTTTAAGACGGGGGTTCTGTTCCTGCGCCGCGTAGTAAGCCGAAATCGTTGTAAACCCAAAAATCGTATAAAATCATAAAAAATCCTAAGAAAACCCTACTTTTAATGCTCTGGGCATATTGAAAGCAATGTAAACTGCATTTTTATTGAATTTTTCATCAAAAAACCTCAAAATTTTGATTATTCTGCCGTTTTGGAGCCATATTTCTTCCGTCGGATCGGCATACAACGCGTCGTAACCCTGGAACATGCATTGTAAACTGGGAAATAATTTCTGATGAACATATTTGAAAAGCACTGTAACCTAAGAACGTTGTAAGCCAGACCCATCGTAACCCGGGGACTGCCTGTATATGAATGGAGGCACAGGAGGAGGAATGAAAGGGGTTGCAGCTAGGGGCCAAGAACCTCAAGTAATGCCTACTACACAATGCGTGAGGAGCACTGATGGCACAAACACCCTACAAGTATAACCAAGTATAATTCTCATTACCAATAATTATCCAAAGACTTACCATTTGTGTGAATATTGGTTTCTGAGAATCTTCAGCAAAAACTATTACTGTTAATGGAGAATGAGATAAAGTTGCTGCCGACTTCAACATAACGAGCGTTTCATTTATTCGGCTGCCACAGCATACCACGGCCAACACCAGTCTGTGAGGATACGGAGTAGTTTTCAGTCTTAGTATCTAGGGTTAAAGTTATTTTACTGAAATGCCTTTTATAATCTTTATATTATGTGGATACTTACTTACTGTTAATGATAGTTTATATCTCACTTAATTGACGCAGAGATATAAACCATTTTTAACAGTATGTAAGGTTCATCCAAATAATAAAATCTAGGCCCAAGGCCAAGCACTGGGACCTATGATGAGGTCAATTCAGCGCTGAAAGGGAAATTGACAGCATAAAGGTTTGAAAGGTGTAATAGGAGGAAAACTTCACAGTTGCACTATTTAACAGTTGTTGAGAGAGTGGAAAGTAAGAAAGATTGAGATATGAGCAGAGGTGCAGTAAACGGAATGAAAGGGGTTGCTTCTAGTGGATGAAGGTAGGCTGCAAGGAACCTTAAATGATGCCTACAGTACACCACATGAGGCCCACTGTTGACACTAGCCCCTAAAGAATCTAACCACTTAGCCTAGAGAAGAAATCATTTGATTAAGGCTACCCTACACATTGTGAAAGTCAAATTTAATGGAGAAATATTAAATGAAAAAATATTGAATGTTAAGCATTTTATCAAAACCAGCAATATCTAAGAGGAAAAATATTATGGCATATTTTAACAAGCATAGGCCTAGGCCTGTTAGCCTTGATTTACTAGGGACCCATTTGTCTTTAACTAAAAAGATAGGCCAACAGGCTACAAAAGGCTTTAGTTCTTTAGCCTACAGAAGTCCACGAAAGAGATTTGCTAAAATTAACCAATTAACCTTAACTCGACCCATACGCCCGAGTGGTTGGTAGGCCTAGTTTTGGTTAGCCTTAAGTAACCTAGGCCTAGACCCTGGATAATCCTAAAAAAAAATGGTCCTATTAACACATCTAAAATAGGCCTTATCCCCCTTAATCACTTTTAATACGGCAGTTTACTTCAACATAAAGAGTAAATATGGGATATTCACCTGTCATACGAGGCTTCCAACCGAGGGATCAGACTGGGTCTGCTCTTTGACCTTTGACCCTCAACTTTTTTTGGGGGGAGAGGAGCAGCATCTTCCAATTTAGACCCACTGCCTGGGCGATGAGGTGGCAGCTTAACAAGGCTTTCATTATTCAGTGAAGTCGGGCGGCCGTTACGGGGCGTCTTGGACAACAAAGTGCCATTGAGAAAGTTGGTGGACTTGCCCTCTGACCTCAAACTCTCCGACTGCGGCGCTGCTGGGGCCCTTATTTCGAGGATTTTGGGCAGGTCCCCGTTGATTCCCAACATCAAGAGGACGCCTATCGTTATCCCAATGAGCATCATCACCCGATAGGTGCACTTCATTTTCGTCGCTGGAGTCTGCGGCGAGATCACGTCATGGTTAATGGCACCTGCAAGACGCGCGGATACACGTCCTTTCACTTCTACAAGTTACGCTACACTAAAAACTGAACGCCCCTTCACTGATATTTAATAACACATTTCACCGAAGCACGCGCTGCCGGTGACCAATGGCACCACGTTATACGCCTTCAACATCACCTTACAAATTTCATATAACACTGTAACTCAGTCTGTAAGGCTTCGGTTGTCGAGTAAAGAAGACATTGAAAAAGGCTGCAACCATCGCCTGTCGGAATAATTTATTCTGATTATCCCTTTTATGAGATGCCTCTTGACGTTGTGCCAGACGTACGAAGTTTACACTAGAACTACTACAAGCGGAAAGGAAACGATACTCTGATACTGCAATTATTGTCGTCGTAATTAGAGAACCTATAAGGGTACCCTTTATTTTGCAACTAATGTCCAGTGCGCGAAGCGCGATGCCAAGAGGAACATCTGATTTAACAATTACGATCTCATTCAACTTCCAAGCTGTTGTTACCATTGGCCTCAGTGCGGTATGGCTGAGCAAATGCCCAGCTTCATATTGTAGACAACCATTTACTAACGGAAATCTTTATACTTGATACTGCAAAACCTTATTAACAGAACCTTATCCATATTATAAACAGAAATCACAACACAAAGGCAAAGACTTTTTATTTAGATATTCAGCACTTGCTAACATCGGCGTCCGATAAAAAGCAGGGGAAGGTGGGAAGGCAAAACTGACATATGCCTCCCCAGCAAAAAACCCACTCTCCCTCTAAAAAATTCACAAGAGTCGGAGGTTTCTGTGTATGGTTATATTCATTATTGGCTGGTAATTGCCTATGTGAATGGGAAGATCAGCAAATTGAGTCGGCAGCAACAAATCCGGTTCATTGACAACTCACTGTTCAAAATCTAGATAATTTTTTTTCCAGCGTCGCAAAATTAATTCAGGGGTCCTGGCAGAAACAGTGGTGTGAAATAGATTTAAAGAAAATGAAAGAAATTGCTTTAAATATAAAGTCTTGGGAAAACGGTTAATTGCCGAAAGAATGGTAGGCTATTATGCCGTTATCGTAATGGCCATACACGGCTGACCTTAGGCTGCGCATTCACTAGCGATTTGATTGAGAAATCAGATCGTAATGGGCGGGGCTTCGAAATTGTATCGGTGAACACTCGCACGACGATCAGATCTTCATAAACGTGTCATTTCAATCTCAGCAGTAGAGCAGTGTTAACACCTAGGGCGGAACCTCTCTAAAATAACGACCTTTATACCATTGCTTTTTTGACTTGTGAATATATAAGACTTAAGAAAAAGGACAGAAACAAGAAGAGATTTTGGGCTAAACGATGGCTGGAGAAAAGAGAGCTTTTTTCTCATTCGAATTTACTGGAGGAGTTGAAATTGCACCCCGATGATTGGTAGGCTACAATTATCTGCGCATGGATATGGACACTTATTATGAATTACTTAATAGAATAGCAACTTATATAAAAAAGCAAGACGCGCATGAGGAAGGCCATCAACACCCCATGAAAGACTTTCTGCAACACTACGATATTTAGCAACAGGACGATCATATGAAGATCTCAAATTCAGAGTGGCAAAATCTCCTCAACGCTTAGGTCAAATTATTCCAGAAACCTGTCGAGCCATATGGACTTCACTAAACAGGGAATACATGAAGGTAAACAACTACACTAAACAGGGAATACATGAAGGTAAACAACTACACTAAACAGGGAATACATGAAGGTAAACAACTACACTAAACAGGGAATACATGAAGGTAAACAACTACACTAAACAGGGAATACATGAAGGTAAACAACTACACTAAACAGGGAATACATGAAGGTAAACAACTACACTAAACAGGGAATACATGAAGGTAGACTACTAAGTTTTTATCTTTATTAAACATACATAATAGCAACATTCTCTCCAATAACATGGTATACATGATTAAAGTCAAACTTCACTGTACTGTCTTCTGTCAGTATTAAATAAGTGATAGCTGTCATCGTATGTTATTAAGATACATAGTAAACCCAACGTTATTTCCACAGCTTGAATAATTATTAACCCTACAAAATTAATATAAACCAATTTTCAGCAGTAGCACAGATTAGATATTATTAGGATATTCAAAGTGAGGAGAAATTACAAATTGGCAGTTTCGATTTAATGTTCCCAATCGGCCTTGAAAAGTACATCATTTATAAATCTTTCTGCCAATATTCTTGTATTATGGGGCACATTTCTTAATTTGTTGACAATAGTTTTTCCTACCGTATCAAATTCATCCTCTGAATGGGTGTTTTTCAATTTTTCACCCAAAATATGCATCACTTGATCAGTTTCTGTTGCTCTCTCATTTCTTGGCTTTTTACGTTGTTTGACATTTGACTGAGGGTCGTCAATTGCATCGTCATCCTCACTTACTTGCAGGTATGGCATTGATAGTGTTGAAGTGGTGGTATGGTAGTCTCATTGTCTGGTAACAGTAACTGTAGGATGTAATGAAACCTATTGATAAGACTAACATTAATAAGAATAGGGTTATTGTCAAACAAATTATGTACCATTGCGGAAAATCCAACTACTTCTACAATTTAAGTTAAGTATATCTTAGTTTAACCAGACCACTGAGCTGGTTAACAGCTCTCCTAGGGCTGGCCCGAAGGATTAGATTTATTTTTACGTGGCTAAGAACCAAATGGCCACCTAGCAACGGGACCTACAGCTTATTGTGAAATCCGAACCACACTATGACGAGAAATGAATTTCTATCACCAGAAATGAATTCTTCTAATTCTTCATTGGCGGCCCGGAGAGTCGAACGCTGAGCCAACAGCGTGCCAGTCGAAAGCTCTACCCACCCACCAAAGAAGAACTACTGCTACAAATGCTAATGATATATTATGATATATGATGTGATATAATATAGATAATAATCACTGCAGCTATTATTGAATTATATCTTACGTTATTCAAGTACTGCATTGTTTAAATATTGTATTATAATTATAAAATGTATATGAAAATTTTGTATTTAACATACTGATATGTAGTAGTAATAGTAGTAGTAGTAAGGCGACGACGAGGGGGAGTAGGAGGAGGATGACTTAGTGGATTGTTTTTTGACAAAATATTTTTTATGTCTAGTTTCCTGATACACACCAAGAATGGATTGAGATTGCCGAAGATTTCCATGAGATGTGGCAATTCCCGAATTGTTTAGGAGCTGCTGACGGGAAACATGTAGCCATCACGCCACCAAAGATGCAGGTTCCTATTTTTACAATTATAAAGGGTAACATAACCTAGTGTTGCTGGCAGTCGTCAATGCAAAGGGTGAATTTATCATGTGTGATTTTAGAACGAATGGAAGAATATCTCATGGGGGTGTTATTGAAAACACAAAATTTGGTGAAAAATTAGCCAAAGGCAGTCTTTCAATACCAAATATAGAATTTTCCTCGTGTCATTAACAGTGGTAAAGGGCGTTGGAAGAGTCTGAGATTGAGGGAATACAGAAAATAGACAGGAAATAGCTTTTCTTTTTGGGGGTGGTTAGACAGTTGGAGTAATATTTAATGTCTGAATTCACTGTATGAAAGTATAAATCAACTGACACAAACACACACACGCTCTCTCTCTCTCTCTCTCTCTCTCTCTCTCTCTCTCTCTCTCTCTCTCTCTCTCTCTACGCACACACACGTATATATATGTGTATAACTGAATCACGAAAATATGGAACGTGATGAATATATAAATAAAGATAAAATTCACGAAGGAAAGGGAAACATTGGAGTGCTGCGAGGCCTTTCTACTCTTTCGTCCTTTACTTGGCAGACTTTTATATTTCTTCAGTCTGCTAAGTAAAGGACGTAAGTGTCGAAAGGCCTCGCAGCACTCCAGTGTTTCCCCTTCCTTCGTGGATTTTATCTTTATTTATATATATGTGTGTGTGTGTATACCTCACATACCGTACATCATAATGATGTCATTACTTTTTCAAAGACGCTGAATAAAATGCACAGAGATTTAAAATGACTGTATTTAAAATACATGCATGAGAGCCTACGTTTAGTAACTAAGAGCACCTATATTATTTTTCCTTTCGCACTAATGCTTCCCCAAGCACGCTAAAATGTTACCTAATCAACGCTCACAATAAATAATGTAACTCAAGCCTTACAGAGGGAGAGAGAGAGAGAGAGAGAGAACTGTATCTTAGTGGACCGCATCATCAACGGATAAACAAAACACAAGACAACTGATTTGCATAAAACTGTATTTGACTTCAAAAGCCTCATCAATGAACATCAAAGTGCTGGGAAGGGATTGCTTTTTATGTAAACATAAATATCAATTAAATATATAAATAAACAAATAATAATAGCGAAGGCTTTAAGTCAAGGAGACAGCAAAATAATTATGTTTCTAGAATCAAGTGAAGTCTCCATTATAGATAAAATATAAAGAGAATTTTGTTGTTTGTGAAAATGCATATAAAATAATTTTTTATATCTCAAAGCTTTATTATAATTAAGATTTGATTCAAATTACTTCAAAATGTCCTGGGTAAGAAACGTCCCAAAAGTTGATCAGTCTTTTCAATATAGATAACTTCTGTGACTGACACCTTCAACAAAAAAGATGAAAAGAAGAAATTCTCTCCTATGCAGGAAAATATTAATGTATCAATCAACATCAATCATTTCCTGGTGATGGCGTTTTTCATTAACAAGAAAGTTACTTGAAAAGCAAAGAAAGAAAGAGAGAAAAATAGAGACAATTTTTTTTCGGTGAGCAAAATTTTAGAGAGGATGCTGGATGAGAGATGAAGAGAAATTGTAAAGATCGGGAGACAGCAGCATGGATTCATGAGAGGAAGAGGGACGGTGGAGGCCATCTTCATAGTAAGACAGCTACAGGAAAAGAGGCTAGAGGGAAACCAGGAGCTGTATTGTTCATTTATAGACCTGGAGAAAGCAGGAGAAGTGACGTTTTGGTGTTTGAGGAAGAGGAAAGGCCCAGAAAAGTTGGCTAGGCTGGTCGAAATGATATGTCAGGGAACGAGCACAAAAGTAATATTAGCAGTTGGGGAAACAGAAAACTTTGAAGTTAGTGTTGGATTTTTGTTTGTGCTGGTCATGGATGTGTTGAGATCAGGAATGAAGTGCTGTGGGAATTGTTACACGCTGATGATCTGGTGATTACTGCTGAAGATGAGGAGGACCTACAGAGAAGGGCTGGAGAGTGGCAGGAGTCTTTAGAGAACCTGTTAGAGGAAGAAGATCGAGAGGGAGACCGAGAATTAGGTGGCGAGATAAAGTGAAGGAAGATAGGGAGAGAAGAGGTTTGGTGGAGGATGATGCCTTGGATAGAAGGCAGTGGAGAAGACGCATCAGGCAACCGACCCCTCTCTCTCTCTCTCAGCCAGAATCCTTCACGTCTTCAGTTTATTACTATACTAATGCGAGGTCTTCTGAGGCCCCCATGAAGCTGGATTCGGAGCCAGGATCCTTCACATATAACACTAACAAGAGGTCCTGTGAAGCTCCTCGAAGCTGGACTTGAAGCCTGAATCCTTCTCCTCCTCCTCCTCCTCCTCCTCCTACTACCCGTCTTCAGAAATTACCAGAGGGCATATTCGAAAACTAAAGTATACATCAATCACCAAGAGTTGTTAAGCACAAGGTCGACACACAGATGGAAGTTGCAGTCCAAGAAACAAGGTTGGGATTGGGGAAAAGAAAGTTTGCCAGTGCCAACAGGCCAGAGATCCCGTGGACAAGAGAAGCAGAAAGAAGGGAACAAGATCCTGAATGAAGCAGCAGTAGCTTTCCCCCTGCTCATTATTTTGCACCTCTTAAAGTGGTGACCAGGAGTGGTTCCCGGAGCCATTAGTGGACTCAGACGGCGACTTAGTCTTGGCTCCATGAACTACCCCACACCCCTAACGGACTAAATACGGCGCTGTAACCAGCGTTTGGGCGTGCTCGCTCTCGTCGGCAAATCACCAGGGTCATTAGCGGACCCACACGGCGCACTCCCAAGTGTGTATTGGCGTGAGTATCCCACTCCAATTAAGAGGGCAATAGTGAGCATGGATGTAGAGTTTCCTGTGCAAGTATGTGTAAATGTGTATGTGAGTGAGTGGCATGTGAGCGCACTCAATTGTTTGTGTGTATGCAAGGGGGTGTATGTGAGGGGGTGGGTAGGTAGGTAGGAAGGTGGGAGAGGGTAGGGATAGGTAGATAGGTGGGAGGGAGGGTGGGTGTAAGAGTACGCAAGATTTTGTGAGTACTTGAAGTGTTCCTCTTCATTTCTGAATAATCCATCTCTCTCTCTTTCTCTATTTCTTTCTTTCTTGCAGTCTTTTCCTCATCCTTGTTTCTAACACATATTTTTCTATTTCTCCGAGCCGAGACGAGCCGCCAACGACACCTGGAGAAATGCAACGGCCGGGAAGGGCGAGCAACCACCAGTTGGGGGACTGGTAGCCGCTCACCAGACCCGCCACGCCACCGATAGGAGCAAGCCAAGACGAGCAGCCGCAGACACCTGGAGACACGCAACGGCCCGGAAGGGCGAGCGACCATCAGTTGGGGGACTGCTGGCTGCTCACTGGACCCGCCATAACACTGATAGGAGCAAGCCAAGACGAGCCAGCGACTACACCTGGAGACACGCAACGGACTGGAAGGGCTAGCGACCACCAGTTTGGGGACTGGTGGCCGCTCACCGGACCCGCCACGCCACCAATAGGACCAAGCCAAGTGGAGCAGCCGCTGACACCTGGAGGCACGCAACGGACGGGAAGGGCGAGTGACCAGCAGTTGGGGGACTGCGGGCCGCTCACCGGACCTGCCACGTCACCGACAGGACCAAGCCAAGACGAGCGTGGCTTGTCTTGGCTTGGTCCTATCGCTGGTGTGGCGGGTCTGGTGAGCGGCCAGCAGTCCCCCAGCCGCTGCTCGCTCGCAACAGCTGGAGAGGGCGAGCGACCACCAGTTGGGGGACTGGTGGCCGCTTCACCGGACCTGCCACAACGCCGATAGGACCGAGCCGAAGGGAGCCGCTGACGACACCAGGAGACACGCAACGTCCGGGAAGGGTGAGCGACCGCAGTTGCAGGACTGGTGGCGCTCACGGACCACCTGCCACACGCGCCCGATAGGACCCGAGCGGGGCCCGAGCCGCCGGCCACACCTGGAGACACAACAGACGGGAGAAGGGCTGGCGACCACCAGTTGGGGACTGCTGGCTACTCTCGGACCGCCCGCGCGCCCGATAGGACGAGCAAGAGGAGCGCTGCCGTTACCTGGAGACATGCGAGGCGGGAAGAAGCGGCGACCAGCAGTTAGAGGCTGCTGGCCGCTCCGGACCCGCCACGCCACCGAGCAGGGGACCAAGCCAAGAGGAGCCGCCGTCGACACCTGGAGACACACGCAACGGACAGGAAGGCTGGGTATTTACCAGTTGGGGGCTGCTGGCGCTTCTCTGGACCCGCAACGCCACCGAGCAGGACCCAGCCAAGAGGAGCCACCGCCAGGCACTCTGAGACACGCCGAAGCGGCCTGGAAAGCGCGCGACCAGTCAGTTGTTGGGCACTCTCCCGAACCGCCACGCCACCGAGAGGACCGAGCCAGAGGAGCCGCGCCCGACCTGGAGACACGCGAACTTAGCCTGGAAGGGCGGCGACCAGCAGTTTGGGGACTGCTGACAGCTCACCGGATCCGGCCACGCCCACCGATAGGGGACCAAGCTAAGACGCAGCGCGACACCTGGAAACACGCGAGCGGATGGAAGGGCGTGACCAGCAGCTGGGGACTGCTGGCTGCTCACCGGACCTGCCATGCCACCGACAGGACCAAGCCAAGACGAGCCGTCGCCAACACCTGGAGACACGCAAAGGACAGGAAGGGCGAGCGGCCAGCAGCTGGGGGACTGCGGGCCGCTCACCTGACCTGCCAAGACACCGATACGACCAAGCCAAGACAAGCCGTGGCCGACACCTGGAGAAACGCAACGGACAGGAAGGGTGAGCGACCAGCAGCTGGGGGACTGCGGGCCGCTCGCCGGACCTGCCACGCCACTGATAGAAACCAAGCCAAGACGACCGTCACCGACCCGGACACACGCAACGGACGGGAAGCGGCGAGCAGCAGCGGCTGGGGACTGCTGGCCGCTCACCAGACCCGCCGCATAGCGAGCAAGACCAAGCCAAAGATTAGCCGGCGACTCGTCTTGGCTTGGTCCTGTGTCGGGACGTGGCAGGTCCGTGAGCGCCCGCAGTCCCCCAACTGCTGGTCACCGCCCTTCCCGTCGCTGTGTGCCTCCAGGTGTCAGAAGCGGCTGCCCACTCTGGTTTGCATCATCGTTAGCGTGCGGGTCCGTGAGCGCCACCAGTCCCCAAACTGGTGGCGCTGGCCCTTCCAGTCCGCTGCGTGTCTCCAGGTGTAGTCGGTGGCCTGGTCTTGGCTTGCTCCATCAGTGTTATGGCGGGTCCAGTGAGCAGCCAGCAGTCCCCAACTGATGGTCGCTCGCCCTTCCGAACCGTTGCGTGTAATCCCAGGTGTCTCTTGGCAACTCGTCTTGGCTTTGCTCCTATCAGTGGTGTGGCGGGTCAGTGAGCGGCCACCAGTCTCCCAACTGGTGGTCGCCGCCCTTCCCAGTTGCATTTCTCAGTGTCATGCTTGCCGTCTGTCCGGAGAAATAGAAAATATGTTAGGAAACAGGATGAGGAAAAGACTGGTAAGAAAGAAAAAATAGAGAAAGAGAGAGAGATGGATTATTCAGAAATGAAGAGGAACACTTCAAGTACTCACAAAATCTTGCATACTTACACCCACCCTCCTCCTCCTGTCTACCTATCCTTACCTTCTCCCACCTTCCTGCCTACCTACCCACCCTCATACACCCCCTTGCATACACAAACAATTGAGCGCGCTCACATACCACTTACTCACATGCCACATTTACACTTACTTGCACAGGAAACTCTACATCCATGGTCACTATTGCCCTTAATTGGAGTGGGATACTCACGCCACTACACACTTGGGAGTGCGCCGTGTGGGTCCGCTAATGACCTGGTGATTTGCCACAGAGAGTCAACACGCCCCAAACGCTGGTTACAGCGCCGTATTTAGTCCATTAGGGGTGTGGTTGGATTCATGAGCCAAGACTAAGTCACCGTCTGAGTCCGCTAATGGCCTCAGGAACCACCCTGGTCACCACTTTAAGAGGTGCAAAATAATGAGCAGGGAGAAAGCTACTGCTTCATTCAGGATCTTGTTCCCTTCTTTCTGCTTCTCTTGTCCACGGGATCTCTGGCCTGTTGGCACTGGCAAACTTTTTTTCCCCAATCCCAACCTTGTTTCTTGGACTGCAACTTCCATCTGTGTCGACCTTGTACTTAACAACTCTTGGTGATTGATGTATACTTTAGTTTTCGAATATGCCTCTGGTAATTTCTGAAGACAGGTAGGGAGGAGGAGAAAGATTCAGCTTCCAAGTCCAGCATCGAGTGGAGCTTCACAGGACCTCTTGTTAGTGTTATATGTGAAGGATCCTGGCTCTGAATCCAGCTTCATGGGGCTTCAGAAGACCTCGCGTTAGTATAGTAATAAACGAAGACGTGAAGGATTCTGGCTGAGAGAGGAGAGAGAGAGGTCGGTTGCCTGATGCACATCTTCTCCCACTGCCTTCTATCAGGCATCATCCTCCACCAAATCTCTTCTCTCCTATCTTCCTTCACTTTATCTCGCCACCTAATTCTCGGTCTCCTCTCCTGATCTTCTTCCTCCAACAGGTTCTCTAAAGACTCTGCCACTCTCAGCCCCTTCTCTGTAGGTCCTCTCATCTTCAGCAGTAATCACCAAGATCATCAGCGTGTAACAATTCCCACAGCACTTCATTCCTCGATCTCAACACATCCATGACCAGCACAAACAAAAATCCAACACTAACTTCAAAGTTTTCTGTTTCCCCCAACTGCTAATATTACTTTTGTGCTCGTTCCTGACATATCATTTTCGACCAGCCAGCCAACTTTTCTGGGCCTTTCCTCTTCCTCAAACACCAAAACGTCACTTCTCCTGCTTTCTCCAGGTCTATAAATGAACAATACAGCTCCTGGTTTCCCTCTAGCCTCTTTTCTGTAGCTGTCTTACTTGCGAAGATGGCCTCCACCGTCCCTCTTCCTCTCATGAATCCATGCTGCTGTCTCCCCGATCTTTTACAATTTCCTCTTCATCTCTCATCCAGCATCCTCTCTAAAATTTTGCTCACCGAAAAAAATTGTCTCTATTTTTCTCTCTTTCTTTCTTTGCTTTTCAAGTAACTTTCTTGTTAATGAAAAACACCATCACCAGGAAATGATTGATGTTGATTGATTCATTAATATTTTCCTGCATAGAGAGAATTTTTCTTTTCATCTTTTTGTTGAAGATGTCAATCACAAATTATCTATATTGAAAAGATTGATCAACTTTTGGGACGTTTCTTACCCAGGACATTCGAAATAATGAAGTAATTTAATCAAACTTCTTCATTATAATAAAGCTTTGAGATATAAAAATTATTTTATATGCATTTTCACAAACCATAAAATTCTCTTTATATTTTATCTATAATGGAGACTTGACTTGATTCTAGAAACATAATTATTTTGTTGTCTCCTTGACTTAAAGCCTTCAATATTATTATTTGTTTATTTATATATTTAATCATTATTTATGTTTTACATAAAATAAATCCCTTCCCAACACTTGGATGTTCATTGATGAAGTTTTTGAAGTCAAATACAGTTTTATGCAAATCAGTTGTCTTGTTTTTGTTTATCTGTTGATGATGCGTTCCACTAAGATACAGTTCTCTCTCTCTCTCTCTCTCTCTGTAAGGCTTGAGTTACATTATTTATTGTGAGCTTTGATTAGGTTAAATTTTAGCGTGCTTGGGAAAGCATTAGTGCGAAAGGAAAATAATATTGGTGCTCTTAATTACTAAATGCAGGTTCTTATGCATTTATTTTAAATACAGTCATTTTAAATCTTTGTGCATTTTTATTCAGTTGTCTTTGAAAAAGTAATGACATCATTATGATGTACAGTATGTAAGGTATACACACACACACACACACACACATAAAATCCACGAAGGAAGGGGAACACACACTTTCGACACACGTCCTTTACTTAGCAGACTGAAGAATATATAAAAGTCTGCCAAGTAAGTAGAGACAGAAAGAGCCAAAATATAGCACTCCAGTATTTGCCTTTATATATTTTATCTTTATTTATATATTCATCATATATATTCCGTTATACACACATATATGTGTGTGTGTGTGAGAGTGTGTTTGTGTCAACTGATTTATACTTTCATACAGTAAATTCAGATATTAAATATTGCTCCAACTGTCTAACCTCCCCCCCCCCAAAAAAAGCTGTCTATTTTCTGTATTCCCTCAATCTCAGACTCTTCCAACACCTTTACCACTGTTAATGACACGAGAAATTTCTATATTTGTCCAAGAACGACGATATCCTTGCAAGCGACTGACTCGGACATTTTTCGCAATTAAGCGCGACCCAAAACGAAACGAGTTATAATTGCAGAACCTCCTCCTCATTAGCAGCGAAGCTCAACTGATTTTTTGTTTCTAGGAGGATTTTCTAATTAGCTTTGTCCGGCGCTTACTCATCCGTCAGTAGTGTAGCGCCCTGGCTGGATTTGTTTCTGTTCGTTGGCTCTGTCAGTGAAAAATGGCTTTTTACGTTCCTTGAGGGCCCTTTGCATGGAGTATTCTCCTGCTTTTGCCCTTCATTCTTAGGAATGCATGACCATAATTAAATTCTGTTGGAATTCAGGAACTTTGTTAGACTTCACGAAGGGGGCCTGTGAGGTCAATCAGCGCTGAAACGGAAATTGACAGTAAGACCTTTGGGGAGGTCATTCAGGAGGAAAACCTCAAAATTACCAGTAAGAAGGAGGGTGGAAAGGTGTAAGAAGGAAGAAAGAGAATTGAAAGGAGGACAGTAAAATCAAGGGGGTTGCAGTTAGGGACCAGGCATGCTGCAAAGAATATAGAAGAAGTGCAGAGAATATGAACGGTCTTCCTACGGGTTAGAGTAAATGAATGAATTCTGTATTGCATCTGTATTTCCTAACATAAATAATTTCTCATCTTTCACTCTCATGGTCGTCCGTCATTAATACTTTAGGCACCGCAGGGTGGGAGGCTCTCGGCTAGCACGCTGTTGGCCCAACGTTCGACTCTCCGACTGGGGTTAGAATTATGAGGATTTCTGTGATATTTCATTTCTGTCATAATGGTTCGATTAACAAATCTGGCCCTCGTTCTTTCACCTGAGGTTGTCACGCCATGAGCCCTAGAGAGGTAATCCAGCTCGGTGGTCTTGTATTGAAAACAAATATTTTTGGGGTTCATTGGTACTCACACCTTTCTGACCCTCAGTATTTTGAGATTTTTGTCTGTGTACGTAGGAACATAAAAAGATCATGATTAACGTTCATAGGATCTACGTTCAGGATGGTTACCAATGTATGGTTTCACCCAGCTACTTATTTAAACGCTGATTTGAGGGGAACCACATCGGCGCCAGTAGATCTTTTGCAGAGTGTAAATTTGGCGGCGTTACCCGGAATTTATTTTAGATTAATTTATATTTGTATTTCTCGGATGCTTGAGCATTTCATTAAGTCACCCATCGGCGCCAGGATATTTTAATGACTTACGCCACTCTCTCTCTCCTCTCACTCTCCTCTCGCTGAGCTTGTTTTCTTATGGTGACTATATATATTATTCAAGCTCGATTATATATATATAAAAATATATAGGTCACGCATTTATAATCATTTTTAAAAATATATTAAAAAAATTAAAAAATAAATAAATAAATAGAATAAATAAATAAATAAAAAATAGATAAATAAATAAAAATGAATAAATAAATTCTTAAATAAAAATAAATAAATGAATAAAAATAAATAAATAAATCCATAAATTAAATAGATAGATAGATATGTTTTAAGATAAAATAATTTTGTTTCTTTAGTACCAGAGTTCACTGAAAATATTATTGTAAATTATTGTTTTGATCTAGTTAACTAAATCTCAAATTTAAACAGATTTTATGTTGGATCTATCGGCATGATTTGTTTTCCTAGGCCGCCTTTTCCAAGGCGGTTGCTATTTGGTTTCTGTTGGGTTAGTTATTAACTTTCACGGGATGCCCGTTTATTTGAACAAACCGCAACAGGGGCCGTTTATGAATGCTGATTATTGAGAAAGGAATTTGGCAGAAAGAAGAAATCACTTATTAAAAAAGAAAATTTGTTTGAGATATTGAAATGTACATTATCATTATTTTATTGAAGATGTATTCATATGAACAAGTTAGGGGCATTGGTGAAATTCTTCCAAAGAATTTATGGTGTTTTAGAAAGAAGTAGCATGTTTTATTAATTGATTTATATTTGTATTTAATTCAAAATAATCCTGAAAATGTCAATTTTCGTACTAAGATAAAGGAGCCCTAACTTATTTCATTAAAAGATGTAATTGGTTTGTGAAAAGAAACATTTCGTTTACCAGCATCCAGCTGGTCTGGAAAATATTTTGAATTAGTATTCCACGAAGAACATTTTTGAAAAATGTGAAGGCATATATTTTGTTGTCAACTTTTATATATATATATGACATATACGGAAAACAAATGTTATAATATATATATATACAAAACAGGTCAAAGTTAATTCATTGTAGACTAAACAACATATTTAATATAAAATACAATTTCCCTCATTTGAAATATATATGTATAAACAATAAATGGTGAATTCCGCGATAAACCAATTTGATAACTCATTCATCCCCCTCCTCACATCAAAATAGTGAAACTGTCCCCGTCAGGTTTTCCCCGAGTCATTCAATTTGCAGCTTTTCAAGAGGCTAACGAGTCATCACATGAGAAACTGTTCCTTAACTTCCTTCCCTTCTTTTCTCCTTTGCTTTCACAGAGCTGAGCTTTAATGTGAACATAGTATTGCCGGTCTCAGTCTCTCAGCTTTAAAAAACAAGTAACACCTAGGTACTTACCTTGAGGGAGTGCTTGTAATTTACAGGCTTTTTCTGCTGTTTAAGCAATAAACGTGAGATATATGTTTAACTAGTTTTGGTTAATTAGGTGTTAGGTTACCTATGACCCTTCAGTAGACAATAGGAAAGCAAAATATACTAAACAACGCTCCTGAAACCTCCCGGGGGACGAGATGCCATAGTCTGCTGAATGGTCATTCGTAATATCATCATCATTTGCCTTTAAGATATTGGTAAGGATTAGAACAAAAAGAGTTTATTTAAATATTAGCGATTAATTTTGCCGTGAATCGTCACAGGACATTCTCGGGTTATTTTGCCCAACTTCTTTTGACATGTACAACAGCTAGGTTCACAGGTTTATCATGTATATGAAGAGAGTATTAATGACAGTTGTAATATTTAGTAGTACCAGTAATGGCAGTAATGATGCAAGTGATACTGGTGATATAATAGTGATGATAATACTAATGACAGTTATAGTGATAGCGGCGTTGGTGATAATTAGCAGTCATAATAGCGTTAATGACAGCGGCAGTTATATATTTTCCATTTGTAGAAGTTTTGGTAATATTACTGATGGCAGTTTTAATGGTACCAGCTTATTTTCACTAGTAGCTGTGGTAGTGCGGTTGATAGTGTACGTATATAACTACCATTACCATTACTAGTACTACTTTCATTGTTACCACTTACTACTTAGATTTAGCCAGCCTTGTGCTGGCACGGGCTCTTGCTCTACAGCAGCCCATAAATTACCACTTGATAAGGAAGGTTGAATCCAGAGACAAGCTAGGGTGTACATCCAAGAGATCAGGCAAAACAATCGAAGTATTTATGTCCATTTTAGGTTTACAGCAAAATGATAAACTACTGTAAAATTCTACATATGTTCATGTGCCCTATCCAGTCTCTATAAAAACAAGCATAGTTCCTGGAAGTATCACTTTGAAAGTTTTATCAAAGCAAAATTTATATATCTTTGCAAGGAAAATTTGTAAACAACAACTTCTGATGATATATTTGATAATTCACAAGAATTGATGCATGCAAAACGTTTGAGAAACAGTATATATATATATATTATATATTATATATATATATATATATATATATATATACACATACACACCTTATTCACTAATGGCTGACAATATTGTATCTTGTTCAAAGTAAAGCCAGGATGTCAGCATGCAAATACTTAGTGATAATTAGTGCAATCTCAATAGATTCTTGATAGACCTGAAATTACATGATTTTAAAGCTTTTACTATTTTAAAATTTATCATATCAACGGAAGAAAGTTAATTTCTGATGATTAGACGTAGTACTAGTTTTAGCATAGAGCCTACCTGTATTCATAAGCTATATATATTTTATATTTCACTTTCATGTGTGCTAAATGTCATGATTAAAAATGTATAATTGCAACATGCTGTAGTTTTTATTTCATCAATAATCACCAATAGAGACTAATGCAAATACTCAACCTAGACTGGCGAGTCAGTACACTAACTAATGGTATTGCAATTTAAATAAGATTTTAATATAGAAATCAGATTTCTTCAACTTGACCATATCAATGACAGAAGTATATTTCGTTTCAAGTTACAATTAGACCTAGTGCAGCTATAGTCTGACTACGATGGCATGAGAATCATGAGATTCGAACAAGCCATATTAATTAATTTACATCATAACCTCCTCAATTTACTCTCGTTTATTTTCAAAGACCCATTTCAAGAAATCTTACTGCGTATTCTCCTCGCCTTACTTCTCTGCAGCTTTCTCTCTGCAGTTTAGAAAACATCAGGTCTAATGGCTGAATCTCTCTCATCCCATCTAGAAAACATCAGCTCCTAATGGCACTAAAAAGATACAGGACACATTTCATCCATGCTCATCTAATATTTGTTAGACAAAAGCAAATAATGCTCGATATGATGTCGTTGTCAATGCTAACTTAGTGATTTTCTCTAATTGAACTGAGGAGTTTGTAACTGATATTCACTAAACTCAATATCTTACATGTTCAAGTTTGAGACATCACGTAAATTTATTCATTATTAATGATGTTTCATAAAGGCTTATTCATGGAGGTGGATTAAATATACATGAAAGTACACCTGCCTTACCTCATAGAGTAGGATATCTGAAAACCGACACAGACAACAAAGTTTCTGCCTCGTCAAATTTTCACGCTCCAGGCAGTCAGTGTAGAGTGAGTGATGGCCCAGTTTAAATGTAATTTTATTATCAGTAAACCATTCATAAATATAGAAATGGTTAAAAACTCAAATACAAAATTTTGGTATAAAAATTTCATTCTACAAGTGCTCTATTTTCCCTTCTTGCCATGTGAATATACATGGCGGAAAAACTTTTCCGTCATCTTCGAAGTGTGACGTCATCATCCGTTTCTCGGGCGAATTTCCGCCAAAATCCAGCCCTGTTCTGTAGTAGTTGTCTTGCTTGTATGTAGTATGGACTCGAAGGTCAGTAAAGCGAGAAAAAGTGTTTACTAGAACCATTCGGATAATAAGTGCTTCTGAATTTATACCAACTAAAAGTACCAACCTCTTGGTGAGTCATACATTTGTTCCATATCAATGTATTTCAAACATGTGTTATTTTAATATTATTACTAGCCAAAAGTGGTTGCGGTTATTGGCATTTAGGATTGTTTAAGAATTCTTGTCGGTCGATTATGGTATTAGGCTATATATTGTGGGGGTATTGTATACTCTTCCATTTTAAGATGAAAATTACTGGTATTTGGATGCAGCTTACATCTCTTTGTTTATAGCCGTCCTTAAATATTTGTAATACTCGAACCTAATTAGGTTAAGAAAATCGAGAGGTGTAAGTTGTAAATAGTAAAATGGGGCATTATAATTAGAAAGTCTTTCATTATATATCTCTCAAACCCAGTGGTGTTTTGCCTGTTAGGACAGAGTATTAAAAAGATTCATGTCTAACAGAATTTATGCTACAAAGTCTGATCATTCATAATTTGTTGCGGTTTCGAGAGGAGTTGGCCATTCCTAGTTCCTAGCCTAGGCCTAATAAAACCAATGTATTTCGTGTCAGTTTTTCTAGGTCAACTTTTTTTTTTTTGATTACGATGAATAATTAATCATTGTTGATCTTGTATTTCTGAAGCATAAGATGGCTTGTTTCCACGAGCCTTTGTGGCTTATCTGTAGGCCTATAAATTAACCACATTATGGAGAGAGAGGGAGAGAGAGAGAGAGAGAAGACTGCTCATCACATTTCATCATACATAAACGTTATTTAGTCACATGCAAAGATAATTTTTAAAAATTGCTCAGCTGTTCCGCGTATTTTGATTTTGTATATTTCTTAAGAAGGGTTGTGTCCATTCCAGTGTTCTGAGAAATGCTACACAATCATATATATGCACACGTCTGTATTGTAGATGTATGCACGCGTACTTCATGCATGTGTCATGCTTACTAAGCCACACACATGGTTATGTATAATAGTATCACAAATTTTTACACGACATTTACACATAATTGTTAAATCACAAATAACCCAATAACATCGAATTCACTTTACTTTTTTAAAGCCCCCTTGAGGTATAAGCTAATTCCATGCTAAAATTATTTTTGTGCACATATATATATATATATATTATATATATATATATATATATATAATATATAATGTATATATATATAATGTATGTTTATATTGGACCTCTTTCAAAATATCAATTTGTGGGAAAGAGAAGAGAAAATCTAAGAATCTAAAAGGTCTGACATCGGAAAACTTGTAAGATTTCTGAAGCTTTGTGAACTAGTTACTCAAGTCCCCTGAAGTTCTTATTTTTCTTCAGATCTTTCACAAACTTCGACTCGGCATGAATAGGCCTACTGGAACTGGAATTTATAAAATACAGGACGAAGGCCAAGCGCTAGGACCTATGACGTCATTCAGATCTGAAAATATTGTTGAAAGGTATGTTAGGAGAAGGTGGAAAGTAAGATGGAAGAAAGAGAAGATGAACGGACGAATTGTAAAAGGAATGAGAGGGCTCGGAGCCGATGGGACGCTACAAAGCTTGCCGCAAAGAATAAACCTTTAGTAATTCCTACAGAATAGGCCTATTGAGACAAGGCTAAATTGCTACTAGCAAAGTCAAACTGAACATTCAAATATCTAATATTCTTTTTGAATTACAAGTGTTAGAAGCAATGAATGGATGAGCTGTTGATGCACTTTTGGAACTTACTCTAATGATTTAAGTTGCATCTCGTTTCCCAAATGGCACACATGCGTTCTGCGTGTAAATTGTATACAATAACATTAGCAGCAAACGCGCTATGATAAAATATCAACACCATATTTTAAGATGAAGTAAAAAGAATCAAATCTTAGTACTTCAGGTTGATATAAAGAGATAATTTAATATCCATTCTTTCCTTCCTCCCAATTTTCCACTGCGTGCCTCGAAAACTGCAAATGGTGAAAAAGTTCACCGAGCTTATCACGAGAAAGATTACTGCAATTGATCCGGACCAAGGAACTAGAAGGAGGGAAGCCTTCTAATTTCATCCTCAAAGAGAGAGAGAGAGAGAGAGAGAGAGAGAGAGAGAGAGAGAGACTAGGCGGAAATTTCAGAAACATATAGTCAGCAAAATAATTTAAATCGGGTGGTGAATTTCTTTCACGATTTCCGACGTCGACGCCCAAGTTGTGACAGCTCTCTACAGATGATTCCTCACGAACTCATGAATCTTGTAACAACTCGAACAAAACGCTCACGCATCGTCATAGGGTTCACGGACTTGTAATTATCGATCCACCCCTTAATCTACCGTGGGACCACAACTGAACTCTGAAGCAGATTCCGGCGCTTGTCATTCGCTAAGTCTGTGCCAATTTTTAAAAAATTTCTACACTCATCAAACGTTTGTATGTTGCATTTCTATCTGCTTCGTTACCATGCCGCCTTTTCATCCGAGAATTTTTGTTCTAACGATTTTACGTCTACGTCTTCCATCACTAACAACAAACTAATCTTAGAAATGAAGAAGGTAACAAAAAGCATCTAAATTCAAGTCACGAGCAAGACGATCCGCGCAAGGAACATGCGCCGTCTCTCCCACATCACCTGTATGGGTTCTGAACTCATAATTCACGCATCGGCAAATACACCTTCTGTTTCCTTGAAGGTGAACCTAAGGGGTCATGATCGACAGGCGTTTCTAGACAAGCATATTGGGTGTCTGCGTAGCAAAAATGCAATACAAAACTGTACTAAATCACTTGCATATTTATTTCCGGTGGGTCCATTTCCGACCCTCTTTTATTTAAGAGAACCCGTGATGTAGATACATGCACAAACAATCACCCATACCCAAATATATAGAATATACTGGTCATTTTTACAAGATATGAATCAGTAATAGCCACAATGACCTGTTAACTTTTATATACTCGTATGGTTCCTCAGTTATGCCTGGAACTGGGATTGGTCGAGTGAAGGAGACAAAACCACTTCCGTAACAGATAGATGTACTCGCCCCTCCCCTCCCCCCAAGCACTGCGTCATTTACCTCTAACTTCCACATATATTCTTACTTCTTTGATGTCTAGGACCCCTCTTTCCAATACTTATTTCACTCCCTCCTATCTAAATCCTTTCTAGGTCTTCATCTCCTTCTTCCTCCCAATGCTTTTAAATGGTATACTTTGCTCTTTTAACTGACCTGTCATCCTCCATTCTTTCCATATGACCAAAATAGCTTATTACACTCTGATTTGCCCTGTCTGCTACAGTAACTCTAAAAGAAAACTACCTCAGTAATAACAGGATGCCACATTCATATTTTAACTGATGTATCATGGATGATTCCTCCCGGCTAGAGCACATTCTTGCACTCTCTTGATGTTGAGGCCTTTCCTTCTAATACCTTTAACTCATCTATCCAGGACTTGGTAGGTCCTCCTATCTTCCTTCCCCATGATACTTCTGAATTATACACTCTTTCAAACATCCTATCATTACCCATTCTTTCCACATGACCAAACCACATCAAACACCCTGACCCACCATTTTGCCTACATGAACCTTTTACCATTTCATGTGAACATATAATTTCCTACCCTATTAATTATTCTTGTGCAGTATATATTAACCATCCAAACTAACATACACAACTCATTTTTGTTATCTAACATACACAACTCATTTTTGTATCCTACAACCTTATAACTGCATCTTCTGTCCTTCCACTGACTTCTTGCATCACTCTTTAAAGATTTAAGCAGCCATGGAGACATAACACACCCTTGTCTCAAACCCACTTTTACAACAAACCAGTACTGTGCCATACATCCTGAACACCCATAATACAGTTCTCTTAATTCTATCATAAATTTTTTTTAGGTCCCTGTATACCGTGTACAGCTTTTACCTTTATTTTCACTCTACACAACTATTTCATAAAACACACTTGAACCACAAATACTACTCCTTATCAAAACACACAATGGTTTCCCCTATCAATCCTCTTGTCACCTTCCTTTCTCAATTACATCCTACCATACACCCTCTTGGTACATGTCATGTCCCTTGAATTGCTACAGATGCCTATATCATTTTACCTCTCAACAAAGGAACAATTTTTCATCTCGACCACTCCTTCCGGATCTTTCACTCATTATGACATGCTTACTAACCTTTGTCAGCCAGTCAATTGCACCGAATCCTTATGAACTCTTGGTGACTTTCTATCCTTAAACTCTGAATTGCCCTCTTGACATACTCAACCGTTATTTCAACAAGTATTCTCGGCTCCTCTGGAAGGCATTGTATAAGGAGAGGATAGATGTAGATTAATATCAGTGGAGGGAAAGATTGGGGTTTTGTGAAAGCAGAGCCACTATAAAAACAATGTTGAAGTTTTATGTAAAATGGTTAAAAGAGAGAGGAAATAATTTTCTGCTGTGTATGTTTCTAAAAAAGAAAGAGGAAATAATTTTCTGTTGGGTATGTTTCTTCTTCATGAATACTGAACCCACAGGTCTACACAATCAGGCCCACATTCTATGGTATTGCTCTTGGAAGGGTTAAGATGAACTTTACTATATTACGGAAGTTGATGACATACTTAAACTTTGCAAGGATGCTTGAAAACACTTGGGAGTTATGCATCTTCTTTTCAATCTCCTATTCCACTGCAAGCTCCCACTTGATGGCCATAAACTTATTGATCAGTGTTTGCTGTGACTCAAGCAGCATGGCAACATCCACTTCATCCACGTCTTTCAATCAAACTCTACATGAAAAACTGAGACTGTCCTTATCAATGATCTTCACAGAAGGAAACTCCATGAAATCACATACTGTACACATTTGAGCCATATCATCCCTCAGGTGGTGTTCTATGCGAACAAATGCAGCTCATCCCAAGCAAGAACTAGTCAACTGCATCTTTCACAAAAAAATTCCTCAAATACTACATGGTCCTGAGGCCTTTCCAGTTTTCATATTCCCAATTGCCCTGTTAACTCTTGCAATGTTATGTTTGTTGCAGACCACAATCATGCCAACATCCTCCAGTTCATTTTTTCATTCACAAGATTTTCAAAATGCTACTCCCATCATTCCAGTACTGTATCTATTAATTTTCAACTTTAATATTCTGCTTCTTTCCATTTTCCCATCTTTCCTAGCTCACTTTTGCTGTCCTGAATATTTTCTTTTGCCTCTGCTATGTTGAGATTTTGATTCAGTGCCTCCCAGCTCCTAATTTTTGCCCTTGATACTTGGTATTTTAGCCTCTCTCCCCTTTTCCCTGCATACATCTCTACAGTTTTCCCTGCTTGTCCTCTCTGCCATGGCTCTCTTTCTGTATAATATCTTTAATGCCTCTGCCATCTTTTGTCTCTAAACAGTTGTGTTCAGCCACTTTTAATAATATATTTTTTCTTGACTTTCATTTTTTCATCTCTTTTCTGTCCCCAACTATCAAATTAGATTGCAGCAATCTATGTTGTGTTATACAGTACATGTCTCACCCAGTACAACAGTGCAATCCTTCTTTGCCATTCAATATCTTACCTAAAATACTGATTGGTCTTTTCAAAATCCTTTGTAAAACTGCAAATTGAGTACCTGGAGACTAAATATTTGATGCTAAGCAATTTCATACAGTATGAGATGATAATTCATGAATAAACTCAGTGCTGCTGCTATTTGTCAAAAGCAGTATGCAGTCAAAATATGCGCCTTATAAGGACATTTACGTAATATATAATTCGGCTTACAGTCAGCGAGAATTAGATAAATTACTCCGTGTAAGCTACTGTGGTAGAACGTAGATAAAAATTTACAGTAACCAATAAATAATTTTCAAATTGTTTTAAGATGCAGTAGGTAAATATCCCAACACAGCACAGAGTATCGATGAATTTTGCCTTGCAGAAATACTGTACAGTGCTTTACAAGAGAAGCCTACTCATTCAGTTAATATAGGAAAATACTGTATTAAGAACTTTACAGTTCGAAGTGAATATTAGGAAAGAGATCCAACTGGTTGATCCTAGAGTTCAAGACCTATGCAAAATAAACACAACAGGAAAAATCGAACAGTGTTTATACCCTTCCACAAGCGATAAAATACATTAAATGCAATAAGCAAGCAATATTAGAGCACTATAGCATAAAATTATCATCTGTCTACCAAATATGTACAGGACAGCATACTTCACAGATTGATTATCTGAGTTGTTTATTTTAGTATAATCAAACAATTGAGTCATTTCTAGGCTTCCAATAACAATAAGTTGAAAACTGGAAAGAGAATACAGTAGCTACAAATGTTGAACAGCTAAGAAAACGTTGGTGTTGAAATGGTCCTGCAAAGAACTTTCATTAGTGCTGCAGTGGATTCTACAAGGCACATTACTACAGGTGGTAATCAGTATGGGAAGTATATAAAGTACGTTTTATACTTTAGACCAGTGTTTGTCAACCTTTTTACCCCAGGGCGCATCTATGAATTAACAGAAACTTTGGGGCGCACCTTTGATCTTAATATGGACAAAATACTTATGAAATTTGAATATATTGTGAAGTTTCAGAAACCTTAGATTGCTGGTACGGTAATACTTTCTTCCCGAGAGGACATTTTACTTTTTTTTTGTGCATAGCATTCACACATATTTTAGAATGTGTTTTTTTATATCACTGCATATTTTTATTTTTTTGTCTTTTCCTCCTTATTTCCTTTGGGGAGTGCTTTTCCTGCTAGTGCCCTCAGGTCCTTAGTAGTTGGGGTTCATAGTCTGTATAATAATAATAATAATAATAATAATAATAATAATGATTATTATTATAATTTGTAGTAGTAGTAGCAGTAATAGGAAAATAATAGATGTGTATTCTAAAATAACCATTTATTTTTTAGATATTACATTTTGCATTTGTATCCTAATGAGAAACCTGTGCTTTGATGAGAATTAGCAATTTTGTGAATGTTAGGCCTTGTATGTGATAAACAAACTCTCAACTCTTCATCAATAGATTTGATATTTGATCTGCTTTTACATTTAATGTTAGTTAGTACAGAAAATCCTTGTTCACAAAGATAAGATGTGGAAACTGCATTATATAAAACCGTCAATGCCTTATTAGCTATTGAAGGATATTCTTCTTTAACTGAAATCCAAAACTGATCAATGGGCACCTCTTTATGCTTGATCTTTAATCCCCGATCAGTAGATACAGTGGCCAGCTCTTCCTCTTCTGTTAACGAAAAGCCAACGTCCTTGGTAGAAATATCAATGAAAGGGTTGAGAATCCAGTCGCACTGCTTGGTGTTTATTGAGAGAAAGTAATAATTCAGATTACCTTCCAGAGTCACTAAATGATCCAATTACAGCGAATTAAATCGTCTGAATAGCCTTTTCTCAGCAAAGGAAGCATTTCCAAAACAGCTGAACTTGCTTTCTTTTTCCAAATCACTTTTTTTTTCTGAAATTTGGCTCTGTCAGTAGATGAGAGAATATTTTCATTTCCACTTTGCATAGACATGTTCAGATTATTCAAGTGTTGAAACATATCAGTCAGGTATTCCAATTTTGTTGTCCAAAACTCCCATTCCAAAAGTCCACAAAATTTACTTTTATTTTCTTTTTTAAGAAATGCCAATAGTTCTTCGCGAAGTTCAAGCACACGACAGAATACCTTTCCTCTTGACAACCATCTCACTTCTGTGTGCAATAGCAAGCGAGTGTGTTGTGAATCCATGTTCTCACAAAATTGTCCAGATATAGGAGCCTTTACTGGTCTAGTCTTGATGAAATTTACCATTTCGACAACTTGATAAAAAACTTCTTTCAATTTAATACCCCGTGTTTTGCTCATCCAGGACCTCTCTATACAAGAAACAGTGAAGAGTTATTATCTTGGAATTATTTTGCTTTATTTAGAATGATGCAAGACCTTTAATGGAACCGCCACCATTGATGGAGCTCCATCATTATGCAAATTCCAACACACACTCCCAGGATAAATTCCATTTCTCAAAATAACTATTAAAAATATAAAATATCTTCACCTTTAGTGGTGGTAAGGAATTCCTTGCAACAAAGATACTGATTTACTATTCTATCCCCATCAATAAAGCGAATAAAAGCCAGTAGTTGCGCTTTGTTACTTATGTCTGTTGATTCATCAACTTGCAGTGCAAAGTATGCATCCTGGAGTTTATTATGATAAACATTTTCCTCAATATCGGTAGACATTTCCAGAATACGCCTATGAACAGTATCATTTGATAGTGGAATTTTACTTAATTGTTTCTCTGCATCATCTCTTAACATAGTCTTCGCCATCTTTCTGCAAGCGGGCAAAATAGAGAGAGGGGCCATTAATGACTGATTTAAACCCCCAATGGAATGAAAAGGAAAGATAAGGAATTTACCTTCCAGTTTAAAATGTCAAATATCGAAGACTTGACTCAGACATAG
This sequence comes from Macrobrachium rosenbergii, assembly GCF_040412425.1. Classification (NCBI taxonomy): domain Eukaryota; kingdom Metazoa; phylum Arthropoda; class Malacostraca; order Decapoda; family Palaemonidae; genus Macrobrachium; species Macrobrachium rosenbergii. Next base: position 47,983,919 of record NC_089791.1, on the reverse strand, counting down.
AAACACATACTCGGTGTCTGCAAATTTATGAAAATAATAATAGACATTTTAAACATTAGAATATAATTTTCCTATTCCTGGGGGCGCACCTGAGCACCTCACGGGGCGCACCAGTGCGCCCGGGCGCACAGGTTGAGAAACGCTGCTTTAGACTATGATCTGGTAAAGTTGAATTGATGTATCCAGTGAGTCTCCCTTGGTGAGACTTTGAAGCATTTAAAAAATTAAGATGAAAAGTAAAAATTTTTTAATAAAGAGATAAGCACATTAATCTTGATCAAACACAGAATCCCTGGTTTTAGTAAAATGTTTGAGGGAAATTTAGGCATTCTGAATAGCATACCTTATTAATTTTTTTCCTGTAAACCATGTTGTAATGGTATACTGTATATCTAGTTATGTAGAACTGGCAACTACATTTTAATGCCAAGGTGGGATTCCCACCACTGACTAACATTTTTTTCCATATTCAATAAACTGTGTTGGCAGCAACCCTCATCTCAGTTTTACTGTTGGTGTAGTTTTGAAATTGGTTCTCATAAAGCCAGGTATAAAAGGCACCAAATTCCTCTCTTATTATGACAAATTACTATACATACAGTAATTTGTCAAAACCAACAATTAATGAACACAGTACTGTATAGCCTTTTAAATCTTTATTTTGCCATGTTATCTTGTAAAATTCATGTAGAACAAAAGTTTCTGGTATCCATTAGATAGGCTATTACATTCTATGTCACATTTCTTGAGGCTCATATGGCTAATTAGAAGGTTATGAATGCTCCTGAATGAAGGGTTACAACTGAAGCAAGCCAAACAGAGGTTAAACACCTTGATGGGAAGAGAACAAATGGAACTGTAGATGAAAAATAAAAGGCTGAAGGAAATCAAGCTGGGGCTGAAGGGATGCAGCAAAGAACCTTTAGTACTGCTTACAGTTTGGCACACTGTCAGTAAAAACTTGCACAGTAAACCCCCCATATTCACGTTCTCACGATTCGCGGGTTTCTCTGTAGAACATATCTACCCATTATTCGCGGAAAATTCACCCATTCGCGGTATTTTTCACTGAGAAATATTCACTGATTGCTGCATTTTCATATAATTTTCATGAATAAAAGCACTTTTTGTGATAAAACTATTAAAATACTCAGGTGTAAGCATTTTTACAGGTTTTTTTGTGTTTAAACTATCAAAATGGGCAGTTCTAGTGTTTCTAGAGGGGCTTTAAGTATTCATGGATTTTAGGTATTCGTGCAGGAGGTACATCCCCATGAATACGGGGGTTCTGCATACTCAGCTACAATAATAAATAAAACTTGTCTTAAGAAGAGGTCCTACTTCTTCTTTAAACTTACAAACATCACTGGGCTTAAAACTCCTTCTCCTCCTAGTATAAAGAGTACCCAATTCCATCTTGGCAATCAGAGAGGAAGAGTCTTCTTAGAACCAAAAACACTGAAATTCAACCAACAAATACCTCACAGTCAAGGGACCAAGGAGATATCACAAAAAGGCCGGGGATTGTCCAGCCAAGAAAAATTCATGTGTTATACAGTTGCAGCCAATTATTAGGTAGCAAAGTATGTAGTGTTCCATGTTTTTCATATTACTATAGTGTACCTCCATGGAAAAGCTGATCATATGTGCATAGTTTCAACTCGAAAGCATTATGCAATAATAAAGTAGCCTGTTACTTGCCTAGGCTGCTCATGAGTGACCTTTGAAGCCTTTACAAGAAAATGGCTGTAATAAGAAAAAACTGTTCATCTTTGATATCTGTACTTAATAGTGAATCTAAAATCTCTAAAACCTAACCCAGCTTCTGACCAGAAAAGTCTACAAATGAAGCTCCAAAGTAACTTCACCAGCATCTACTTGCATGCTCGAAGTCAACGAGAGCTACATGCTTCTTTTACAATTTGGATTCCTGAGTAATGAATCAAAATAAATGCTCTTAAGTCTGTCACAGGTAGCAGAAGCAAATGCTCTGCAGTTGACCTGAACACACAGTTCCTGACATAGTAAGAAAACTTGTTGCAGGTTGTAGGTGTTAATAGTTCCTCTGGTCTAACTGACTTTAGAAGTCAGTCATCCAGGTATCTTATTCAGTTCCTGTGGGCCTGAAACACTACCAGAGCTAGAACAATAGCAAACATTTGCAAGAAGGCAAATCCAAATAAAAGCACCTTGAACTGGAACACTTATACGACAAGACAGAGAAGTACTTCATGAACTCTGGTCACACATTAACATAGAAATACGGTATGCATCCTTGAGGTATATGGATGCTAAAAACTACTCTTTCCTGACAGACTAACAAACTAGGCTACTGATTCCATACTGGAAGGTGTCCACTTGAGAAATTGATTCTGCAGGCTATTGGTGATATCAGTTCTCCCACTGCCTTGGCTACCATGAAGATGTGCCTATCCAGTGCCTGATACTGCTCTGTTTTTGACCTGTAAAGCCAAAAGTTGATTGGTCCCCAGTCTTCAACAACCTTCAGAATTTCTGGTAATGAGTCCCAACTGGAGAGTGCAAATGTCAGGGGGAAAGAAATGCCACCTCCTCTTTCTCTTAACAAGAGTTCTACTTACTGGTTTGTTTACCAAATGAAATGGAAACTACTAATTAGGATACCTTTTATCAAATTAACAACAGCTTTTGAGGAAAGTGGTTGTCTGGGGCATTTCATCAATCACAAAACAGACTAAATCATAGGTAATGAGTCTATTGTGAGATGTAGTAATACACTGACAAAGATCCTTGACTAAATAAAAAAAAAAAAAGGGCATACTGTATTGTACAACACCACCACATAATTACCACATGTGATGGAAGATATAAAGAAAGAAAGTTATATAACATAATTAAAAGGGAGAACTACACTCATGCCAGTAATATGTACACTTAACAATGAGGACAACAAAAGAATGGAGCATATCTAGGGTGACTTATTAACCACCAATCAGTTCTTCCTTATCCTAGAGATCAAATACTACTTTAGTTTGTTTTTATGAAAAATAGCCATCCTCTCGGTATAAGTGTATACTTAAAAGACATACAGTATTTGACAACAAAATTCAAACTAGAACTGACATTCAAGAACTACAACATATAACTTCAAAGGCACAGTACATATCTGCCAGTAGTTTATGTTCTAAAAGAAGCTCAGCATTCGCAGAAACAAGAGACCTCTAGATGCAGTTCTTTTATTTTCCGCTCCTCAATTCTTGACAATGTTGGCTGTAAATCCATGTCATCTGAGGTGATTTTAATAAGCCAGCTTCAGATGAGTAGTCAACTAGACATGATATACGCTGAAGAAAGAAATGATTAAATATGCGTATTTATTTGGAATAAATTCTTAAAATAAAAATTAAAATGTGGCAGGCCATTTTTAATCATAAAATTTCTCAACCAAGACATAAACTATTGATCATTATTTTCAATCAACAAATATTTTCTTCATCAAGATCACTGGAATTTATTTTGCTATTCAGTCAAAAACTTCTCTAACGAGTTACAACTAAATATACAGGTATCAGCGGTTTTCCATTTGAATTTGGGTACACACAAAATACAATTTATATGCAATGCAAAATAAACATCACACTATGTTCTCCAACTTCTGGGACTATAAATTAGTAAGAAAAAATTAATATTTCAGAAAAACAAAATTTCATAATATCAAACACATTGTTTTACAACCTACTTTTAGATGGTGATACTTTGGGCAGCAAACTTTTATTACAAAACTAGAACTGGAAGGTTTCTCATTCTTGCCTAAATGTAGCTCATTATGGAGGTATGCAATTCCACGCCAACAAATTAAGTTCCATGTTGAAATGAGATAACTTTACTGCTGGTGCTAATGAACTACAATACTAATATACTGAGGCTTTTAGAGAAAAACAGTGCTTAGGAAGAAATTAAAGTAACATAATATTGTACTGTACTGTATTCCCAAATTTTCATTCCAAAAGGGCATGTTTGTTGGGGCTACATGCAAAACAACATGTAGTGACCATATCAGAGAATACAATCCACCAAACAACAAACTGTTCAGCGTGTTTTTGAAAGGGGCTATAATTTTTTTTGTTTGTCACTGACACTTATCACCTTTCTCTCATAGTTCTTTGGATGGCAGTACGGTGACACCTTGAGTGCCTGACTGCCTGGTCATGGGAATTTAAAACCTCGACATTCATCTGTCTGGTAAACACAGATCATGGCCTAGGGCTATTGTTTTTTTAAATCCAAGCAACTGGAACAAAGCAGAACAACGTGCTTCATATGCTTGCCTATACCCACGCTCTGACCCAGATTTAGCCATTTATTTCCTTTCCAGCCTCCAAAATGAAAGCACTTGACATAAATGTTTTTTACCGTTTCAACGTGACAAATTCAACACCACATAAATGCCATTGTACCACCTCCTACTTAACCATTAACTCATGTGATCAGCATCAGAATATGAAAGGTGTTCAATCTCAATCTCGACAATTTCTGTAAATTAACATATTTATCTACTTGAGAAGCCCAACATTTTTAGTACGTCCACATTTAACCCTTTAACCACAGAAGGCTAAATACAGGTTGGAACCCAATAATTTACACCTCATAGTCTTCAAATAAGATGAGCAATTCATTTGCATTTTGGATAAGTTTGCATAAGATAAGCAATTCATTTATCATTTTGGATAAATTTGCTTTGTGATAAGTGAGAATTCTGACCTATTACCTATTTACACCTCATAGTTTTCAAATAAGATAAACAATTCATTTGCATTTTGCATGTTTGCATAAGATAATCAATTCATCTACCATTTTGGATAAATTTGCATTGTGATAAGTGAGAATTCTGACCTATTACCATTCAGGGGTAGCCCAGGCCAGTCCATGTGTCTGAACCAAAACTTTCCACCCATTGTTCTACTATGTCAGCAGGCTATTTTCATCATTTGGGTGCTGTGCCCTGAGCTAGTTGGGGGCAAAGCCCATGTAATCCTACAGTTTAGGGGTCCAAATTCACTGCATTATGTAAAGTCAAGATCAGCACACACATTTATCAAATATTTACGGAATCAGGGAAAATAATGAAAAAATTAGCAGTTTATCTGCTTATAGAAGCAGAGATTGTAAAAAAACAAAGGGAATAAAGGGGGGAACATAAATAAACAAAAATATGTCATTAGGATAAACAGACCTATAGAATTTTGAGGATAGCGTAAATCTGTTCTCTGTAAGCAGATAAACTGCTTATTTTTTCAGATTTATCAAAAAGTGGTTGCTGAAGAGCAACAGCCCGTACCAGTTCTAAAAGTGCTCCTCCTAAACACAGCTGCTTGGCACACTACACCATTGTAGAAGGTGCAGAGCTTTATTCCTTTATTTTACACTACTGCACTTCTGTAAGCAAAACAAGCTGATAATTTTTTAGCAAATATACTTCTGTTTGCAGATCTGTTGAAAGAAGAAAACTGAAAATAGGAAAGAAAACTTTTAAACAAACACACACAAGGGAGCAGTGAATTTGCACCCCTAGACTGTAGCATTACCAAAGTCCCCCGTCTAGCTCAGGGCACAACAACCTAAGTAAGGTTATGCAAAGGGATGGCTAGGTTGAGATGTATCCCTGTATAAGCGACTCCATTTTAGTAGTCATAAATCAATCCCTATAAAAATGTGTTCGCCCCAAGGCTTTCATTTGGGGAGGGGGAGGGAAGGAGTCCGCCCACGGCTGGGTAAAGTGCCTTGGTCAGGCAGGCACCTAGTTAGGTTAGGAGCAGGTGGTCAGGTTAGGATGAATCCTGAATGAAATGGGCAATTTAGGTCAGGCTAGTTTTGATTTGGCAGCGGAGATAACCTTGGCCCATTCATGTCGATGTGTATTTGCTCCTTTATAATCAACAATAAACATTTTAAAAAATTAATACTGTCTTGAAGATGTCGTTTTATCTTGTGACACTGATCCGCGATGAATATTGAGGAAGCATCAGTCATCTGATAGGAATAAGATGTAAACAAACATTGGAAGAAAGCGTAAGAGTAGTAGTAGAGTGAAAACGTTGCCTCTGTAACGGCACTAAACAGGTGTCCGTGGTTCCTTTATGCTGTCTACACTGCTTAGACCAAGACCTGAAGAAAGGAGGTCTTGACTCAGACCGTTGGCACACTACCTGGACTACCGAGGCAGGTGCAAAGCAATGGTATCGTACATATGAAAAGTTCATCCAAATTAGCTATAATGTTTCAACGTAATGGACGCGTACCTACCCAACTGAATGGATGGATTTTGGGACTGAATTTTCTTTTGCTCAAGTAAATCCAAGACTCGAAGATGTACCTGATGGAAATTCTGAACCTACGGGCTACCATTCTTTATTCATAATGGGTGCTTTCGTTGGCAGTATAGTGTAAAAAACAATAAATATCCAGATAACGAAATCAGATCCAAAGCCGATTGGAATGCTGGTCACAGATTTCGACGTTGGAAAAACGATTAAATGCGGAGGTATTTATGGTTGCTGTTGAATATGAGACTTATCAGTATGCAAAATAAATGTGATTATTGGTCTGCCTTTAGGGAAACACATACCTTTCTTCCCGAGCCAATGTCTTGTTTTGAGTTTCATCTTATCAGTAGATTTTTTTCACATTAAGATAATGATTTGGGAAGACCCAGGGGTGAACCTGATTTTGATCGGATACACCCATTTTTTATTTATTTATTTATTTTTTTTGGTAAATTCTAAACCAAACCATACTCTGTCTATCGAGGAAAGCATAATCGGCTTGCGTAACCGAATTACAGACATTCAGTATATGACAAGTAAGCCCCGTAGTAAATTTGGAATGAAAATTGTTTGAGTTTTGCGAAACAAGTGTACGATATGTACATATTGATCTGTATTTGGGAAAGGACTTTTATGCAAATGGTTCTGCAAAAGTCTTAGCTCATACTGTAGTTATGAGTACCCTAGAAAAGAGCAGGCTTCTAAATAAAGGCACAAAGGCCATTGGTCATAACATTACACGGGAAGAAAACCTCTTTCAGAGAATTGCTACAGATTGAAAAAAAAAAAAGTAAAAGTTTGCTAGACATATTAGTGAGACGAGGTCTGCTTCTTGCGTGTGGTTTCAAGGAGAAAGCTTCACGAAATCCTGTGTGAAGGTATTTACTTTCTTCGTATTTGCTGGCAGAGAATAGGCTATATACTTATGCAAAGTTATAATTTTTTTTATATACAATAAATTGGTTCTGCTCATTTCGGTTTTAATGTCATTGTAAACATAAGTATCTGGGTTAAAGCAAGCTATAAAGGAAATATACAAAGAATACCTTTTTAAAAAATCAGGAAAGGGGTGCCACATATAGGCAGTGCCTGAATAACATGTCGTGGGTAGTTTATAAACTGAACTTGACGGGTTGCTCTGGGAACGAGAGCCCTTGCCAGTACATCGCCGGATTGATCTGCATCAGCAACAGTAGACCAGTCAGTGACATCATACGCTGACCAGTTTGCATACGGGCGCCCTGATGTTGATTAGAGGGAAGGGGGGGGGGAGGTAGGGGCAACTATCTGCTTTGCTTCGCCCTACCAAAGTTGGACGTCCATTAGTATCTGTGTTTAGCATTGAAGTCTCCAGGGATAATTTTATCATGGCAGTCACATTCATATTTCCTCTGACGATGGAGGGACGGCCATGCCCTGTGTGCAATTTGAGGCGGCAACAAGAACTAATATTTGAAAAAACACCAGCTTGCGGTCATCAGCGCCAATAGACTGAAAGGATTATGGTCTATACTTACCGTGTACCTAGTGACGTGAGACCAAATTTCATATCTATGTTCCACATTAGAATATTCTTCCATTTGAGAGTGGATTTACTATTTTTCTTAATAAAATTGTAAGGCAGCTTGTCATATATTACGATACTACGGAAGCTATTTTAACTTTGAGCCTGTTTTAATGAACTCTATAACGTTTATAAAAAAAAAAATATAGACTTCTCATTGGCCTCAGAGAATGGGTAGACGTTACTTTTGCCACCTTTTCACATTAAAGGGATTTTCGTGCATTTAGAAGGTATACTGTATATATCTATGCGGTTACCGAGGACTCTCTAGAACTCTGAAGCGCCGGAGAGAGCAATGTTTAATCAGCTGGCGATTCGCACTTCCGACAGTTGTTGTGATAAATATTGAACAGGCTGCTGCCAAGTTGGCTGCCCTCCGCTGCACAACCTCGACGTTCAGCTGATTGAATGTTTTATTACTATTATCATCATCATTACTCCTTAACTAACATCTGACACTACTGCCATATCATTCGCTAAAATTAAGTCTCTTTTTTAGTGGGGCTTGGTGTTGAAAGTTTACTCAGCTGAAATCATAACCATTGCTTTACTTCAGTTGACGTTTATGTATATATGTTCTTTTGTTGATGCATCTTTATCTGCTCCTCTTGTTATATACTCTTTAGTTACATAATGCCATTCTCACGTCTGTGTAAGCCTACTGTCCTAGCTAATTGCTATTTTTAGGTTTAGTTTATAATATTAATAATAATAATCAGGTCAGTTTTCAAGATCTAAAGAATAATAAAACCTTTATCTTGATAACATTCGAATAGTTGATATCATATGTGATCTAAATAAGGAGGCATTTGCGGACTACAAGAAGGGAAAACACTTAACTTGAACAGACTCACATCATTAATAGAGAGCAATTGTCAATCTAGAAGGTTTGTTCATACTTGCAGGTTTCAGCACTAGTGGACAAAAATTATACGGGAAATTAGAGATAGTTGTAATGTCTTAGCACACGCACACACAGAGCTAAGTAATACAGCGAGAAATCCAAGAAAAATAGTATTATATGTCTGTCTATATGGATAGTTAAAAGACTTCCACAACTATATGGTTACTGGCTTAGATAGCTGTACTAGGCGATTCACGCTCGATACATTTCAGTTCCTAAGACTGATGTCTTGAATTTCAGAGCCTTTCCTCCTTAGAGGGCAGCTTACTTGACTTTACTCGATTTCTCTCTCTCTCTCTCTCTCTATATATATATATATATATATATATATATATATATATATAATAATACGTACGTGCTTCTACTTACACACATTCAGATTTAAGGTCGTTATACCATGAGGTATTATCGCCATACCTCTATAAATAACAATATGACAATAGCGGTTTCATTTTTCTTCGATCAATTTCTTGTTCTGGTGAACCTTTCTGGTAAAGTTTCCAAGTTTATTCATTCTGTTTATTATGTATATACATACACCAACAGTTTGGTACTGCAATTTAAATCATATATACAGTATATTATATGAGTGTATATATAATGCGTCTAGTTTTTGTCGCTATCCCCTGATAAGGCAATTACACATGATCATATCTTTTATCCAGTTCCATCAAATAAACAATTAAGTTCAGGAATTTCATCTTATCTGTTCGTTGGAAACAATGCTGAAAAGAGTGAACGTGGAGGTTACCGTATTGTTCGTGGAAAAATGTCCCTGTATTGTAAGAGTATTCTTTCCAACTCCTGGCTCAGGAATTCGACTCGTTGAACATTCTTTTGTTTACTTATAAATCACATTGTAGGAAGTTGTGCAACATACTCCTGAATTACTTACACCATTTTCCTTTGCATCAGTTGTAAGAACTAGGAACTAAATCATATTTGTAGCCCAAAAATATCGTAGTTACAAAGGTGGCAGTTCAGAGAAGTCTGAAAATACCTTGTTTTATAAATATTTACCGTAATGCCTGTTATTAACTAAAGTAGTCACACGTGGAAATGAAAATAACAGTTAAAAAGACGACCAACATTTATTCTTCCCAGACCAAAACTAGAGCTAGAATATTCTTTAATTGTGTAAAATATGAAATTACAAATTACTTTTTTTTTTTATTCAAGAGCAAATTGTCTCTTTTCAGTGATGAAAATGACTAAATATATTGTTCTTGAAATACAAAACAAACTGCTAGTTATTTAACTTCAAATGGCAAAATTAAACCAAATCACCTGTTATCTGACGTGTTTTTATAAGGTAAATGCTTTGATATTTTTTCCCCGTCAAACTAGCGGGAGACGCTGTAGGAAACCTAGGCTGAACAACTCCCAGGTACTGATGAAGCTTAGGCATACTCCATCACTGGATGAAGCAGGAGACTGGAATAGTTCCTTTACACCAAAGTCGAACTCTGGCCTTTGCTGAAAAGCTCTTGTGTACAGTGAAGTCACTTTTGGTGCCTACAGGGTGAAAATGCAATAACAATAATTATATTACCTGTTATCACCTGGAATAATAAGTGCCACTTGTCACTGTCAACACCACTTACAATAACTCTTATCATTTCAATAAAAAAAAATCAGTTTACATAATGTGCTTAGTCTATACACTACAAAAATTCTAATCTTTTAATTCGTTTTCTTTGCAGAAACTAGGTGTGCAATTTTTCTGTACACAGAACTCGAATTTCCTTTTCAAATTGCATTGAAAATAAGTACTAGTATTTCAAATCTGAAAACCTTTCATTTATATCTGTAATCAACGATAATACCTTCAATAACCCACTACCTGAAACATTTTTCAAGCACTTACATCGACAATCTCTACCTCGCAGTCCGATATTATCGTAGGAAACAAGTTAGCATAATCTGCCAAGTCTTCCGTGATATATTCATCTTCTCTGAGCGACAAACGACGAGGCGAATCTTTTTGTGAATGGTTCTCGTTGTAAATTCCATTGTAGAAAACAAGGGTTTCAAGATCACCATCAATTCGATAAGAGTTACTATACCAGAAGGGATTATCGCTGGGCAAGTTTGCGAAGTAATGAATATCCTCCATCGTTGGTTTGAAACCCTGCCAGGCCAGCGTTGCCTCGTAATCCACATCCAAACCTCCAATACGTCCTCGACTCTGTCTCAGGGAACAATGCCAGACTTTGGATGGTAAATTTTCAAGTTGTTCACAAAACAGAACATCTTTGTACAATGGCCATCGATTTACGTAAGTCACATTTTTGTGAAAAATTGCCAGAGCTTGACCACTAAGCTGCTTATTACTCACCGCCAGTATTCCAAAATCACCCACAACACTAGTCAGAGACCCAGTAGCATCTCCTAAGAACTTCGGATTAACGAAACGAGCAGATGCCTGATTCTTTCTGCAGTGACCTCTCTGCTCTTTCGTGGTAACCATGTCCTTTCCACTTTTCATTTTTCCCTCATTTCTTGAATTCGTAGTACTAATCTCATGCTTCGTTTCTTTCTTCTGCTTAGAATCAACATCAAGTTCTGTAGATGACATGATTTCTGATCCAGTAACTTTTCTTGCATTCGTAGTACTAATCTCATGCTTCGTTTCTTTCTTCTGCTTAGAATCAACGTCAAGTTCTGTAGGTGACATGATTTCTGATCCAGTAACTAATGTCTGTAAAAAGGCATATATAGTTTTTGTAGACTTCTGCCCACATTCTCCAGAGGGTTCTTCTGCTGACATTGGTTCTGGAGAAACTTGAGCTTTATGTTTGGAAGGTGACAGCCTATAACTGGCCTCAATATCTTCAACTAATGACATTTCAGAAAAGGTTCTTTTCTGTACGTGATCTTCCAGCTGCTCATCACAAACAAAACTCTCTTCTTCTGCACCTGTTAATTCAGGCCCTGGTTTTTTAAATGAGCTGACAGTTTCGTTTGGTACAATATTCTCAGACATCTGTGATAATAAAACATGCCACTGAGAATCTGAAACTTGCAAAACATGGGCTTTCACAGGTAAATTATCAGGGTCATGAGCAATCGTGACCTTACAATTACCAAAATGCAGGTCTTCTATAGATAAAGGTATACTAAAAGGGTTATTTCCTACTTTAAGTTCTAGCTTACAATCTTCTGCTGTTCCCCTAAGAAAGCCATTTATATCACAGTACAGGCGAAGGGGGATTGGATCTGAAACAAATGTATTATCTGTCATTCTGTAAATTTCTCCCATTTTAAAAGATACTGGCATCTCAGCTTCTGGTGGCATGGTGCCAGACCATAGGCAAGAGCAGACATATATATAATAACCTCCTTGTCGGCCTGATAATAATTTTGATATTTTACAAAAAATGGTCTCTGATGAGGAAAAAAGATCTGCATAGTCACTACGTTTGCCATCTACAAACACAGCACCTCTCAATATCTCAGCCAAGAGCTTTGTGCCTTCCAAATAAACCTGTGCATATTTTTTACCACTCCTAGTAAAAAGTTTCTTGAAAACGACTTTCTTTGTACTAATTAAAGTATAACTTCTGTTTGATGGTTCTGTGACATGACTTGGTTTCATGTTTTTCCAGACAACAAGGGCTTGAAACGAATTATTTTCTGCCAAGAAAATGGCATCAAATTTAACCTTGCAGCCATCGTCAACTTCAAAAAGTGGAACTGGAGTTTGGTTATCCCAGAGGACCTGGCATCCAATTTTAGAACCAAACATTTCCTTTCGGTTGATGTTGACATGTACTACTTTTCCAGAATGTGGGATGTAGGTCTTAATATACTGCTTCTTCTTAAGGGTAAAAATTTCTCCATCATGGTTATACAAGCATGTTGGGTTGTCTGAGACTACAGAAAATTTCTGCCCATGCAAATCATCATCTGCACGGGTCCTTTTGTGGCAATCTTCGTGTCCGTCCACATCAAGTCCCTTACTTAAGACTGTACAAGTGTTGTTCTTGTCTGATGACTTCTCAAGTGGCTCTCTCTTGGCAGTTTCACTGGTTATCACATTAACTGACAGAGTTGTTGGGTGCTTCACAAAAAGTGGTTTTGGAGTATCAGCCGGTTTTGCTTCGATAACAGATGATGGAAGATGTTCTTCAGTCAAATTTTCAAGTTCCTCATTAGTTCCTGGGACTCCTTTTTCATAATACAGCGGTTTCTCGGACGTAGCTTCACCTGAACACTCATCATACTCAACCATATTATCTCTCTTATGGCAAGGAGGGACATCAATGTCATTTCTCGAGTGATCGCATGTGCCTTCTCTGCTGTGCAAAGACAACAATGATTTTTCAAGAGACTCCCTCTTATCAGTTTCATTAATCATCAGTTCTGGTGAACTAATCACCTGCTGTCTACCAAGAAATGGCTTTGATAAAGAACCAACACTTGATTCAGTAAGAGACGATGAGCAATTGGTAGCAGTCACATCAGTCTCTTCATCGGTTTCTGGGATTATTTTTCCCTTGAACAGGGGTTTTTCAAAAGTAATCTCACTTGAAATTTGAGTGCTATGAATACTGTTACATTTCACAGGACTACTACTCCTTTGGCTTAAATAAAAATGATGATCATGAACTTTCTTAAAAATCTGACTTAAATTCATATCAACATTCTGTTTCATATCTTGTATAAACAGGTGCGCTAACTGGATTCCATCAGCAATAGTCAACGTAGGACAGTGCTCACAACCGTCATTGTTTAGCATCGAAAAGTTAGGTCTACCTCTTTCAGCAGAAAAATTTTCAGGGTTTGCACACAGTAGTGATAAAGATGATTTATATGATGTGAACTGTTTTTGTGGACAGGATGTGAGATAATCTCCAGATAAAAGCTTAATGAGGGGATAACTTCCCATAAGTAGAAAATAAAAGTCCAAAACTTTTTGGAGAGAGACTTCTTCAACTGGATAATCAATTTTCTTACTTCGGACCCAAGGTTTGACTTTTGCCATTGGTGTCTTGCTTTTCTTTACCATGAAAAATGGGTACTTGGTAGCAACTGTAGGTTTGTGACTGCTTCTCATAAGTAAGTCTCTGACTGGTAAAGCGTGGGGCTCATCTGAAGATGTTACAAATACTTCATTAGGATAAGTATTTTGAGAGTAAAATTGTACTCTACAATCTTTATCTGAGCTGAAGTTGGAAGTGTCTGATATTCCGGTTTCTACACAAAACACGGAGCCAATGGGAACAGATACTTCAAGGTCTTCATCAGAGCCAACCATCTGTAGATCATGAGAAGCTGTAAGATCTTCCACTGCAACAGTTTCTTCGTCAGTATGTTGAATTTTCAGTTCTTGGCTGTGGTCATAATATTTTGCATCCTCAGATACCAATTCGTCTGGACACTTTAAAGTGTGCTTACTGTAAACAGATATTTCTTTTTGTTCAAGTCCAGTAGTCAGTGTGTAAGATGAGTCAGATACTTCTTCTACAGGATACACAGTGGGTATCTCATCAGAGCTATTGATATCAAGAGAATAAATGCTTTGTGTATCCTCACATGCCAAAGAACCCTCGTAGTAATTATTGTTCTGCATACAAAAGGATGCTGCAGACTCCCTACTTGGTTGAGTATTCGGTGTTTCAAAAGATGCTAACGACACTCTGCCAAGATCACTATTCTGATTTACAAGAGGATCAATATTTTGTTTATCAAAATATAATGCATATCCTTCAAAATGGTCAATACTCTGCATATCCAAGGTTAATTCGGGTGCTTCAGGATACACTGTGCATTCTTCATCATGCAACATTGATCCATCACTATCATCATTAGTTCTTTGTGTTTCCAAAGACAGCCTGGAAAGTTCATCAGAATCTACGTCTTGTGGGTCAATACATGCAACACATTCTTCATGGAGATTAAGACTCAGTGCATCATGTGGTCCAGCACACTTGTCTTGAAGGCCAGTATTATTACTACAGACTCCAGAATCATCATTAGCTGGTATATTCTGTGAACCGTCTTCTGTGATAGCATTGCTCTCCTTAGAATGGTTAGACTCATAATGAATCACAATATTGTTTGTTGCAATTTCCCCATTTCTATTCCTCCGGCCGTGCCGTGAAGTAATGCTATCAGGGAATTTCTCATTTATGGTAGAAATAGCCACCCTTCCAATCTCCACGGGTCCTTGGCAGACAATAGCCCCAGTGGATGGAGAAGCATCTTGTACATCGGCAGAAAATAGTTTTTCCATGTAGGTGTTCTGTCTCCTTCTTTCTTCAGAAATTTCTGAAGCTTCTTCAACATTGTCATGTGCCATTTCTGTCTGGAAGTAAGGAAAACATCATTACAAATCTGGCAGGGAACAGGGACCTTATGCATTATATATATATATATATATATATATATATATATATATATATATATATATATATATATAATTATATATATATATATATAATATTATACACACACACATTAATATATTATATATATATATATATATATATATATATATATATATATATATATATATATATATATATATATAATATAAATTTCTTGATTCTCGAGGTAAATAGAAATTATATATATATATATATATATATATATATATATATATATATATATATATATATATATATATATATATATATATATAATATTGCACGGAATGGTGTATGAACGTATATATATTCATAATTCAGCAATGAAAGCTATTTTAGACCGCTAGATTTTTCACTGGAATATGAAAAGTAAAAATTATTTAATTCCTATGGTATTATTGTTCTACAAATTAGGACTTATCCCCAGGTATCTCGAGACTGTGGAAGTCTTTGTATAAAAAGTCTTAACAAAGAAACCTATAGCACTAAGCAGTCAAGTAATTACTTGTAATATGTATACATTTCAATAAGGATCAAACGGTGCTACTATAGTAAGATATCTACCGAGCTATTCGCGACCTACCAAAAATTAGGATGCTACCCACCAAACCAGGATTAATCCTGCTACCAAACAACCCAATTAGGGCTTACGGCAATTACTTCCTCAAACTATATACAAAACTATTTGACCCCCATGGGCTAGTACTAAACACGGCGAAACAGTGACTAACCTACACTGTTTCGCCGTGTTTAGTACTAGACCCTGAGTTGAACTGAATTGAATTGAGTATAGAATTTTGGCCAAAGGCCAAGCACTGGGACCTAAGAGGTTATTCAGCGCTGAAACGGAAATTGACAGTAAAAGGTTTGAAAGATGTGACAGGACGAAAACCTCGCAGTTGCACTATGAAAGAATTGTTAGGAGGTGGTGGAAAGTAAGATGGAAGAAAGAGAATATGAAAGGAGGTACAGTAAAAGGAAATAAAGAGGTTGCAGCTAGGGGCCGAAGGACGCTGCAAAGAACCTTAAATAATGCCTACAGTGCACCGCATGAGGTGCACTGACGGCACTACCCCCCTACGAGGACTAGCCCCTGAGGGGTCAAATGTAGAAAATGGATGGTAGATATCATACTATTGTAGCACTAATCACACTGTATACTGTATATTCAAGTTATCTTCATCTTTTGCCAAAATATACAGAAAATAAGCCTATCAGTCACTACATGACAAGTAATGTTTTTGCATTTGTCACTGAACATCAAGATGCCATTCTTCAAATCCACGTGCAGTCTCGGCATTTCCAGCTCATGGTCAAGAAATGCTCAACCTTCCGCAAGCTGCTGTCATGCATGATGGTAGTATCAAAGCAATGGACTTTGTGCATGACTTGGACCTCTCTCTTACTCATTTTTCACAGCTTCACTTCATTTCACCTTCCTCAGTGTCATCACCTCCCCAGTCCCAAGATGAAAGAAATTTAACTTCAGCGAGTTTGAAAAGGAAGGTAGAAGAGGCTGAATGAAAATACCCGAGACTTCATGCATAAGAGATGGGCAGACAGAATTAAGAATTTAGGCCAAAGGCCAAGCGCTGGGACCTATGAGATTATTCAGCGCTGGAACGGAAATTTACAGTAAAAAGGTGTGAAAGGTGTAACAGGAGGAAAACCTTGCAGTTGCACTATGAATCAATTGTTAGGATGGGCGGAAAGTAAGAGAGAAGAAAATATGAACGGAGGTATAGCAATAGGAATGATGGGGGTTGCAGCTAGGGACCGAAGGGAAGCTACAAAGAACCTTAAGTAGTGCCTACAGTGCACTGTGTGAGGTACACTGACGGCACTAACCCCACCCCACGCGAAGCAGTGGGAGGATCTGCAGCAGCGCCAGAACAAGGGAAAGTGGGAATAACGGCCCTGTTTTTAAAATCAGAAGTTCTTTGCAACCGAGCACGAAAAGGAGAGGAGAGATCATATTAATAGGCTCATGTACAGAGGGGCAGAAATGCTCAAAAAGGAGTCGGTTTTATGTCGAGGAAACTTTGTGTGCACTAGGTGAAAGTGCATAGAGCTTTCCGCTTTCTATTTAGCCGGTGATTGCTAAACCATTGGCTTTACAAAACTTGCGCCTACACACACACATATATATAATATAATTACCATTGTTTCTTACTGACAAGCAGGAAATTGTGTACCAAGTGGGAAGTCAAATGTATTGGGTAATAACTAGGGTGAGGAGAGACACAGGACTGACAACCTCATCAAAGGGCTTGCTGAGAACTAATGGGCTAACAGCTTTAGGAACCAACAACCTATGAGAAAAGCACACACACACACATTATATATATATATATATATATATATATATATATATATATATATATATATATATATATATATACATATATATATATATATATATTATATATATATATATATATATATATATATATAACTCTGAATCTGTAGCATGTCTCTGCACAAACTTTTCCTACTCCTGACTCTTTTCTCATCTACCAGATCAATTCAGACTAAACTTTCTGGAAAGAATCATGCGATAAAGGGATGTTCGTTTGGTCATATGGAGAGCAACCGTCCCTTCCAAGGGGAGATAATTAACAAATAGTGAAAATACGGTGCGTCCATTTAAAATTCTTCTCCAGATAAAACTTTCACGGAAGCTTCGTCACGTAGTGTTGACTCATGCTGAAGCCAAGGTTCCCTGGGGCCGGGAAAGGGGACATTTGGTCTAAAACATTACGAAAGTATGTTGGAAACATCTTTTAAAATATGTTCTCAAGAGAAACAGGGCTGATGCTTTTTTGAATAAATATCCAACCTCATGTCTTGTAGATTTAATTCTGTTCAAACCATATCAACAGGGGCCATGATGAAGCCGCAATATGGGTCTAAAATATTACCTAGAAACTGTGAAGGAAAGGTCTTCATCACCTTTGCAAATTGCAACTAGTGGCTCAGGTGAGCAATGCGGCCCTACATACTTTGTTATTGATAGTCGATTAACTTACGACTGCTATTCATCCCAACTGAGAAGAAATGTATTAAAAATTATGCTTCAACTACGTCATACAGTAACAATATAAGTAACAATATCACAAGCAACTATGTAAATGAATGTGAAGAATTTACCCTTGTTATCTGTAAAGTACAAAAAAAGAAAAAAATACTGGTGTAACGTGCGATAATATAACGGACTAAAGTCGCCGTCGTTACTTCACTAAAAGTTAAACCGGCGTTATCATTTACGAAGACAATAATGACATTTAAAAAAAAAAATAGGCAACCGATATCGGACGATTTCTCAGAACAAAAAAAATACTTTGTCGCCAAGGTCTAATTACCGGGTGGGTGGAGGGCTGGGAGCCAAACACCGAGGAAATGAGTCATCGGGAGGCGGGTAACGGAAAATTACATGTGAGGAGAGAGAGAGAGAGAGAGAGAGACTTTACAAAATACCTTACTTTGAAAGCACGTCACCTTCATAGAGTTCATACCCAGCACAGTACCTGTCGTTGATCGAGCGTAGTCCGTTCGTTGGAAGCTATTCACTGGAACTCCGTTTCCTCCCACATATGACCACATTCATAACTTGAGGTACACGACCGTCTAATATTGCGTTGCATCCTTACTAAAGTATTGGGGCACGGATTGTCACGGAATACCTTGAGCATACAAGCTGTTAACTTCTTGATACACATTAGTCAATCAAAATTTTCCTTAGAACATTCAGCTCTCAAGCCAATGGCCGTGTTCAAGGTGACAACTTCTGTTTTCAGTCTCAGTAACTTACGTGAGTCGTTTATCTGTTTGCACGACAAGCACGCATCCAATGCACTTGATCAGCAATAGCCGACTGGATTCACCCAATAACGATGAATATTACAATGCGAGTAGCTTGCCGCCCGTGATCATGAACGATAGTTAGAAGCAGAGCACATGGCAACCAGTCTAGATTCTTTCTCTGACTGCATGAATGCGAACACTGTCACCGAGATCTCGCCACTCGGTAAAACCGAAAGCGGACGCGAGGAGTACCTACATTTCGTCTCCAAACCTCGGATGGTATCGACTGTTGCCAACCCAACGGAAGTATTTTTCTCGGGTTAAATCAACTAGCTCTCCTTTCATTCATACCATACGTACCTTTTTTTCACGACTGAATCTCGTTAAAAGGCCGAGGCGATTAAAATCATCCCATGGTATGTTCGGTTGTCGTAGGTTGGTATTCTGTGAATAACGTGCAAGTGGCTGGCAGTATTGCAGTGAGTGCACGGATAACTGCGGTTGATAATTTTTAAAAATAAGAATGATAAGCTATAGTCATTATCATCTGTGTTGCCTACGTTTAAGTTGATATTTTGGTTTGATTTACCTGCACAGTAAACTTGTCCTAACGTTTGTTTCATTTTCAGTAAATAACAGGCTTCATTTGGCTCCGAACGGAAATCAATGACATTCACATTTGCCACTAGGCAACCGAAGGCGTTCATTTTCTTATTTTAATTTATAGCGGGAATATATTCCACTTTTCGTTATCTTGCAGGCGATCAAACTTTCCTTGTGGATAGGTGGACAGAGATTTTTGGATTACAGTAATGCGAACTCCTTGGCATTTACTGTCTTACTTTACAGTTTTAATTAATAATCATTTTGGTGTCTAAATATAGTCTTGTACCATGAGGCAGTACGATGAAACTCCTATAAACTGAACTGATATAATAATAAAGTGTTTGCAAGCGAAAAACAATGACAGTTAACGTAATATTTCCATTTAATTACAGTTTGCAATTAGAAACATTAAGCATTCTTTGCATAATTACACTATATACTTTCCATTGTGGAATTCAGATAGAAGATAACAGATAAAAGATGATAAGAATTATTAAAATCTTTGTCACTCTTGTCGATGGTATAGCCATGCACAAACATTTGACGTGAAGTCGTCATTTAGGCGGAAAATAAATTTCCAAGATTTTGCAGTCAAGACTCAAGTAAGCTGGACCGTGAAGGACTCCAGGAATTTCTTATGCGCAACAATGCTTTGTGATCGATCTAGTAAAAATTCCTATCTGGAAGAAACCAGTACAACGCCTTTGCTACGACGAAGGTTCGGTTTATTGCAAGAGTTGTAATAGAAATATATGACACTGAAAGGTAAGAGGGCAAGGTTACCTTTCTAACAAGTCGAAGTAGTAGTAGTGATGACCTTTCAAAGTAGGTGGGTAAGTTAGAACACAGAGTATATGAATGACAGCCCTGAATTCAGTGAAACATTCTCTCTCTCTCTCTCTCTCTCTCTCTCTCTCTCTCTCTCTCTCTCTCTCTCTTCCTCTATATATATATATATATATATATATATATATATATATATATATATATATATACACACGTTTTGTCAGTTATACATGATGACTTATATATTCACAAATACAGATTAAGCAACAAATATCGAATAAACTATAACATGGTCTTATTATGTAATATATATATATATATATATATATATATATATATATATATATATATGTGTGTGTGTGTGTGTGTGTGTGTGTGTGTGTGTGCATGTGTATAATGTCAGTGTGCAACATGGACACTGAATATGGGCTTGCAAACTCCATACCCCAAGACGTGTAATAATTTTAGCACAAAACAGAGCACAAGAATGACTATTTCGTTTACTGGCGTCCTACAGGAGTAACAGCTGAGGCAAATCCAGTATTAGGGGCCCTTTGTTCTCATTGAGGTATCCTATACACCTCAACAAGTTAGGATTCCTGTGTCTTTGGAACAAGAGGTAACCGAATTCTAGGACACTGGTACTTCCGCACTTCCTAGGGCAGCAGTTTTTGGGAAGTATATATTACTGTCCCCGAGGTAGTAGTTCATTATAGACTGAGGGCACTGACCTGGTATATTAGTTTCATTATTTACTTCTTGAGACCCTTCACTGGCACTCATTTGGTCCATCAATCAAATCAGAGTTTATAGTTTTCTTTTAAACTTGTGTGCAAAGCCATTAGTGATTTTTTTAAAATGATTACGAGTAATTTCAATCTTGAAATGTCAGAATTCGAACCTATCCACTCTTGATGTAATATATTGAATATTATTTATGTGCCGTGAAGTCAAATAATAGTATTATGACCCAAGAGAGAGAGAGAGCAGGCAGTTGTTGATCTAATAATTTTCCTTTTTGGGAGTAGAGTCTGGATGTGATGAACAAAGGACTTGTGGTTGAGGTGGGAGATGGACAGCGGTTGGGGGGCTGCTGGAAGTTCACTGGCCCTGGAAGACGGAAGCTGGGAGTGCAGAAGAGAAGCACGGACTTGTGGCCGAGGCCGGAGGATGGACTGCAGTTGGGGGCTGCTCGAAGTTCACGGGCCCTGGAAGATGGAAGCTGGGAGCACAAAAGAGAAGCCTGGACTCATAGTCGATGCTGAAGGATGTACAACGGTTGGGGGGCTGCTGTAAGTTCACTGGCCCAGGAAGATGGACGCTGGGAGTGCAAAAGAGAAGCCCGGACTCGTGGCCAAGGCCGGCGGATGGACAGCAGTTGGGGGCCTGCTGGAAGTTCTCTGGCCTAGGAAAATGGAAGTTGGGAGCACAAAAGAGAAGCCCGGACTTGCAGCCGAGGCAGGTAGATGGACAGCGGTTGGGGGGGCCACTGGAGGTTCACTGGACCTGGTAGATTGAAGCTGGGAGTGTAAAAGAGAAGCCCAGACTTGTGTCCAAGGCTGGCAGATAGACAGCAGTTGGGGGGCCACTGGAAGTTCACTTCACATAGAAGATGGAATCTAGGAGCGCAAAAAAGAAGCCTGGACTTGAGGCCAAGGCTGGTGGGTGGAGAGCGGTTGGGGGGCCACTTGAAGTTCACTGGCCCTGGAAGATGGAAGCTGTGAGCGCAAAAGAGAAGCCCAGACTCGTTGCCAAGGTCAGCGGATGAACAGCCGTTGGGGGCCATTGGAAGTTCACTGGCCCTGGAAGACAGAAGCTTGGAGCACAAAAGAGAAGCCTGGACCTGTGGCTGAGGCCGGCAGATGGACAGCGGTTGGGGGGCTGCTGGAAGTTCACTGGCCCTGGAAGATGGAAACTGGGAACAAAAAAGAGAAGACTGGATTTGTGGCCAAGGCTGGCGGACGGACAGTGGTTTGAGGGGTCACTGGAAGTTCACTGGCCCTGGAAGATGAAATCTGGGAACACAAAAGAGAAGCCTGGACTTGTTGCCGAGGCCGGCGGATGGACAGCAGTTATGGGACCACTGGAAATTCACTGGACCTGGAAGACTGAAGCTGGGAGAGCAAAAGAGAAGCCCAGACTTGTGGCCAAGGCCAGCGGTTGGGGGGACGCTGGAAGTTCATGGGCCCTGGATGATGGAATGGTAATTCTAAGCCGGCTGTCCGCCAGAGCTGGGGGACTGATGGCAATTGGATGCCTCTGATGTTATTTTTACTTTAGAGGAATTTAAAGTGTAATGTTTTGTCGGCCGGCTGTAACTAAGCTGTCATTGACCTTGAAGACTACACGACTTATTAGACCTAACGTGGGGTAGGTCTAAGCCGGCATTCTGCGGCAAGCCCCACCTCCATAGCTAATAATGGCAAAATTGTAACCAGTAAACTCCAAAAATACCAACCCAACGTACCCAGAGGTGTTTACTGGTTACAATTTTGCCGATTAGCTGCGGAGGGAGGTGGGGCTTGTCGCTGAATGCCGGCTTAGACCTACCGCTGCTAGGGGTACTTAAGCCGTAGTCTTCAAAGGTCAATTACATGGCATATTTACAGCCGACCTAATAAAATATGACTTAAATTCTTGTAAAGCAAGTAAATAACATAGAAAACGCCAATTGACAGTCTAGCCTACCGCGACAGCCGCTTTAGACCATGGCGAACCAGTGAGTGCAAAAGAGAAGCCTGGAATCGTGGCCGAGGCCAACGGATGGAGAGCGGTTGGGGGGACACTGGAAGTTCACTGGCCCTGGAAGATGGAAGCTGGGAGTGCAAAAGGGAAGCCCAAATTTGTGGCCTAGGCTGGTGGATGGGCAGCAGTTGTGGGGCTTCCGGAAGTTCACTGGCCGTGGGAGATGGAAGTTGGGAGCAGAAAGAGAAGCCTGGACTCGTGGCAGAGGCCAGCTGATGAACAGCGGTTGGGAAGCCACTGGAAGCTCACTGCCCCTGGAAGATAGAAGCTGGGAGCTCAAAAGAGAAGCCCAGATTTGTGGCAGAGGCCTGCGGATGGACAGTGGTTGGGGGGTTGCTGGAAGTTCACTGGCCCTGGAAGATGGAAGCTGGGAGCGCAAAAGAGAAGCCCGGATTCGTGGCTGAGGCTGGTGGATGGACAGCGGTTGGGGGGCGCTGGAAATTCACTGACCCTGGAAGATGGAATCTGGGAGTGCAAAAGAAAAGCATGGACTCATGGCTGAGGCTGGGGCCGTTGGAAGTTCACTGGCCCTGAAAGATGAAGATGGAAGCTGGGAGCGCAAAAGAGAAGCCTGGACTTGTGGCCCAGGCCGAAGGAAGGACATCGGTTGGGGGGGTGCTAGAAGTTCACTGGCCTTTGAAGCTGGAAGCTGGGAGTGCAAAAGAGAAGCCCGGACTTGTGGCCGAGGCGGGAGAATGGACAGCGGTTGAGGGGCCACTGGAAGTTAACTGGCCCTGGAAGATAGAAGCTGGGAGTGCAAAAGAGAAGCCCAGACTCGTGGCCAAAGTCAGCAGATGAACAACCGTTGGAAGTTCACTGGCCCTGGAAGATAGAAGCTGGGAGCACAAAAGAGAGCCCAGGACTTGTGGCTGAGGCTGGCAGATGGACAGCGGTTGGGGGGCCGCTGGAAGTTCACTGGCCCTGGAAGATAGAAGCTGGGAGCACAAAAGAGAGCCCAGGACTTGTGGCTGAGGCTGGCAGATGGACAGCGGTTGGGGGGCCGCTGGAAGTTCACTGGCCCTGGAAGATGGAAGCTGGGAACTGAAAGAGAAGACTGGACTTGTGGCCGAGGCCGGCAGATGGACAGCGGTTTGAGGGTCCGCTGGAAGTTCACTGGCCCTGGAAGATGGAATCTGGGAATGCAAAAGAGAAGACTGGACTCGTGGCCTTCTATTTATTAGGAGTTAATAACAACAATTATGTTGATCTTGAAGCTGTTGATGAAGGTAATACCCTGAAGGATATCGAATGTTGTATGCTAATAGATGGTAAAAAGGTAAATTTTCAAATTGATACTCGTTCCACTGTCAATATTTTACCTGTAAAATATGCTCAATATGTTGAGAAAACTAGCAAAGTGTTGTCCACTTGGAGTAAAAGTAAACAAATTCCATTAGGTATATGTAGAAGGAATATTGTTAATTCTAAAACGCAAAGAAAGTATTCTGTAGAGTTTATTGTTGTAGAAAATTATTTTTTACCACTGCTGGGTAAGAAGGCAAGCGTTCATATGAATTTAATTCAGGTATGTGAAGATAATTTTGAAAGAGTATATTCTGTTAATGTAGAAGACAATTTCAAAGATGTCACTGATGGTAAATTGGGTTCCTTTTCTTGTGTTCAACAAGTATATATATGTGATGATGCTAAACCTATAGTTATGCCTGATCGTCGGGTACCTATTTCTGTTCGTCCTAAGTTGAAAGAGGAACTAGATAGACTAGTTAACCTTGGTGTAATTATGCTGGTGTAATTGTGCCTGTGGAGCAGCCTACTCCCTGGGTCAGTCAATTAGTCATAGCGCATAAAAGAAATGGTGACATACGAGTTTGCCTTGATCCAAAAGAGCTAAACAAAGTCTTGTTGCGTGAACATTTTACTCTACCAATTCTTGATGATACTTTGCATGAGTTAGGGAAGTCTACTGTATTTTCTAAAGCCGACTTAGCATCTGGCTATTGGCAAGTGAAACTTGATGAGGCATCAAGTCTATTGACTACTTTCCAAACATGTTTTGGTAGATTTAGATAGCTACGACTCCCCTTTGGTCTTAGTGTTTCCTCAGAAAATTTTCAGAAACATATTCTTAATACATTTAATTATTTACCTGGTGTTGTTTGTATTGCTGATGATATTATTGTGCATGGAAAAACTCTAGATGAACATGACCGTAATCTTGAATCTTTTCTTAAAAGGTGTCGTGAACAAAGTGTAAAACTAAACAAGGAGAAATTGGTGCTCCGAACTGATAATGTTTCCTTTATGGGTCATGTCATTACCAAAGATGGTCTTATCCTGAGAAAATGAAAGCTATATCCGAGTTTCACTCAACACTGGAAGATGGAAGCTGGGAACTGAAAAGCGAAGACTGGACTTGTGGCCGACTACGGCAGCTGGCCAGCGGTTTGAGGGTCCGCTGGAAGTTCACTGGCCCTGGAAGATGGAATCTGGGAACGCAAAAGAGAAGCCTGAACTCGTGGCCTTCTATTTATTAGGAGTTGATAACAACAGTTTTGTTGGTCTTGTCCTTCCGCTAGTCCTATGGCCATGTATGCTTTTGCAACAGAATAAGTTTCTTTCTAAACAAAGAGATTGTGATCATTGTCTAAGTACAAAAAATTACGACGACAATGAAAGCAGTACCTTAGGACTGAAAAGCCTCTCCAGTTGGTATCTGCTGTAGTGGTATAAATAATGCAAAGACACACACACACACACACACACACACACACACAGAGAGAGAGAATCTTTTAAAGTGACATGAGCACCGACAGATCTAAACGTGCATTTTGAATCCTAAAGGCCTGTCCACAATAGGAAAAACTGTTTGTGAACAGTTTGCAAACAGCTTGGAAACTGTTTGCAAACAATGTTTCCTGTCCAGACCTCAGTTGTCGCCAGGAAGCCTGATGGTGCCGTATCCTCTATATTTTACTTTGCAGTTTTAAAGCACTCGATGAGGGATAAGAGAAAAGAAAAGAGATGGGCGATTAAGCTTTTAGAAAAAGGAGCGCGTCATGCTGACTTGCTTCTTGCGGAACTGAAAATAGATGGAACTTATGTACTTGTACATATTTAAATATGAATATGTACATATGTATATGCACATACAGGTATGTAAACGTACTTGAACAAGCACAAGCCAAGGAGACATAGAGAGAGCAAGGGAGCCGTTTCAAAACCAATTCCCTTCCATTACTACTATTATTACTAATACTCGCTAGTAGTCTGTAGACCTTGGTTCCGTTTTATTCTAAAATGGCAGCTACGGAAACGAGTTTCACTGAGAGCTTTACACCTGACAAAGCTAAAGGTAGATATAACCTACGAAGGAGGAAATTATTTCACAGGCTAGCCTGCAGATTTAACCTTCCTTACTTCAGGCTAGGAAAGAATTAGCCTAACCATTGTTACGGTAGGCCAGGCAACACTTTTTCGAATTTCATCTGCGCAAAACTTAGAATTGCGTACTGAAGATAGTATTCTTTTATTAATCAAAATTAATAACCCATACCACCCGTAGGGAGGTAGTGCCGTCAGTGCAGCTAACGAGGTGCACTGTAGGCATTGGAAGCAGAGCTACTGCTCAAAGATCTTTGTGAGGTCCTTGGACCCTAGATTTACTAACCCATGCATTCCTTTTACCAGGACATCCAGTTTCATGCATTCTATTTCGTCATCTGCTTTCCATCCTCCAGTAGAACTATATAGTAGTCGCGGCACTGCCTTCTAACTTAACTTTTTCTACAGTTTTTTGGTTGCCAATTATGAATTTACCTTTAATTTTTGGCGCTCGAGTGTAATTAACCTGTAATTAACACCTGAAGTCCATCCAACAAGGGGTTTCCATACGCGATCTTCACAAGACAGAGCACGGGTACGTCTGTTTCGTACAGTTCATGTCCCGTCCGTCAGGTGCAATAACTTGTCAATGTATGGGTACCCAACCCCCCTGGGCCAGTACTAAACATGGTGAAGGGACATTCCATTTGGCCGACAACAAACAGATGCCCCGCCAGTATCATAACCCCTAGAAGTGTAGAAAAAACCAGTTGAAAAGGCAAAAACAGGCGCGGAGCTTATATATAGAATTACCCCATCCTCTCCTAACAACTGTTTCATAGTGCAAAAACCTCCTTTATTCTCAATTTCTCTTTCAGTGCTGAATGACCTCATATGTCCTAGTGCTTGGCCTTTGGCCTTGATTTTATAGTTCATTTATTCGTTCAGTATCTTTACTTGAATTGGTTTGCATAGCTTAGTCTAATTACCAGCCTAGCCTAGCCCATTTGAGCCAATACTAGTGGTCTTTAAAGGGCTAGGCTAAGTTAGGCTTCAGTACCCTTTCATTTATGACCTCAGTGTCTGACCAGCTTTTTTGAATCCCACCTGCCCCAATCTTCCGAGGCTCATTCATTACTGTGCACTTAGAAGTGGATGGTTGAGTTGTTCCTTGGTTGAATTATTTTCTGAAGAAACCCATCACACTGATATATAACTATCTGTCAGGTGTCTCTTATTATTCACAAGGGCAAATTATGACCTCTTGCTAATTGTAAGATTTTATGTAATTGTGTATCTCATAAGCATCATTAAATTAGGTTCCAACCAATTATGAGTTTTGTAATGTATTCCAGCCAATATTTTGGTGAACTTTAGCCCACCTCCACATTCTGTGTAGGTGGTCACTCTGTAATCAGCATGGTGTTAAGACATAGCCTATCTGATAAAACTTCACAATGAAGGAAGGTTGGCTCATTATATCCTACGCTGATCAGACACCAGAATTGGTTAGAACCTTTCAGGTGATTGTAAAAAGTATCAGCATGGCAACTGAAATAGGAAAAATTTATATAAGATATAAAATTTGTATTTGCTATCTCCTGGTTGTTGAAATTACCTCATGTCATTGTGGTTGGAGTACAAATGCTCAGAATCCCTTGCATATCCTAAATACACTGTCTTTACAGGCAGGTGGCAAGGAACATTGGGGCAAGTTGCCATAGCACATCCTGGCAAAGCTCAGACTGAGACCTAGAAAAATGACCTCATTCTGATACAGTATTAACAAGCTAAGATTGAGACCTAGAAAAATTAGCCCTGTAGTCTGATATAGTTTTGACCACTGGCCTGTACACTGGTTATTTCTTAAAGAAACAATCTGCATTTATCATTTGTTCATTGGGACCTATATACATACAGTATTTGGTTAGAAATGAACTTGCCATTCATTTGTCATGTCCAGTTAGTTGAATTAGCCTGTTGAAAGTTGCTAGCACAAGTGTAGTCTAGGATAGGTTGGGGAACCTCTGCATTTACTGGATTTACATTTAGTCTTACATCAGTGTTGTGTGGATTATTGTAGAAAACTTTGAGGTCTGCATCCATGGGTATCAGTTGAAATGCGAATGAGTTTTGTAGCTTTTTATGATATTTTTTTAACATTTTTTGGTATGGCCATAGGCCCCTGATGGTATGTCAAGTATTTATTTTTTTGGTTGAGAAATGCTGGGAAAAGTAACTTCCAATATGACCTACAGTTTATCATTTGAAAGACTCAGATCCAAGTTTAAATGTTCTTAGGCTATTATGGTATTATTTAGATGATAGTCGTTCGAAGTAACTGTCTTACCACAAAAATGTTATACACAGTATTCCAGGTAATACAACTTGTGCTTTTGTATGATCTATAGTAACAGTCTTTAATCATGCTTTGTGATCAGTCTGCTGTCATTGAAGAAGTGTCAAGGTTCAGCTTCTGTATTCTTAGTAAGATATTTATTTTCTTATAAGAGAAGGATTTGTAATTTTTGCATTAAATTCTGAGTTTTATTTTGACATGTATATATACAATATTATGTGTATGAGTTGCAGAGCTGTAATCCCAACAACACACTAGTAATCCAGTTTTATATGACAGATTTCCAAAGCTTGAAAAAGTTTTCATTTTACTATTTTCATTTTGAAGCTTCTCACAATTTTTTGGTGATTTGTTTTGGCTGCTGCCGCATGTTTTGGGTGTTTATGTACCTAATGCATCTGCTAGTAAAGTAGATTTCCTTTTATTGCAGTTCATGTTTAACTTTAAACATACTTTACAAATGGTTTTTATATTCTTAGGAATATAGTTTATTAGTATTATTTATCTTTACTTTGAGTCTTAAATAATGACTCGTTTTACAGCTGCGTTGCGGGAGATTTTGGCTGCTCTCACAAGTGGGGATGTTGTTGAATCTCTGGAAGCTGCAAGAGAAGCTGCTGGTAATGACATGGTTGCCCTTATGACAAGAGTATTTCCATTAGTAACTCAAGTTACCATACAAGTCATTGGAAATTATGGATTTTCTCAGGATGGTGTTGGTAAGTTCATATTTAATTTTTTGTACTGTATCTCTATGATGGAAAGTGAGTTTGGTGAAATCAGCACACTTCTAACTCAATTCCACTGGAAAAGTGTCTAGTTAATAACAAATAACCTCAAGTGATGGCAGACATGCTTCTCATTGGAGTTTGGTGATACAAAGGATGAGAAAAATCAAAAGCTTAGATTGATTGACATAACAAATCAAAATAAAATTTTTCACAGTACTCTTTGTAGGTCACACTTCCTGCATGCTGTGTCAGGAAAAAAAAGTACCAGAGTGCTGTCCAGTGGCTTAGAAGAACATGGGTAAATCAGAAGCCCCTGGATTAGCCAGTTCAGTGACATTAATTTTCCTCTGCTACTCTGTCTGTTCTGGTAGTTCCTGTAATTTTCCATACCTCAAGAGCATAGTACATGTATAATGCTTTCAGAGTAAGTTAAGATACTGAGTTGCAAATTCCATTGGTTTCTACATTAAGAAAAAAAAAAAAGGCTATAAGAACACCTGGAATACTTAGTAAACTTTTTCCAAACAAATTAGCTTTTCAAGTAAAAATACTATGGGAGAACCACACAGTGTACCTTGTGTGGCACACTGTCGATGGTATTAAAGATTCTTTGTAGCATCCCTACAACCCCAACTGCATTGCCTTTTATCGTCTTTTATTTATTTTTTGGGTTTTCCTTTTGGTTCTCCCTACTTAGCTGTTCACCTTCTTGAAATTCACCTTATTCTGAATGCCACCTCTCGCTCAAAAACAAATCCTTTGATCAAACCAAAGAAGATTTTGGAGATGTTACTTAGTGGACCTGTTAAATAATGCATGATGACAGTACTGAAAAATGTAATGGAAGAATATGATGCTAAGTCAAATTATCTGGTTTTCATAATCTCTGTATAAAAATCTGTTACTCCCTGTAGTCTGCTCATGTAGGTATAAAAGAAATGAAGAAATGGATTAACTGCAGGTATGATTAGAGCAGACTTGAAAGATTCTTACAAATGATTGTGGCATAATTTAGTTCTATAATGACAAATAAATAGCAATGTTTGTGGAATGATGGAACAGATACCTGTAATTAAAAATTGAAACATTAATCACACCAGAGTTGTTGCAGTCAGCGTTGCACAAAGAAAGAGATATAGATGATGTATTATCCTGCCTAAGAATTGGGTGTACTTTTTTAAGACATTTATTCATTAACCAACTGTGATGGCTCAGTTCCCATCTCAAGAATGCAGTACAACATCAACATTAAAACACGTAGTGCGAATATGGAAACTTCCAGTCTAAAGTGAGTGACAGGTACTCGAGACAAATCCTATAAGGATTTTTTGGCAGAATATTTAATTTGCATGCTTTCATATTAAAGAGTACAGTATTTTACGTACAAAGCTGTTCTTAATTTTATTCCTTTTATATGAACAAACCTTCAGCGTCTGCCTCAATGACTGTTAAGATTTGGACTGGTTGTCTGATTAAACAGATAGGATTGTGTTTGTATAAAGGCATGGTTTCACGTGAATAACCATTACATTATTTTTTAAAACTCATAGATTAACAAAGTTATTTGCAAATCATTATATTTAATTTGCTTTTCTCATTAATCTGTAAATCTTAAAGCATTCTTTTCTATCATTCATCATCAGGAGCAATCCAGTTTGAACACGTGATGAAGAATTTGGGACAAGATGACCCAGAAGTAGTAAGACTTCATTCTCAGGTTCGTTCATATTTCCTCCCTGCAGTTGTGATCCCTCCTTCTGGGCATCCGTAGGCCATTTATATTTAATGGTGGGACATTGTATTTCTGTATATAAAATATAGTGGACAAGAACCATGAAGCTCTGGAAGTGTATGAAATACACAATGAAAAGCACAAATGGGATGAAAGTTTGGTGAGGTTTTTGCACAAATTGTGCAAATAAAGACTCATATTTTCCAGTAGCTCATGGCTGAATATACCTCTTAACCTGTTGGAGCTATAATTACATTATATAGTGCTTGATTATACAGATTTGAAGTTGCTCAAGTGCCTAGCAACCTACCATTTTACTCATTTATGTGTGGTTTCTTGTCTGTTATGTAACTCATTTTTAAGGAATTTTTTTAGCATTACATGGATTTTTTTCTACTTTATTGTAGATGACTACAATGAGCATGTATTGAGGATGAGCTGATGATTGTCATGGGTGATGGTGCTTTAACTGCTTATAATGGCAGAAGTGGAGAAGGATAGAGTTGTTGAAAGCATGGGCAATTGCTGACAATGTCATGCATCTATGTATGGTGGTTGTACAATCATGTACTCTGACAGAGTTGTTGATAGTCATAGATATCATAGGAAATGAGTCCAGTGACTGTGGACTATGAATAGGAAGCATTGGGTGATATTTGTTGTCAGGGTCTTGGTCTAGTTGTACAGCAGTGATACTGGTGAATATCCATAATTGATCCATTATCATGAGGTGTCTTATGTCACATCATGATGCTTCTACCCTAGATTGAGGGTTTTTCTGAAGTACTGAAAATATGAAGGAATTCTGAGATGGTTGTGAGAAGGCTGTGATTACTTGAAGATAAACAACTGGAGACTTCCACCGTCAGAAGGTGTTCTTTTTCAATTAAGGTGTCCTTGAGTCTGTATGAATGCCAACTGATTTATTTTACATAGGGATGTGAGTTTATATGATGTTGCTTCTCATAGGAGAATTTTTTCTGTATCATATGCTGTAGTTGTCTTGTCTTCATTTTTGTCCATAGATCTCTGAGTAAGAGCTGATATGGATATCAAAATTGTCCTTCTCATAGGTCTTCACTTTTATGTGTAGAGAATGGGGCTAAGACACACATCCAGTATTCTAAGCATTGTGGAAAGACTTTAATTTAAGAGTCTTGGCATTGCCTTGAAAATGGACATGTTGTCTGATTTGTCTTAACAGATTTTCCCATAACTGAGAGATCTCAAGAACTTTATTATTCTGATTTTATTAGTATGAACTGCATCTCAAGTGTATAAGAGGAGGCAATTGGATCGTTCATTGACTCATTGTTGACTTGTTTTTTTTTAGGTGTATGAGAAGTTTTTTGGGAATTTTCATGTTTCAGTATTTCAGAAGATGACAAAATAATGCTAATTCATAAACAAAAGTTTATTGTTTTGCTTTTTATTCGGTTATTGTGAGAAGATTCTGTGTAAAGCGTCAGGTACTTGAATAACCCATCGGTTTTATGATGTAGCACTAGAAATGTAACAAGCTGTTAAGAAACCAGTTTACCCTATAGCTAAAAGTTAAGGATTTGTGGATCTTGTTTTATTTTGTAGACAGTATTTGAATTTTTAGAAAAACTTTTGCATGTTACCATGAGTAAAACTCTCACTACTGTTTTCTTAAGTGTAAGATATGTTTGATACTAATTCAGTAATATTTCATGTGGTTCAAAATTTTGCTAGTTTTTTTGTCTAGAAGCTGCCTTCATTTTTATTTTTCAGAAACTTTTACTGATTTTTTCATGGCGGTTCAGAACTACAATTTACTTATTTAATACTGTAATATTTTTCTATACTGTAGTAGTACTTTTATTCACTAAGCAGATACTGTTGTATCATATTGATGTCAGGAAACAAGTGTATTGTGTACCTTTTCTAGTCTTTATATGTAAAATATATGAATTTTGAAGTATAATTGGTGTATTATTCTAGAACAACAGATATTCTTACTGTGGTCCTGAATGAATTTTAATATTTGTGTCTTCTTCATAATTATGTTGTGTGTCTGCTCACATTTAAAAGCAAATATGTTTTTTGCTTTTAGTGAAGTGCTGGTTTGTGAGGTACCATGATGTTTTCTCATCCAGTAGGTTTCTTCTTTTGATGATCTGTTGGGGTATGTACTGATAATTTAGACAAATGTATCATTCATCAGTGTGTGTTCTTATTAAACCACTTTGTCTTTGCCAACTGCAGGCACAGGAATTAATATTTGTGTGAAGCAAGGCATAGTATACAGCGAATGTGTTGTATGACACTGTCAGGCATGATTCAGTTGGTAATTGAATAAGTGTGAATACAAAATGGTGTTGTATCAATACAGTAATAACCACAATACATGACTGTAGTGTAGGTACTTTGTAGTTTAAAATGGCAGTAAAACCATTTTTAACTGGATCAGTGACTAAATGTTGCATATCTGCTTAACTGATAATACTGTGACATGGTATCCAGGAACAAAAAAGAATGAATCCAAAGACAATGATATACAGTAGAAGCATTGATTTTATCATATAGTATTGTGGATCTGTTGTTTATAGTAATAATTACAGGACTGACACTTTGCTTCATTGTTATTTTATTTATACATTTCCATAGTATTTCTCACAAAAGGTACCTTGATTTAAGCATTAATATACATATTCAGTAGGCCAAATATAATGAAGTTACACGGTATAGTTACCACCCTTGTTATTTCCATATGCAGTAGCTGTGTGAGAGCAGAAAACTTTGGTGGTGTGGTGAAGCAATTTTATATCTAATTATGAATCATTCTTTAGTTAATATTCTGTACATTTTTGTTTGAGGGTATGTCATTTCATTGTAAGAACTCAAAATCATGGTCCAGTAAGAATTGCTATAATAGTGCCAACATTGTCACAAGACATTAGATCATTTGAATGGTACACAATTTTTTTTATATATGTAAAGTGCTTTCTCCACAGGTTGGAGATGGTTGGAGTGCTGTATGTTAAAGCAGCAGTATTAGCAGTGTGTGGAAGATAGTTTTACATAGGTGGCTGATTTTCATTATAATACAGTGTTAGAGTACAGTTGTGATTCATGTTAGCTGATGAAAGAATGACTCAGTATCTTGAGGAAGTAGGTTACGAAAGTAGATTTTAGTAAATTATGTTCTCCAGAATAGTGTAGCCTTTATTTTTGTGTGCAGAAGGCTGGAAAACTTATAAATATTGTAGCAGGATTGATTGTTTTTATCTTTGAATTGATGTCACTCAGATATGTTTAAGAAACACTTATTAGTGTATGGATATATTAACTTGACTATGTTCCTTAGTGCTAGGACTTTTTTTACTAGGGATGTGGTGCAGTTTCCCTGACATTTGACGTAATTGATTTACATCTGTCAAAAATTAAATCCAAAGAACTGCAAAGAGTTGACGGAAAAATATAAAATGTAAAAAGCATGAATGATAATATGTACTGCATAGTCTTCATAAAAGATGAATGAATAAGTAAAATATTGGGTTTGAAAATATGTGATCTAATGTGTAACAAAATTAATATCTGTCAGTATATCCTAATCCTGATGGGGAGGAGTTTTGGGGGCTAGTGCTATCTCTGCATGCACCTCATGTGGTGCATTGTAAGCATTACTCAAGGTTTCTTGCAGTGTACCTTTGGTCCTTAGTTGCATCCATATTTTGGTCTTTTAGGTTTCTTTTTTCCAGCTAGTCCAGTTCACTTTCACTGTCTAAAGCAATGAATGGCTGAAAGTGGCCCAGCGCCTCATTTTATAGCCTAATTTTCGTAAGTCAGTACATTGTAACCATTTTCTTAATGCTGTATACATTCCTTCTGACTTCATATGGTGCTCAAGAACCTAACTTGGTCGGCAGTTAAGGACCACCCATACTCCATATTCCTTTTGAGGTACCATAATGTCATCTTGCCTTGTACCAGATATCTTTATTTCCCTTTTTTTTTTTTTACAGTACTTTGGAACCGTCTTCTTTTATCATAATGAGTGCTGATGCTTGAAAGAGAATGAATGGCATGCACCTGTAACATATGTGTATTCATAGCAAATTGCTCTTTAGTTGCTATTTGTGTTTATTTATTTATGCTGAATTTTATTTGCATTTGATTTTTCTCTAGATTTTTATTTGGAGAATTTCTTTTACATGGATGATAAAGGCATTAGACCTTAGGTTTGTACCATAAAAGTGCATGTGCATTAGGAATAATGATACATGTTATTCATGGAAGTTTGTCTTTGCATCTTTATACTGCAAGTCTTGTAACTTTGTTTTGAGAGGTCAGACTTTACCCTCTTACCTCCTCTATCCTTTTTTTTTTTTCAAAGGTTATGTTTCTTGTTACTGTATATGTGTCTGGTTAAATGAGATCCGTGAATAGTCTCTAAATACTATATACTGATGGGAAATTCTAATAAGGTAAATTAAAACTAAGTGTACAAGAGAGACATTAAGTTTCAAGTTTGTACTTCACAGGATATTTAAGGCCTTTGTGATTGAAATCTTATATTTACAGCAAAGCTGCTTATTTTTAGTAATAAATTCCAGTGGGATAACAATTTTTGGAATAATTGCAAATAAGTTGCAACACATAGTGGTCATGGGTCCTTATCCAAAGGATGTAACTAGGTATCATTTATTACATCCAGAACATTGGGCTAAGAATGTGCTTATTTCCTTGGGCCCTTAGTTTTTGTCTTAGAAATTAAATAATTGACCATGTAGGTGATATCAGTAAGTTGTAAGGCATAATTTCAGCAAAAATAAAACTTTCTTGATTAATTGATTTCTTCATGTGCTCCAAGTGAATGATTCATGGTGTGCTTTTAATACTGTACATGGTGTTCCCTTCAACTTCAAGCTTTCATTTTGTAGTTCGTAAGAACATCAAATTCTGTCAGCAAGCATGTTATTGTTATTTCAGCATCTGTGAAAGTAATGTTAATACTGCCTTTCATAGATATTGTTTTGTCATTATTGGATTGTATCTCTTGGATTGAGATCATGTAGAAATAATTGTTGGAAGTGGTAGCATAAATTGTAATAGTAGTTATGGGTGAGACCATAGTCAAAAGATTTCCTGTATGCTGTCTTCTGTAGGTTCTGTTTCAGTAGAGATCTTTTACTATCACATTTAGCGCTAATTGCTGCTCAAGGTTTTCCAGAGCAGCAACATCCATATTATGTTAAGGCACCTAAGTATCACACTTCTCAGTATCTAAGGTCATTCACTCCTAAAATCAATTAACAGTCTTTGTAGGTGTTATGATGGTACTTGTAAGGTGAAAAGGCTGTAATGTTACAGTAAGGTGTCTTGTTCCTTTTTCTTGAATTTTAAAGTTCTCAGCTGCCATTAATTTATACAGATATTTCTCTGTTTTCATTTACTGTATTTGCCATATTTGATCAGCTTACCAACTGCTATTTGTATGCTGATGTAATTGCACTTGAGGTAACATAAAGAGGGGTAGGGGGCACTGAAAATGTTTTTACAATTCGATTCTGTTTATGTAAATCATCTAGTACTGGCTCATTAGGTGGTAACTGTCAGTTTTTCGTTAGAAGTGATTTGATATAGAGCCCTGCATTTAATTGGCATCACAAAAACCATCAAGAAATGTTACCATACTTTTATTAAACCAGTGAATAATTTTGTTGTATAATAAATGTCATGTTCAGATTTTAATCTGTTTAGTGAAAAAGCTCCACTAAACTTGATATGTGAAAGTAATAGAGGTAAGTACCATGGTCTTCTAATAGTTATGCAAACTGAGAGTCTTGTGTGAAAAAGGATGCATATGTGAATGACTGGATACACTTTAAAGCATGCCCTGTTTCTGTCTCATAACGTTAGTAGCATACAGTATACATCTCAGTATATATATAATTTTTAAATATACACTCAAAATTTTAAATACAGTATTTACTGCTAATACCCAGAGGATTTTAAAAGTAATATTCAGCATTTGTTGAAATGTGTATGTTGTGACAGCAGATTCTTTTTGAATGTCAATAAAAAAGGCAGTGCACTTATTTGAGCAAAAAACTTTTCTGCTGTCATATTGCAGTGAATGGTAAAGAAAAGCAAGGAAAACGAAATTAGTACTATAAATCCAGTATTAAAGTTTTATTTATTGCAAAGGTAGTTGTAAGAAGAAAATTTACAGAACAATTCTAATCATAGACAGCTTATGTGCAGATATCATAGACCATATAATTTTCGTAAAAGATCGTGTAATCAGTTCGAGGACACTAGCCAGGGAACCCATTAACTATATGAACTGCTCCAGGGTTCTGTGCGATGTAAGATCTACCAAAACCGCCATAACCAAACCCGTATGGAGAACCGTGAATCGCAAGGGAACCAGGAGAACTAATGTACCCAGGCCTGTAATATCTAGTTCTCCTCACAGGGTACCGGTAGGGTGTCCAAGGAGCAGCAAGAGCCTGGACAATCATGAGAGCAGCTAAGACGACCACCTTCAGGAGCTGTGAAATATCATCATCATTGTTACTGTGTACATAATTATTATTAGCTACATCATAAAATTTATGTTTGGATACACTAGCAAGGTAATCCATTTGGTGTAAGTGAATTTGTACAAATTCACCAATGCAGTTGGTAGGGAGAATCTAAAACTTCTCCCATACAACATGGGGTGCTAACAGGCCAATCCTAATGATACTGTGCAAACCTTATGGAATAACATTAGGCCATCAGAAAACAGTTCCACCCATAATATACACTGGAGATGAAAATATAATGACTGCTACAGAATCATCCCAAAAAACTTTAGCTTCAATTCATAATGAAGGACTCGTACTATGCACAGGAATTTTTAACATATCTCAAGCAAATCAGTATAGACTGAATAGACTGAAAGTGGTGAGTCTCTTGTAATTACATTGTAATCTCTTAACAATTTGGAGTTTTGAAAGATAGAATCGTGTAACTTGCTTACCAGCAACCTTTTGATCAAAGGATATTTTCATATATATTTAATCACTAAGTGTACCAGCAATTCCCATAAGAGCCAGTCAACACCTTGAGGTTTAAAACATCATTTCAGTATTAGAGCTCCTTGGCAAATGCATAAAATTAGACCATGTACCAATTTTTTTTTATTTAGCATAAAAAATTACACCAACATCTGAACTACATTAGCATCCTACAACATGTATGATCAAAAGCTTTGAACTAAGCAGCGTGCACAGGTGGGTCAAAATCTCACAGGCGTGGGATTTGTTGCAACATCTCCAGAGAGGAAATTTTTCTTATTACCTAGATGACCTTTGTTTTCTCAGCGGAATTGTCAGCATTTTTAATTACTCTGGAGATTACAAAGAAAACGACCTCGTAAAAGTTTGCTATTGTCACTGATTCTAGAGGTGCACTAACAACACTTAAAAATTATTTTCCAAAGCATTTACCCTGTCCAACATATCAAATACTCACTTTACAAATTATATTAAGCTGATCAAAATAATTGTGCTGGTTCCCTGCTAATATTGGCATTAATGGAAACAATACAGCCCAGTTTGCAACGGATTTTGAATAAATGACTTGCTTGAACAGTGAAGCCCATATTTATAAATTAAACCTGTGGTATGGCTGCAGTCATAAATTAATAAATATTTTGTGGTGGTACTATCCTGCGTGAGAATGTGGTACACCTGTTCACTAAATGCCCACCCGTTTTGACCCATTTATTACGTGAATGACAAATATTGGGCTCGAATCCGCCGAGATATTTTATAAATCCAATATCTTCAGTCCATCCAGTTATAGGCCTATAGTTTTTCCAAAGCTGTAAAATAT
>NC_089791.1:47912382-47939882 GCF_040412425.1 Macrobrachium rosenbergii | reverse complement strand
CCTTGATAGCAATAACATATTATGCCTTAGCTCAGGTACGTTGATATGAAACTTTTCCAGATATATATATATATATATATATATATATATATATATATATATATATATATATATATATATATATATATATATATATTATGTGTGTGTGTGTGTGTGTGTGTGTAGTTCTCGTGTCTATATTCTAGAATGTTCTAGAACTTTCTCCTTACTAATGAGATTAGTCTTGTTCGATTTCTGTCCGTGACAATCCGATTTATTCTTTGGTCGTTAAAACTCATGGTCTCTTTTGACATAAGTAGTTATGTTCTTGGTAGTTAGTTTCCCGTGGTGTAAACACAAACACGTTACATTATATATATATATATATATATATATATATATACATACATATACATACACACATATAACCTTTTTACTAAGGAAATTTCCAGTCGAATCCTTTGATCACTACCTTTGTGGTTTCCGCCACTCGTAAATTGTCACTTTATCTTCTTTCGATGTCTGTCTGTCGTGACTGTTACTGCAATTTCCTTTCCTTAATAGACGCGATCGTGTGTGGCAGTTCCGATTGAAATTTCCCAAACTTGAAACCATTTAATGAATAAACGAATATTTTATGAAATTTTTTCCCTTCTGGAAGGTCAAGACTCTTGACTGAAAATGTCTTCAGTTATCGTGTTCTTTATGGCCATAATATGCAGCGAAGATGGAATGCATTACAACTCTAAAGCAGTTCTCCTTGTATTTTAATAATTTACTTGCATCTTTATCTATGCATTTATTAATTTGTTAATTTTTTTTAAGAACTGATCTCTTTCTGTATTTCCTATTGCTTTGTTACTTTTTTTTTTTTTTAATGAACACCATATTCTTTGGAAATTTGAATTTCAAGTTAATGACCCCCCTGGGCTGGTTCCATACGAACAGGTTTCATCTTCTGAATAATAATAATAATAATAATAATAATAATAATAATAATAATAATAATAATAACAATAACAATAACAATAACAATAACAATAACAATGACAATG
The DNA here is from genome assembly GCF_040412425.1 of Macrobrachium rosenbergii. Classification (NCBI taxonomy): domain Eukaryota; kingdom Metazoa; phylum Arthropoda; class Malacostraca; order Decapoda; family Palaemonidae; genus Macrobrachium; species Macrobrachium rosenbergii. Next base: position 47,938,848 of record NC_089791.1, on the reverse strand, counting down.
ATAATGATAATGATAATGATAATGATAATGATAATGATAATGATAATGATAATGATAATGATAATAATAATAATAATAATAATAATAATAATAATAATAATGAAGTAGCTATCACCCTCAGCTAATGCTACTGCTAATAGAAATGGCACTCTGTCACAGTGGAGTGGAACCACCGGTTCACCCCGTGTTAAAAAAACGTATTCATATCTGAATAGAAATAATAGCGTTATACAAAGTGTCACATATTAGATTTTGTTCGAGCAAGGGACAGCTTCTTGGGTAAGACTGGTTTAGGATATATTAGTAGGTTAGGGCAGTTCAGGATATATTAGGTTAGGCTAGTGAGGATATATTAGTAGGTTAGGGTATATCAGTGGGTTAGGCTAAGTTAGGATACAGTTGTGGATTAGGGTAGATTAGGATATATTAGTGGGTAAGGCTAGATTAGGATACATTAGTGGGTTAGGCTAGATTATGATATATTAGTGGGTTAGGCTAGATTAATATGTATTAGTGGGTTAGGCTAGGTTACGACGTATAAGTGGGTTAGGCTAGGTTAGGATGTTTTAGCAGGAAATTTTGGGATTCGTATCGAAATGTATGAACATTTTCTATACTGTAATTGTACACAGATATCTTATTTCCAATAATAATTTCATTATCTGTGGTGCATCAGTACAGTGTGATCGAAAATAATGAGTAAAAAAGCCACAATGATGTAACTGATAAATTGCATTTTTCAAGATACAAGAGGACCATTGCGCATGCGGTCGAAAGCTCCCTTGTTTTTATCCTTTTTGTATTTTTTGTATCTTGAAAAATACAATTTACATTACATTATTGTGGCTTTTTTACTCAATAATTTCATTGGCATAAATATTCCCAGAGTAACTGCGGTAGGAAATATCATGAGCAACTTTGGCAAGAAATATTTGTGCATGATAGGTTTTGAAGAGGGGGTGTTGCAACAGTTTGCAATGCCAGGCGATATCAGGGCAACGACTTAATTACATTGTACCCTGCCAACAGCTGAACCGTTTGAGATGCGTGAAATCGAAGGTTATCGTCATCTCATTTTATAAATCATTGTGCCTGGGAATGCTTCGCTTTCTCTCTCTCTCTCTCTCTCTCTCTCTCTCTCTCTCTCTCTCTCTCTCTCTCTCTCTCTCTCTCTCTCTGTATTATTGAAACGGTAGAAGTTTTCTAGTTTTCTACTCCGTCCTCTGTGGCTGTCATTAAGTCTTTTGCATAAAAAGTGGATCAATTTCGAATAGTTTTTTCATGACAATTCAGATCTGGGCATTAGGATTTAGTTGAAAGATTCAGTGGTTTTACAGTTTTCCAAATTGATGTTTTTGATAAATTAAGAAACTGACTTAAATTTCCACTGAATATCAGCACAGATAAAACTGTCCGGGCAAGTAACCAAACATGTTTTAATAGCTAGCTTACTGATATGTATATATAATATATATATATATATATATATATATATATATATATATATATATATATATATAACATAGATAGATAGATATTACATAAATGTTTTATGCATGATTTCAGACCAGAATTTCTAGCGGAAAATTCTAAAAATGATCAGAATACTCAAGATGGTACGTGGATCTTAGCTACAGAGCCTTGAGGTTGAGGGTGACCGTGAACTCCCCAAGAGCAAATACCACAGTGAGAATATAGGTTCCATTCGACAGATTCTTGGAAAAGATAGGGAACTCACGCATATGTCAGACTTGTCAATCAGTGATAAAATGTGTATTATCAATGAACACAGAGGAGCTACTTTATGCTCTTGGTTTGTGGTAAATAGGAAATGTTTTTAAGGCAGGTTTTTGAGAATATTTTATATTCGTAGGAAAGTCCTGTTGGATGTATATGCTGCTGTGGTGTTTTTATATGTATTGTGTATTTGCCTGGAGGACTTCTGCTTAATATTTTGTGTGTGTATGTATATATATATATATATATATATATATATATATATATATTATCTATCTATCTATCTATATATATAAATATATATATATATATATATATATATATATATATATATATATATATTGTGTATGTATACTTATATATGTATATATAAATGCATATATATATATATATATATATATATATATATATATATATATATATATATATATATATATATATATATATATATATAAATGGTTTATTGAACCATCTGAAATAGTTTCTTATTTCTATTTGAATGGAGCTACTTAGTTTATGCGTTGGTTTGCAAATCAGCAGCATGTACCAGGGCCTTTGCAAGAAATGCAAGCGGTTGCAAAGGTGGAATCGATTGAAGCCATTTTCTGTCATCTTTTAGTGTCTCTCCTGTAAAGATTCTGGTTTTTATGAAAAGACCTGATAACTTTACATCGGTATGCCCTTTTTGATCTTATTTATTTCCCTTAGTAATTAGATCTCTTCGCTTTTACATTTTAAATATCGATCACTTTTAGAATGTCTATTTTTAAACTTGTTTATCATTTGCATTTTCATTATTTCTCGCCAAAGCGCTGAATAACCCTACGGGTCCAATGCATGGCTTTGTGCCTAGATTTCATATTCCGTTCATTTCCACTCCCGTAAACATGACACTAAGTAACTCATGTAGATGGCAAAGAGGCAAAAATTCACTGTGAGATCTACACAGGCGCGAACATTCCCGTCTTTACTTTCGCGCTCACGATTGGCTGTTTTATATATATATATATATATATATATATATATATATATATATATACATATATATATATATATATATATATATATATATATATATTGATGTGAGTCTGAATTTTATTTCTGTTCCACACGTGATTGTGATGTTGATTTCATCATATTCACCCAGAAAGGATAATCTGAAATGAAATGCTGTCAATTGTCACGTTGAGTCGGGAAGTTGGGGAAAAACACGCTGGTATGCAAGCACTTAGCCTGCCTAGGCAAGATGCCTTAAGTACAGTGGTACTCAGGTTCCAACTTCTGTTATGACTTGTGTGGCCTGGCTGTCAGCGGTCTGGTCTTGCATTTGAAGGACCTGTGTTCGATCCTGATGTGAGTCAGAAATTTATTTCTGTTCCACACGTGATTGTTTGTTGATTATTTCTAATATATATATATATATATATATATATATATATATATATATATATGCAAATTAAGGCGATAAGATGGTCATTGATGCCAATAAGCTCTTGTTTAACGCCGCTACAAGTTATTCATAGATCTGCATGTGTTTATGGTATTGCCGTGACGAGTATGGGCGATTGTTATCATATTTCTTAAGACTAAGACTGTATTTGGGATGTGGTCTGGAGGATGGGGGGCGGTTGTTACAATTGAGTACTGATAGTGATACTATTTTCCAAGATAACTTAGATTTGAGGGGAGAAACCTCAAGTTTTATTCGGAGCATTACAAAGCCATATGCTCACGAAAATTAGTTAGTATCGAAAACCTGTAAATTTTTTTTTTCCCATACAGGCCTAATAGGAAGCGCTTGTACAATATTTTTTCGAACTCCACTTCAGTCGTTCCCCGCCGTTTATCGATGTCAAAAACTTCCCAACTTCATTGCATCTTAAAACGATTATTCAGGAATTCGTGTGTGAAGGAAAGGAAGTCTAATGAGGGTCTATTTCCCAGTTGGAAGACCATGGTAAATGCTGGTCTTCTATATATATTTTTTTAACCAAAAATTTCCTTCTTGTAACGCTAGGCATTTTATGCTGGAATTGCGTCATTAGCTGAAGTACACACATAAATATATATATATAATATATATATATATATATATATATATATATATATATATATATATATATATATATATTATATCTAACATACACATACATACATACACACATGTATATATATATATACATGTGTGTATTGTGTGTGTGTGTGTACGGTTCTTCCTAAAGCTGACGAAAACATTATCCTTGAAGATGATGACAATTGAGATCAGTGATGAACAATTTGTTCTTGACTTTGTAGTACAACACATTTACAAAGTTTTTTACCCCTAGTCATTGGTTTAGCGTTGGCCCGAATATCCGTCCATTTAGGGAGGTACAAAATAGCAGCAATCGAACCACTATTAGATGCATCGCTTCACAGCTAAGTGGCTGACAATCACGAACATCAAGGTCGCGAGTCAAACCGCAATCCAGCCTCGGTAGATTTCGCATTACTTTTTGGCGGTAGATTAAGGCTAGACGCTGTTCATGGGATGCAAAACTCTACCGCAAGTTTCCATATCGTGAAACCACCCGGATGGAAGTAGGTACTTTGTGTGTACAATGGATATGCTCATGCAAGTAGACAAGGCAAAGAATATTTTTCACGTGAATCTAGCTAATAGATGAAGGTGCTTCATGTATGAAGCTAGCAAGTAGATGAAAGGGGCTTCATGCATAAAGCCAGCGAATAGGTGAAGGTGCTAAGTGATGAAGTGCGGAGATAAAAGTCTAAAGAAACTTCTCGCTTGGAGCTTTAGTAAATAGGTGAAGTTACTTGGTGTATGAAGTTTTGAAATGAATTACAGGTTGTTCTTGTGTGATTGTAGCCAGTAGGTAAAAGGTACACTTCCTTCCCTGGGGAGGATTTGAGAACTTTCATTTTACTGTCTTTATAGAAGGGGAATAGTTTAGTACCTTGTTCTTAAATAATTTGTCGCGTCGTTTCTTAAATTGAAAAACTTTATGAATGTTACCTGAATGACCATAGCCTTTATCATAATTTTCGCCATAATCAAATTTCTCCTTTTGACATGGCTAAAGATAACTGCTGTATGTTTATTTTATTTTCTGCCTTCACTTGTGAATCACGGTGCCTAGTTACCACCTAGGACTTACAGGTGTATCGCACGCGCGCGCACACACACACACACACACACACACACACACACACACACACACACACACACACACACACACACACACACCAAAAATAAGGTTGAGTTTAAATGCTGCAATTCAACAGACGAGGACTAGCATTCATTTCAAGTTATTCGTTATTATTGTTGTTCGTAAGAAACTGATTAATTTCAGTATTTCCATATACAATGTATTTCACGCTTATTAATTTTTAGAAAACTGACTCCTAACTGACTGTATTTGACAATTAGGCACTGGCCGGTACCTAGCTGGATTTAACGCTTTAGGTGTTGTCGGCGTGATTAGTATAATTTCATGTACAATGCCTCAGGTAATGGAGATAATTATAACCTCAAGTACTCGGAACAGATGCGTCAAGAGGCCGTATGACTAGTAAGCTTGTTACCTCATTCAATTTTTAGCGTAGGATTACGGCATATTGGGGGTGGTAGTAAGAAAAGTTGCATCAGACTTAGGAGTCTGGCCGGAGCGGCAGTGGTTCACAACGAGACCTGAGAAGCCTTCAGAGTAGTTGGGTGTTAACTGTATCCAAGTTAAATGTAACCAATAGTTCACTCACCCAAGGAACTTAACATTTTATCTATGGCGAACCAGGCGAAGAGATCTGTAGGCAGGCCTAGCTGCCCATAAACTCTGTCATTGCACTGAGAGGAAGATTTTTTTTTACGAACATTGTTTTATGGGTGACGGCAAACTAGGAAACACAGATGAAGGGAATTTTATATTCCAGATGCTAGTGAGACTGAAGACTGATCGAAGACTCATAGGTCTAACATTTTTAACCGAATGGCTTGTCACCCTATATAGACTAATCCCTCCAATCTAGTTGAGACCGGGAACCGTACACCGATGATTTTGATGTTCAGAATAGCGCTTGAGAAGATAATTTGTATCTTAAGTATCACATTCCCGTATCCAAGGTTTTGTTTTGATCGAATCCTTTCAAATGATTGGCCGGAGGTTTGCGAAAGATGTATTCTCTCTTCCTGCCTCCATTACCACCCCCTCGCCCCCGTCCACCCACACACACCCACACAAACTTTCACTCTAATCAGCACAATAAACTTTGGTCTTGTGGTAAATCTTACAGAAATCTCCTTGATATTCAAATGTCAAATACTGGGATTTGTTTCTATAAAAACGAGAACAATTATTATGGCAGTCATTAGTTGTAGCTCTTGAATCTCAGTTACCGTAAGCGAATAAAACTAGCACGCCCCAGTTATAGTATATATATATATATATATATATATATATATATATATATATATATATATATATATATATATATATATATATATACACAGTATATATAATATAATATATATATATATATGTATATACACATGTATGTATATTTTATATACATATGTATATATATATACATTATATATATATATATATATATATATATATATATATATATGTATATATATATATATATATATATATATATATATATATATATATATATATATATGTATAGAATCTACTAGTCTTTTCTACCAGATACATATGTAATTGTAATAGCCACAATGCTCTCTTCTCGAATTCTTAGCGCATTTTTTTTACGTTTTGTCTACAAAGCCTTAGATCCAAGGCTTTGTAGTGACAAATTATGTATATATATATTTATTTATTTATTTATTCATTTATTTATGTAAATATGTATGTATATATATAGTGTATATATGTATGTATATGTTATCTGTTATTTAATGATATGAAAAATGATTGGTGGACAGTTTTATATATGTACTATATATATATATATATATATATATATATATATATATATATATATATATATAATATATGTATATTATATATATATAAAACTGTCCATCAATCATTTTTCACTAACATTCAGCAACGGGGAATATATGTGTGTATATATATATATATAGCTTATACTGTATATATACATATATACGTAAATATATATGTATATATATATATATATATATATATATATATATATATATATATATATATATATATATATATATGTACATTTGTCACTACAAAGCTTGTGTGTGTGTGGATCTTTATAAATAACCCATATGTTTAAATGTAGTTTTGAGTTGGTCTTTGACTGTTCCCATTTTCGGGATGATGTTTTCGTTTTATCGATATTTGGGTTATAATTTTCAGGTTTGTTGGTAAAAATTGGGCTTTGCATTGTTATTGATACGTGCTGTATTGATAAAAACAGGGTGTATAGGATAATATTTGCTTACGTTCTTATGTATGAACGTTTACCTTAATTTTCAGACAGTAAGATAGTTGTGAAGTAGCCTCACTACAAACCCATCGTAAGGAAAACCATGCTACTTTATAGTTACTGCTAGTGTGGAAGACATACATTACCTGAACATAAACAGAATATTGAATAAAAAAAATTTTCAGAAGGCCTAAGCTAAAGATTTCAGAGATAGGACCGGTATACTGATGAATATTCTTAAATCACCTGAGATTTCCTGAGTATAGCGAGCTTCGAGAAATATTCTTAATTACCCTGAGTCTCTTAAAAAACAAAAACCTGAGCATTCTACGTCCTTTGGGAGTCTCATATCCGCCAAGTCATTCAGGAATGCCTTCGATGTTATCACGAAAAATTATAGGGAACGTTTGGCGTAATCCATAAGACCCTGAGACAGCCTTAGACAATAAGGAAAGCAAGCAATAGAAATCTCGGGCTCTTCACCTTGGTCTCGGGTACAGCGTGCCCGTTGATTCCCCGATAAAAGCTTTGGGCGTCTTCTGAAGACTTGGGTCCAAATTGCGAGAGAGAAACCCTCCCACGAGAGGCCACGGCCGTGGAATTCTCTTGATCGGAGCGATTTCTTGAGGTAGAGCGGACGTAAATTTTGATAATCCGTTTCCTTTAGCGATTACGCCCGAGGCAATCGTTCGCTGATCGTACATAGTATTGCTATTATTGAGTTTTTATTTTTATTGCTCGTTATTATACTTAATTTTTATTCTTCTCCAGGCTGTGTTGCGTATTTTTAGAGTTCCGGAATTGGCAGCGATAGAGAACCTTGATGAGAGAGCAAAAGTTACAGAGGTTTCATGTTCTATAGACGTCTCTTACAAGAGAAACATAAATATAATATATATATATATATATATATATATATATATATATATATATATATATATATATATATATATATATATATATATATATATATATATATATATATATATATAACATATATATATGATGTTTGCATCAGTCAGGTACAAAAATAATCCAGTGGATTACTGTCAGTTTTGTTGTCAAAGGATTCCATCTATAGGGGTCCTGTTCACTTGAATTGTGAGATTCTCATCTGTCCAATAGTTTAATCTTTACAAATATTTATAAGGGTTGCAAATAGCTATTTTTAAGTGATCTGTCGAAGCCAATGCGGACTTTTCCTGAGACTAAACACCGCAAACGTGATCATGGAGATGCCGGAATTCCTCCGGCTATTATAAAATGTTTGCTGATTATTATTATTATTATTATTATTATTATTATTATTATTATTATTATTATTATTATTATTATTATGTATTGCGTCGTAGGGATGTGGCGACCCACAGAGCACATTATTTGAATCGCAATCAATAAGGTGGTCTCTTAATAGTTTGAAATATATATATCTATATATATATATATATATATATATATATATATATATATATATATATATATGTATGTATACATATATATATGTATATATATATATATATATATATATATATATATATATATATATATATATATATATATATATATATATATCTATATATAATGGATATTATATATACTCATGTATATATATATATATATATATATATATATATATATATATATATATATATATATATATGAAGAATGTCACCCTGTAATGAGGAAGAGTCTGCTAAGGCTATATTTCATTTGTTTTTACTTGCCTTATTTGCTTCAAAGGTAAAAGTTCAGTCTTATTTTTATGGTGAGTGAATATATATATATATATATATATAACATATATATATATATATATATATATATATATATCTATATATATATATATATAATATATATATATATACATAATATATACATATATACATATATATATATATACAAATATATATGAAATGTAGCTAGTTATTCTAGATTTTTCTTCATTACATGATGACAGCCTCTCCTTTCAAGCTTCCACGGTTAAGAATCCTGGAACACGGAAGAGCCCAGTTCCAGATTTTATTGATGAAGCGAGTGAAATTCTTGGAAGAACCTACTCCCTTTGCCTTTTGAGTTTTTGGAGGTGAGGGTGATGGTTTTAATTTTTGTTATTGATTACGTTACAGGAAGATATATATATATATATATATATATATATATATATATATATATATATATATATATATATATATGTATATGTATATATATGTATATATATGTGTGTGTGTGTGTGTGTTCTCTTGTGTTCCCATATATTTCCTTAACCACAAATAGGTCTCGTGTAACCGTTTTTTCTTCTTTGTTTCCCTCATTTCTACATTGGCATCTCTCACGCTTAATGGTAACTGCATTTGTCCTATTTCGTTCTTTAATGAATCTTGTCTTAGTAATCATACAGTTACAAAGAGGTGCTTTTGATTTTGTTACTAAATTTTCTTTAATCACAAGGCAAAATAATTTTCCTGTTACAAATGTAATTCATTTTGTCGCACAGAATTTTTTTTTCTATCGGCAAATTGAAGGACTGTCGTTTAGTAAAATCTGAACGAACATTTACCCATAGCAATCAGTGCAGCTTGTTAGCATAACCACAACGTCAGTCAAATGGGCAGGAAAACGGTCCATAAAATAGAGGGACCTTCATCCTTTTGACGGAAGTTTCTTTGGCGAACGCGAAAATCATAACGGCGCGAATTACGTTGTTAATTTATTTTAAGAGATTCTGTGAGTGTTGTGTTTGAAAGGAGAAAGGGGTTCAGTTGCACTAGTTAGATTGGAGTTGCATATTGTGAAGGGTTTATTTAGTTGCTACTGTGTAATAGCAAGTATTTTATTAAGACGCCAAATTTTCTTTTATTTTCTCAACTTTGTATTGCAAATTTTACATTTACACTCTTATTTCTTGGCTTGTTTTGATTTTTTTAAATTTTGTTTCACCGTTTTCGTTAAATTTATAAATGAATGAGTAGAATGTTTGAGGCTTTTATGTTAACAGGCAGTTTTTGAAAGGGTATTCGTGGAATTTTAGCTTATTTCGCAAAAATGTCTTTAGATTTTAATTTAGGTGTTGCAGAACATATGGTATTCTGACACTTGTTGCTCAGTTTCCGAGAACCTTGAATGAAATCTCGTATAATTTGTTTATTTTTCCTCGTGCTTTTTTTTTTTTAATAACTTTTTCAGTTCATCTTTACATCACAGTCAAATGAATTCAGTTCATTTTTAACTTACAGTCATCTGACTTTAGTTCATCTTTAACTCACTGTCATCTGAATTCAGTTTCATCTTTAACTTATAGTCATCTGAATTCAGTTCATCTTTAACTTATAATTATCTGATTTCAGTTCATCTTTAACTGATAATTATCTGATTTCAGCTCATCTTTAACTCATGGTCATCTGAATTCAGTTCATCTTGAACTTATAGTCATCTAAACTCAGTTCCTCTTTAACTCATAGTCACGTGAATTCAGTTAATCTTTAACGTACAATCATCTGAATTCATTTCCTGTTTAACTCATAGTCATATGAATTCAGTTCATCTTTAAATTATATTCATCTGAATTAAGTTCATTTTAACTCATATTCATCTGAGTTCAGTACATCTTTAACTTATAATCATCTAAATTCAGTTCCTTTTCTTAACTCATAGTCATCTGAATTCAGTTCATCTTTAACTTAGAGTCATCTGAAACCTAGTCGGTCGCAGCAGCCAACCATTAGCTTTTGGGAGTTACAGTAACCCGGATGGAATGGTACCATGATCCACATAATTTTGAGCACGCATGGTGGTTACATTGGCGGTGTTCCATGGCACTTGATTTAGGATTGACGCGAGAGTGCTAACTGGTATTTTTAATGAGTAAAAGAGAAAAAAAAATAAATGCTCTTTTATGAAACCAAAAGGGATGCGTTGTAATTTATATAATATATATATATATATATATATATATATATATATATATATATATATATATATATATATATATATATATAATGGCATGGTCCATGGCAGATAATTTAGGATTGACGCAAAGAGTGCTAATAAGGGGTTTTAATGAGTAAAAAAATAAAAATAAATAAATGCTGGATTACAGAAACCAGAAGGGATGCGTTGTGATTTCTCTCTCTCTCTCAAAAAAAAAATAAATATATATATCATATACGTATATATGTATTAAGGTTTATATCTGTATATATATATATATACATATACTTACAGATATAAACCTTAAGATATAAACTATTTATATATATATATATATATATATATATATATATATATATATATATATATATATATATATATATATATATATATATATATATATATATATATTAAGGTTTATATCTGTATGTGTATATATATATATATATATATATATATATATATATATATATATATATATATATATATATATATATATATATATATATATATATATATATATATACATACACATACACATACAGACATAAAACGTATATATATTAATATATATATATATATATATATATATATATATATATATATATATATATATAATTTCTTTTTTTTTTTTGAGAGAGAGAAATCACAACTTGCATCCCTTCTGGTTTCGTAATCCAGCATTTATTTATTTTTTTTTTTACTCATTAAAAAACCCCTGTTAGCACTCTTGCGTCAATCCTAAATTGACTGCCATGGACCACCGCCATTTTGACCGCCAAGCGTGCTTAAAGTTATGTGAATCATGGCACCATTCCATCCGGGTTACTGTAACTCCCAAAAGCTAATGGTTGGCTGCTTCATCCCCGTAGGATTCAGATGACTAAAAGTTGAAGATGAACTGAATTCATAAGAGAACCGGATTCAGATGACTGTAAGTTAAAGATGAATTGAATTCAGATGACTATGAATTATATATATATATATATATATATATATATATATATATATATATATATATAATATATATATATATATATATATATATATATATATATACAATATATATATATATATATATATATATAATATATATATATATATATATATATATATATATATATATATATAATATATACAATATATATGATACACAATATATATATATACAATAATATATATATATACATACACATTGACTTTCAGAAGGCTCTACAAGATTTCAATAACAAAATAATGCATCATTTAGACAATGATTATTATTTTTAGTGACTCGACTTGGAATGGATTTTTGTTATCTTGAGGGTATTCTTTAGTATCTGCATTGAGCTTTTACTATCTTCCAAGGACAAGAATGACTACTTTTTCAATAATTGTTATCCAGTGAATTTTTTTTTAACGTTCGAAGCAGCCAGCTTGAAGGTTGTTGTAATATAATTATATTCTAGTCGTAAATTCCAGTTAACTGGACGCTTTCCATGAACTTGTCCCTGAAACTCAGGATTTCTCTGAATGGATGTTGGTTTGATGTCATAGTTGGATAAACCTTACTGGATTTGGTATTGTCGTAATAAATGTACATGGGAAAGATTAATGCTACTCATCATAGCCTAAACTAGTTTAAGGCAAGCATATTTATCCTTGTCCCTAATTAAAATAAAACCGTTTCTTACATAGAGTTCGTTTGAGATCCTAATTGGATAAGCTATAATGGAATTGGAATTGTAATAAATATTCATAGGAAAGATTGATGTTACGCATCATAGCCTAACCTAGTTTAATGCAAGCATATTTACCCCTGTCAGTAATGAGAATAAAACTGTTTTGTACATAGAATTCGTATGAGTATATATGTAGTAGCGTTGACTGCACCGTTTCCAGTGACGTTACTACAAAAAACATTCATTTGTTAAACGTTTGGGGTATGATTTCACGCTCATTAAATTTCCTGGAATTCTGTCGTCCTCGAATCATATAGACGCCTTCCAGACTACGTGGAATTACGTAGCCAAATTTTGCCACGCACATCTTCAAGTGAATTTTATCATAGCTGTCCAAGTGATGGTTTGAGGAAGCTGGTTCCCCGCTCGTTCCCTTTGTGGATTGCTGCCTCCTTACCTTCAAGTTTTTTTTGTTTTGATGTTTTCGTTGGTGAGCTGCCGTGTTTCTTGCTTCAGTCGGGTCTGGTAGGGTAAGCGAGTTTGGCGGCAGTGGCAGTTTAGCATAATTTAGCAGTTTTTGGAAAGTCGACGTTGGTCGAGTTTTGAGCAACAAATTGGAGCACGCCACGAAGTGGAGCACGTTATTCATAGGGTGGAGTGCGACCATGATGCTGTTTATCGTGTGACCAGTTAGGCTGTTTCATCTTTGATGACAGACTTATGAGGCTTTCTCACGTCTCCATTGGGGTATTCTGGTTGGTGGGTTCTTGTACCTGTTGTGCAGCTGAGGGCTGTCTTGGTGTCCCAATAGAAAATGGCAAGGTATGTTTGGTTTTTTTTCTGCCTGCTGTTGTTTTATTTTTGCCTTTTTTTTTGAAATTTATTTTTGTTAAAGAATTTTTGTTTAGTGCTGAAAAATTTTGGCTTTTTTTGTATCTTATGGTTTTATCTTTTTACAGACCTGACTCACTTGTAAATATTGTAAACAAATTAATTTTATTGCTCATTTTATTGTTTTTTGTTGTTTTCTGGGTGAATCCTTTGTTTGTTGCATCTGCCGTCAGTCATGAAGACCCCGTCCTTCAAGTATGTTAAAGAACCTGCATAGCACCCACTCAGGTCGTTACAATAACAAAAAAAGGGATGATCAGGTTCAGCAGTAATTATCGTTGAATGAATATAAATATTTAGTGGAACATCTTATTTTTATTTCAAAGAAATAAAAATAAGATCCTGTGTCCGAACGTTTCAACTGTTAAAACTAGGAAAGTAGTGAGGTGTAATTTCAACTATCAAGGACATTTTATCATTTATTTCATATTCTGAAGTGGTTTCTTTGCGAAATTTATGTACTTGGATTGCGTAAACTGCGTTAAATTCAAATTGTCTCACGCCTTCATTCATTGATTCATGTTTTTCCTCCGTTATTCATAGGGATATCTTAAGATGAGGTTAATTCAAAACGTGATGCTGTTTATAGTGAGGACCAATTAACTGTTTACGAAATGCTTCCGCTCCAAGACTTATGGGTGTTTATCACTTGACCAATTGTAACATCTGTTGAAGTGTGGGCCATTCAGTCATAAGCGAAGGGCAGGAAATACACATTTCTTGTCCATTAGAAAATGAGCGAACGGCAATAAAATCACTAAATGAAACATATGCCTTAGCCATTTCGAGAAAGGTAATTAGTTTTATTATTAAGTTCGTACCAATGAAGTGAAATTACGTGAATAAAGAAATTCTTGGAAAATTCACAAAAAATTCTGAATAATTCGTTTTTACAGTTTCTTTTGGGGTAAAATGAACTTATTCCAGCGTGTTATTTCTCGTTGGATTTGCATTCTGGGCAAACTTTCTATTGCAAAATAATTTGTTTGACATTTCCAAGGGTTTTTCTGGGTGAATCAGGTTACAGTTTAGTTGTGAAGCTAGTTAGTGTCACGAGACTGAAGACTTCAGTGCCCTTCAAGTAAATTTTTCCATTTAATGGTGTTGGAGCAAGAGGCCTTTAAAAAGACCACACACAAAAAAAAAGATATTCGCAAATCCGCTGTAGCATTTATTAAGAAACTAATTAGTTACATTCGTGAGAATGCTCCCATACAATAAACTCTGCGTCCCTCTGTCCGAACGTTTTAAAAGAGACTTATGACTCTAAGGAGGGTCTTCCCAACTATCATCATTTTACTTGGATTTTTATTGTTTCTTCGGTCACTTGTAGGTACTGCTGTCGGTTCCTTTTTGTGACATAAATGTCGGGTAAGGAATGAGAGGGTAATCCAGAAAAACTGTCTTATTTATTTATCATGTTGGAATAAAATATGTCTTTGCTCCAAGAAATCAAAGTCGTCTCTCACCTGAGGAAGATATCACACAGTAGGGAATTGGTTAAAAATAATAGCAAAATAATAATTTATTAGTTACTAAAATACAGTACCAGTTTTATCAGTATCAGCGTTAGGATCTCTCTCTCTCTCTCTCTCTCTCTCTCTCTCTCTCTCTCTCTCTCTCTCTCTCTCTCTCTCTGTTACAGGGTGTCAAAAGTCTCTCTAGAGTCTCTATGTTGATAATTCAAATCTCTATTCTTTCTTTCTCTCTCTCTACTCTCTCTCTCTCTCTCTTTCTCTCTCTATTCTCTCTCTCTCTCTTTATTTTTGTAGGAACAAGTGTCAAATAGTCCATAAAATCTAATGCTAGAGCTGAATGTAAGTAAAATTGTCTTTATTACTGCATCAATATTTAAATCATATTTTAGAAATATGCACTAACTTTACTCTTTTATTTTCAGAGAGAGTGGTCTTAAACAATTTTCTTTTCAGATATGTAGAGTTCAAAGAGAGGTTTTTATGGGAGTGTGTATTTCTGTACCAATAAGTCTTTTTATTTTTATTTTGTTATGTTATATATATGCATTTACACCAGTGTTTACTGTTCCCTGTTATACTTTTCGATAAAATGTTTTGAAACCGTAGAGTCTTCATGTTTCCTATTTTTTGATCTTGTTGGTTTTCTATATCTGTATCTTCCACCACTTCCAAATTTTTCGCGCTCAACTCTCCAGACCCTGGCTTCCACACAGGATACAGAGGTTACGATGAGAGAGAGAGAGAGAGAGAGAGAGAGAGAGAGAGAGAGAGAGAGAGAGAGAGAGAGAGGGAGAGAGAGAGAGAGAGAGAGAGAGGGGAGGTGTGCTTAGATTTCTCCAGGACGTATGTTGCACACGAAACTAAGATCTGTCAGACTTATGCTGCCCATCACACATATAGGTCTAGCGAATCAATTGATTCGTTGTATTTTATAACATTTACGCTACTGTGTTAAACTTTGATTAACACAATGTTGGTTGTTGTTCACCTGACTGCCCTGTGGTGGGCCAGTGCCGTAAGTGTACCTTGACGCCAGTGGTCCTCAACTCCAAAAACTTCACGGACCCCTTGTAATCATAATTGGAATTGCCGGATTTCAGGACCCCTGTACCATAGTAAATTGGGGATGAGTATTGGAATGTCATCCGTGTGATAATTAAGTGTTCGAACAACAGCCACTGTACACACAATTGTAAAAAAAAAAAAGGGTGTTAATGAATGGCATTCATTTGCTTTAAGAATACATATATATAATTTTAAAATCTACCTCCAAAAATTAAATAAAATAAGAAAATTCAACTTTGCAGAAGAAATGAACATGTACATATGCTAGAATTTTATAACAGTAGTTCATTTGGAATTAATATAACTAAAGAATAAAAATAGTATATTTGACAAGTAAAAAATAAAATTAAAAATTCATCTTGTTTGTGGAATTAATATAACTAAAATGCGCATATCACAATGCCTAACTTGCCTGAAAAATCTGAAAATCTTCACAAAGATATGATGTACTAAGAACTTTCATAGCTATTTTATGATATGACGGAAAGTCATCATGACATTGAGCCCAAAATGATTCTACAGATTTCTCCTTGAATAGAGATTTCAGAGCACTGATGAAATGTCAGTGAGCTCTTCTAATAGCTTGGATGGAGATGTTGATATTTGCAGAAAAGGGATTTACAGTCCATTTATATGTGGCTTCTTCATCCTCTGATATATTATGAAAATAACTTTTAAACTTATCCAGCAATCCTGAAAAGTGCAAAGTTACTTGAGGATGAATTGTACTAAGTTCAAAATTATTATCTTGTATAAACTTACTCAGATTTACAGAATTATCAGTAATACCTGACGAAACACGGGATTCCCATAGATGTAGTTTTCTTTTAAATGCCCCGACTCTATCATGATGAGAGATACAATTTGTATTTGCACCTTACATTGTCGTGGCATCGTGTTTAGAAAAATGGGAAAGAGCACGTTAAACGAAGAAAGAAGATTTGTTTAGCTTGGTTACTTCATCAAAAATATCAACTAGATATGCTAGTTAAGCAAGCCATTTGTTTTCTATGAACAAATTGGCAAGTTCTGTCTACTTTCCTGAAAGAAATAGCCGTGCAAGGGTAACGAAATAATAATAATAATAATAATAATAATAATAATAATAATAGTAATAATAATAATGCATAAATGTTGTTGTTTTGTCATTATTTATTTATTTATATTTTTATTATTTGTGATTTTCCAAAACTTCTCGCTGTCCTCGTATTCTATAGTCACGGACCCCTTGTGGGCCGGGGACCCCCAGTTGAAAACCATTGCCTTACGCGGTGCACTGTAGGCATTACTTAAGGTTCTTTGCAGCGTCCCTTCGGCCCTCACCTGCCACCCCTTTCGTTCTTTTCACTATACCTCTGTTCATATTCTCCTTCTTCCATCTTACTTTTCACCCTCTCCTAACAATTATTATCATCATTACTAAAAATGCTGAATGATCTCTTAGGTCCCAGCGTTTGGCCTAAATTTTATATTCCAATTTCAGTTCACTTGACTACAGTATTTGCCTTGTAAATTATTTATTGATCGCACCTATTAACATAAAATCGTGTTTAATTGGTTAGAAGTTAGACTGTAGGGTTAAAATGTTATCAACATGGAATTAATAATTTTCGGCCTAATTGGTAACCTTGTAAATTTTTCAAGATTGTGACTTCGACGCAACCTACTAAATCCCACAAATCATTATGGGGAACTCCAACCGTAGATCGTAACTCCAAGGTCATATGGTCCTAGAACGAGGGATCGTAAATTCGATCACCATAGAAGACATAACGTTCAACTCAAGGTTGAAGCATTAACCAATATTATTCATGCTGTCACCTACTTCTTCTAATTAATAACACTCAACATTAAAAAGGTGATGTCATTCAGGAAAGCAAATTTATGTTCAATTGCAGAGGGTTGAACGATTATGATTTTTTTTTTAGATCCACGGAAATTGTATTAATTAAACAAATTTATGTTATATGTTGTTTATCCACATATTTGCTTGATGTGAAACATGTTGCGCTTTGTGCGATATAAGTCTTGATATATATATATAATATAATATTTTACATAGTGCAAGTCTGAGTGAAGTAATTATAGAGGCATCATGAGGCAATATACCTCCTCCTCCTCCTCTCTCTCTCTCTCTCTCTCTCTCTCTCTCTCTCTCTCTCTCTCTCTCTCTCTCTCTCTCTCTCTCTCTCTCTCTCTCTCTCTCTCTCTCTATATATATATATATATATATATATATATATATATATATATATATATATATATATATATATATATATATATATATATATATATATATATATATATATATATATATATATATATATATATATATATATATATATATATATATATATATATATATATATATATATATTTATATATATATATATTTGCTGCGTGTGGGCTTTGATGAGTTTATTAAGTAATTAATGTAATTTATGGGGTCCTGCTTCGCCAATGACACACGTAACCTGTTAATTAAAGCTAAAGTTAACCTCAAAGACAGACAATTACTTAATTGAATTCGGTCGCCAGCCGGGAAACAGTGTATGGGATAATGGCTTACTCTGCAACAAATGGATTGCGTCAAACCCCTTTACTTCCCAATTAGTACTGACAAAGAAAGAATGTGCGGTGATAGCGAGGAAATCACATGAACAATTGGTCAGCGTCTGACACAGTCAATATCACCTGCTCCCGTAAGAAGATGTAACACAACGGATGTCTGTACTAGTAGCTATCGTATGCAGTTTTGGTAATAGGAAGGCTATTTCTCTTCCGAACAATGGGATCGAGACACAAGGCTGCGTAAAATTTACTCAACTTTCCCTATTCCTACTTACTGCACGGGAATAGCTTACGAAGTGTCACAAGGCAATATTAATTATTCTTACACTAGACTTCATAAAAGAAATATGGTTATACCAGGTTCTCGTAGCTGGTGGCAAAGTGAGGAAACACTGGAAAGGTTGAAATACAGGGGAAGAAATATTAGCAAACAGCAGATACTCGTCAATTTTCTGACTTAGCGTTACGTGGTTTGCTTGCGCACTGCAACTGACGATACGGATTCTTGAAAACACACGGTAATGTTGTTCACTAATAAAGACAAGGGTTGGAGGGGGGAAACAAAGGACACAGTTTTACCCGAGCATGACGTGTGCTCTCAGTCCGGACGTTAAACTCTCTCTACTAGCATCGGGTCAGGTCAAAGCTGTAGTCCTGGGCTGTTTTTCCGAAATTCGACCATAGCCCCAGGCAGTCTGAAAAATTGACAGACATTGCCGAATGCATAGGACAGAGCAAACGGAAGCTTAAGACCACCTTCACTAGAGGTTACTTAGTAAAACCCTCCCTGTGGGTGAGGCCCCTAATGTTAAACTATCCCTGCTAAAGACGTTATTTTTTTTGAAAAACACACAGCCTACCTCTGAGCATTTAGCTTCCCTTAGCGTCGACAGAGACGCCTTCCTGTCTTTGTTAGAATGATATTCTTACTAAATAATGCAAAAAGGGCGAATATTATATATATATATATATATATATATATATATATATATATATATATATATATATATATATATATATATATCTCTCAATAGAATATTTATAATATATATATATATATATATATATATATATATATATATATATATATATATATATATATATATATATATATATATATGATGTAGAGTTTGAGAAAACGTTGTCTGGAAGAGAACTAAGCTTTCTGGTTGGTTGACTGAGAGGGAAGGTACTTTTCGTAGGTTTGCTTACTTTCACAATGACTGCTATGGTACCTGTGCAAATAATACCGAAACCACGTTTCTTAAGAAGGGAAGGGAATGTAGAGGAGAAGGTAAGGACAAGTCATTGATGAGACGTATTGACTGTGGTCTGTATAGGTGTGACAGTTTCATCTACTAAGGTCATGTCGAATTCCTGTTGTCCTTTGCGTTAACTTTGTCTTGTGTTCATCATGCCTGAATGAGAACCATATTTATGCTTTTGCCGTAGAGATGCAAAGAAAGCGATTTTTTGGGGGGCGGTGGGGGCTGGAGGGGAGGGTTTTCTTAAGCTGCGTTTGAAATTCAGCATTTAATAAAAAACTTTGTAATATGCAAATTTGATACACAATATTGATTCTGGTATTATTTTATAAGTTGCTAGTACACGATATGAAATTGTAACCTACGTTTTTAAAAAGAGCTTTTCATTCTCGTTATTTTGAACTCCATAAACACCATGCGCAAATGGTAAATAAAAAAATGATCAAATTACGACTTATAAGGTAAGACAGTACCGGGACCCCCTCTATAGATAACACGGCAGAATTATAACCAGTAAACACCCCTAGGTTACGTTAGGTTGGTATTTTTAGGTTCTTTTAGTGTCCTATCATTTCCTAGCCATTTTTTAATGAAAAACCACTTTGGGTTTTTCATGCAAAAATGGCTGGCTGGAGTCTTATTGGCAACTTATAAAATTTTACCTTGATTTTTTCCTCATCTGAACTTTCCTGCATATTTACAGACGCTTTTAACATAAGTAATGCCTCTGAAATACGGAGGTTGAAATGTAAGTAGGTTTTCTGTTACAATCGACTTGATCCTTATGTGAGTCTGTATCATAGAAAACGGAATACAAAGTTTAGAGGACAGACACTGAAAGGTTGGTTGTGGGCGCGCTCTATACTTTTGATTAAAATGCTTTCTCCACTGATGATTTGATTAAGTGTTTTGATGATGATTTTTCAACATTTAACGTGAAGGGGTAAAACTTTACAATAGTTGCGCAGCCTATATCTCGCTAGGAAATACACGATTTTTTTTTTTTTTGGCGTAATTTTCGTAAAGGTGCAGTAAATGAATTGGCAAAAGGCTACAACAAACGGTAAGGGGGACCTTGTTGGGAAACGGGGGTTTTTGGATGGCGGGAATGGGCACAACGGCAGATACCGGTTGGAAATCCAAGAAAACAGTTGTTTTTGGCGTAATTTTCGTAACCGTGCAGTATATGAATATGCAGCAGGCTAAACCTACATAAAAAAAAAAACCATAGAAGGTCACGATTCGTGGTAAATGCTGAGGGAAAGTTGTTTATGCATGGATGGCTTCACTTATCTGCGTTGAGCATTCTCTCTCTCTCTCTCTCTCTCTCTCTCTCTCTCTCTCTCTCTCTCTCTCTCTCTCTCTGAAGTATAATTTGAAATTAAACTTGATAACGTTCGCAAATGTTTGATACCGGATCACATAAAGAATTCTATACGAAGAAATCCCCGTCGGGTTCTTAAAAGTCCGACTCAGAATGAAACGTGAAAGACCATATTTTAATTTTCATTTGTTTAGTCTCGAGCATGGATGACGGAATGAATGTAGCTGAATGTTACCTACCTTCCTTTGAAAAGAGCGCGATCTGGTATGAATGGATATTGATTATGATTAGTACCGATAGCCTGCAAACTAAGTAAGCCTATCTAGATTTTTAAGGCAGAACACCTTAAATGATAACCTAGTTTGAATACCACTGATTTTCGTTTGGCCTATTACTATAATTGACTTTGCATATTTAGGCTGTAGGATTGTCATTCTGCTTCAAATTAAATGGTCTTGATGTATAAAGCACCCTCAGGGCGAATGAAAATAGTAAAAATATTGGTGTAGCTAGAATATTCTAGCCACACCACTCAGTTGCAGAGAGCACAAAATAATGAAGGACCAGATATGCAACTGCATATTCTTGGTACATCAGCAAGTAATTTTTCTTGTGTATCTAGCCGGTATATATATATATAGATTAAATAAATGGCAGGTTGGATGATAGTGCATACGACCACTTAGTTATATGTGACTATGAGTTTTATGTGACTATGAGTTTCATTTCCCATTCTTGGTGGGTTATACATTTGGGCTGTTTACAAAAAAAAAAAAAAAAAAAAAAAAAAAAAAAAAAAAAAAAAAAAAAACTTGTATGCCATGTAAATGAGCAAACCCAGTGACTGAATCTTCTGTTGTATAGTTCCAGCTCCGAATAATCCAGTTAAAGTTCAGCACATTCCATATGGACTGCAACACTTTTTACATAGTTCTGTTTCATATCTTTTACCTGATTGCTATGGGGGACAGTTTGGTTTCATTTTTTACCTGTTGTAATTTCTTGGACTGATTTTCCCAGCGGTTGAAATCTCCTGTAATATCTGAAGGTTAGACCTATAGTGGTGAATTGATAAGCATAAAAACTGACTGGCATAGTTTTATTTTTGTAACAATAGTAAAAGAATCATTCTCATCTAATCTCCCGCGTTATATACAGTACTTTGATTCAGATCGGCTAGTTTTATTCAGAATAAATAAAACTAGTGTGATTTTGGATGTGATTGTGAAGTGTGTTCAGCCTGCTTAGGTGATGAGTTTCAGGCACTGGTAATGGGGTCTAAAGCCGTAGTCGTGCCAGTGACAGAAATTCTAAGCCAAGGAATGAATCCACATTTTCGAACAATTGGAGTAGGATTCTAGGCCTAGAGCCACTGTCACCGAGTGAGAAGAGTGGAGGTCGTTGTTCCTAGCATCTGGTCTTGTACAGGTACCTTGATTTATTCAGTACCTGGGGCCTTTGCCACGTTGATGTGGTGGGAGGCGAAGCTGGTACTTCCAGCTGGGAGAGGAGCAACGTGTTCAGATCCCAAAGTCTTTGCAACGTATCCAGGGGCGGGAGCCACTGCGCTCACCTGGTAGGTGGTGAGTGCAGGAGTGCCAACGCTGTAGGTCTGAGGAATGATTCCAGCTTGAGGGATTATTCCTGTGTTGATGGGGAGGAATCCTGTGGCCTGGGGAACAACGCCGGTGTAGGGGATGACACCAGCGTTGTAGGTCAAAGGAATGACGGCAGCGCTAGCTGCTCCCAAGAAGCACAGTGCCAAGACAGCCTGTGGGGACGAAAAAAGATACAATTAAGTCATGTTCTGCTATTATGTTACACGCCACACAATGCGCTAGGGATGTTCCTAGCATTTCGAAGGGAAATATGATTTGAGTTCAGAAGTGCTTAAAATTAACATAGATAGGAAACTTAAACTTCTGATAGTAGCTATTACTGTTGAAGAGGCGGTTGTTTTTGTGTGTGCATGTATATATATATGTGTATATATACAGTTATATATATATATATATATATATATATATATATATATATATATATATATATATATATATATATATATATATATATATACTAAATGCATACAATTTTTATCCACACGCGTTAAATGTTCAAAGTTGACGCAGGCTTTTGCTTTTATTTTGGCAGTATTTCTGCCCTCGCCATGTGCTAGTCACAGCTAGGAACGTAATAGAAGTGATCCGTATTGTCTTCATGATATTCAAAAAGGCATCTAAGTGTTTTTAATGAAAAAAAATTCCTTTAGATGTTGCCATTGCTCTTACTTAGAATAATCAAAACGGGGTTTCATTTTACGCTTGGATATAGACTAGTGACATCTGAAATATGGTGTTTCATCTAAATCCCAAGGGCACGGTTGCTATTTCGGAAGCTTGTTAAACGCTACACAAGAAAGTGACTCTTTAGTGGATGTTGAGTTGATATTTAGCTTAAGTTTGTGTTTCCAATATTTGAAATGGAATGATATCACATAGCACAAGTCTGAGTAACTATATCAGCAAAGAGTTGCTGGTAGAGAAATTTATAGTGCATAACTTGCAAGTGAACTCTTTCGGTAACTATTCTCATAGACATTTTAAGGGTTGTAAATTTTATAACACCTGATTTTGAATGTACTGTAGAACTTACTCACCCAAGAAATGATTACAAATAAATTCCTTACGAAGCACAAGTGCTTTCGTACAATTTCCCTTAGATAGAGCTCTTACCTTCATTTTGTTGGTTTTTGAGGAGAGTTGACTGCTGGAAGATTGTCGTGGGCACCTATATATACTCCTTGGTTACCTTGCTCTGACGTAATAACCCCCCACCCCCCACCGTCACTCACAGATGCTTAGATGCCGCTCCGGTTTGCCACCCAGCAACTAGATTCACTGCAAGAAAGCACTAAGGTGCATAGTAGAACTGATTTGTATCATGTATGGTTTAAGAAGAATTCCTTGTTATTTTTACATTTTTGTGACAGGGATCAGTTTTTGTCAGCAGTGCGAACATAGAGAGCGCGAAAATGTATCAGATGTTGGTTATTCTTGTTACTGTTATTCTTGTTTCACTGTTCAATATGAATGGATCAGCGAAAGCCATCGATAGTTTCTTCAGCAAAGTCAGTGTTAACAATTCCTTTGTATTTTGAAGTAGATCATCTTTGAGGTGACAGAAGAGAATTATGATCCTTCGAATAAGATACCAAGCATATAGAGAAAGTATATAAACGTATCCATCATCAGTTTAACTGAAGATACAAGTATAATTAGGAGAGTTTTGGAATCCTATGGAAACTTGGAGGCAGCGTCTAGTACGGATCCAGATTCTGAGACTCTTAAACTAGTAAGGTGTCGAGGTAAAAATAATAGTAAGAGAATAGTAATAAAATCGAGTTACGGAAAAATAACGAAACATAAGGTAAAGTTATAAATTAACAGTTAATGTACAAAGAACATTTTAACATGAGCAAAGAGTAAGGTTGATAAAAATATGACCACCGAACTCACCCTAACGTATGTATCTGCGTCATCGTATAAATTGATTAAAACTAGATTGAGCATAACATTTCAATTTTTGTGATTAAATGTATGAGAACTGATAATGAACCTACATCTTGTAGGATTGTTTTTATGAAATGTGATGTGGTATGTCATGCATAGAGGGACGACCTGGAGTAACTTAAGTTTTCTTTTTTATCTGACTCAGTGAGAGGAAAATTACTTATTGCAACTTATTTCAAATATATTTTTGGAGTAAATTCCTGAAATCAAATTTTGAGCATAGTATTTTTGACAGAAGAAACCTACATTATTACTAATTTTATCATGTATATAACAAATATGTGTATATATATATATATATATATTTTTACAAATTTTTGGTTTATGGTATTTACAGGCCGGCAACGGAAACTTTATTTAATTACCTTGAGTTCTGACTTGCGTAAAGGGAAATCGTAAAAAACAAAGAACAAGGATGATTTTAGAGCTGAAGGCCTCTACTTCATAAGGAAATGTTACGTAAACACTTGGGATAAATTAAGAGTTATATTTAAAAAAGAAGGCATTAGGAGGGAAAATGGGTATGTAAATTGTTAAAGGGCTTGCAGCGCTCTACTGGAGTCTTGACTAAGGGCAAGGCAGTCCAAGCGAGTCCACTGCATGAATAGGTCCCTCTGCAAGAGAGATTTATATTACACGTCAGTAAAGGAACAATATAACACAGAATATGACTGAGTCTGCACTGAGGGTGCCAAGGACTCGAGGAATGAATGACCACTTTACACTTGAACATAGGACATTGGAAATGGCACTGGATAAACTGGCACAAGGACAGAGGTGAAATACTGGCACCCCAATAACTTTCTAAAGGGCAAACTGTCGTGACTGAAAAGTCTTACCTCGCACTTTACCTTAGGGGAAGCGGCTCTCTGGTGAAGGATGACGAGGGGCGATCACACATATGGCGATGCACACTGTCACTCGAGGATGACTGTGGTCTGGAGTCGGACAGAGGGGGAATGAAGGTCTCTCAGCAAAGGTATCACTCGCCCGCGTGTATGGCTAACGGGCCAACTAACTCCCCTATGACTACGACTGCTACCATACTTTTACTGCCTACTGCTTTCAGATCTCCTGTCCTTCCCTTTTAAGGCCTCGGCTGTGTGTCGTGGCCGCATGCAAACTTCTGCCGATAACTGGGGCTGTGTGCAAACGATGTGTCATTTGCCAGGTGTTCAGCCATTGGGTTGTCTCTTCCCAGGTATCCTGCGAAAGGAAAGACAATTCAGCGGCTTAATCTGCCTTTAGAAGGTTGTTTTAAGCAGCTTAGTTGGGCTAAGCTGCTTAAGGGAGTGGCACCCAGCCTCGTATCTTTGCCTTTTTAACCCGTGCCATCTCAGTGTCTGTTCCAGGTAAAGAAAGGGACAGATCGAAATGTTGATAACTTACTTCTGATATCTAGGTCAACTAGGACCGGCCATGCAGCGACGATTCTACTCTCCATAAACAAAGGGCAAATTAGGTGGGGGGGGGGGAGGCGCGCTGTGCAGCGACTTCTTGTAATTTATAATATATATATATATATATATATATATATATATATATATATATATATAT
>NC_089791.1:47897382-47909882 GCF_040412425.1 Macrobrachium rosenbergii | reverse complement strand
TACATTTTGGGTCATTGCAACGAATTAAACCAAAATTGATAAAACTAGCATCATTTTGGATGTGATTATTCACGAGTGCTAATGTCTGCAGAGGTGGTGAGTTGCAGACATTGACATTGGGGTCCAAAGCCGTTGTCGTGTCAGTAACTGAGATTCTAGGCCAAGGATTAAATCCTCAAACGAGCTGAGTAGAATTCAAGGCCTAAAGCCACTGTCACCGAGTGAGAAGAGTGGAGGTCGCTGTTCCTGGCATCTGGTCTCGTACAGGTACCTTGATTTATTCAGTACCTGGGGCCTTTGCCACGTTGATGTGGTGGGAGGCGAAGTTGGCACTTCCAGCTGGGAGAGGGGCAACGTGTTCAGATCCCAAAGTCTTTGCAACGTATCCAGGGGCGGGAGCCACTGCGCTCACCTGGTAGGTGGTGATACCGGGAATGATTCCAGCTTGAGGGATTATTCCTGTGTTGATGGGGAGGAATCCTGCGGCCTGGGGAACAACGCCGGTGTAGGGGATAACACCAGCGTTGTAGGTCAGAGGAATGACAGCAGCGCTAGCTACTCCCAAGAAGCACAGTGCCAGGACAGCCTGTGGGGGCAAAAGCATTAGTTGCATTAACTAAATCTGCTGTTGATCTTTCAAGGTAGAAGGTTTTTTAAATCTAGCTCCTTCACTATAGGAAATAGTGTGTCTGAAAATTTCCAAAATGTTAATATCATTTTGGCAGTCTAGTCAGTAAATTAAATGAAAACTTAGACATCTGGATAGGTAAATATAATTTGGGAATAAAAAAATTAACTCATGAACTCCAGCCCGCAGTCATTCCTACACGATTAAATTAAATATATTTTTTTTGCCCAAGTGCTTAGACAACATACGTTATAACATATTAATGGACTATCTTTTGCCCATTTACCAAAGGATCTACAGATGAACAAATGATTCCCTGGTGAATCTTTATATTAATGTTCCTTTCGTATGTGAAATCTCCATGGGAATCGTAGGCTGATAAATTTGGAAATATACAGAATAAAAATTCGTATATTCACTGTATCTTTAAACATCAGGCAGGTTTTTTTTTTTTATTTATAAGGGAAGTATGTCCTTTGAGACAGAAATTTGAAATGGTCTTCAGGTCCCATTTGATTGTAATTTTGAGAAATACTTTCGTTAATGAAAATAAGAATAGTTTTGCTGTCGTCAGAGTTCTAGGTTTCTAGGTGTCGCTTGAATTATTCATTCAAAGAGGTTTAGCGTTTACATTTAGAGACATCACATCTTGGGAATAAGATTTTTTATATTACTTTCAGTTAACGAGTGCTTTGATTTGCTTATCGAGAAGCATTGTAAAATTATGAGAAAATTTAAAATTTCATCTCGCTGACTCGATTGAAATCTGTAATGTTCATATATTTTGAAAATGGGAAAATGTCATATAAGACAATTTGGTTTTAATGTGAACGAAGCCTTCTCTCGATTAATCGTTAGTTCAAATCTAACAAATAAACTTCGAAGTCAGGCAAAGGCAAATTCAATATGAATACCAAAGATAGGCTGTCACAGTGAATTTAAGCCCCAAGCAGATCTTAGTCTGTCCAGTAAGCTTAACAAGAACTACACTACGTGAAAAGTGCGTTACTTCTCTAAAACTCTCGCCCTAGACTCTTACCTTCATTTTGGTTGGTGGTCTTTGATGCGAAGTGACTGAAGACAAGACTGACCTGGGCACCTTATATATACTGCATGCTCGCCTGACTCTGACGTAACCACACCCGCCCTCGATCCTTCTCAGGCACAGGTTTGTTACATAGCAACTGATCCGGTTTTTCTGCAACAGTTTTATATTTTTTCTCTTATTACCAGATCACATCCCAACCGGCGTTGTAACGCATACCACATTTTTTAAAAAGAGTTTTTGAATATTAATTTTTTTTCCTTTATAATTTTGGTTTTATGTTTCGTTTTGTAATTTGATTTTTGAGAGGTTAAGCCTAATGAATTTACTTGTAACCAGTAGACATGTTCAGCTGGTATGTTAGACTTACACAAGTAATTTGGGCGTTTCCATTACAACAGATGTTAATAATAAAGGTTATTAACCAAGCTTATATTACTTCTTTCCCATAAAATGGAAAGCTGGTTTTGGTATTTGTGACGTCAGGTATTGCTATCACCCTTTTCTCGTAAAAATCAGTTAGTGTCGTGTGAAAAAGGCTCCATTCGATGAAACGGAAGTTAAAAAAGGGTTATTGTTTATTTCTCTCCGATGCACACAACCTTTTTTTAGTTGCCAAGTATAGGACCAAATTAATGTCACTGTGAAAATTGGATCCTGAAACGTGTACATCCCTTGTATACTCATATTCACTCTTTCGTACACGTACACATACACACTATATGTATGTATGTATAAATATATTTAGTCAACTTTCGTGGGTCGCAGTCAGGGTGTAGAAAAACATATGACTAACAACCTCATCCCAAAAGACTTGTTAAACTAAGGTATACTTAACCAAAAGACTTGTTGACATCAAGAAGGCGAAGACCATCTTGAACCAGCTCCTCAAAGGGGAATATACATATAGCAGAAAAAGAATACGTATTTACGTATATACGTGTAGGCTATTTCATGTGTTACGTATTGTGA
This sequence comes from Macrobrachium rosenbergii, assembly GCF_040412425.1. Taxonomy (NCBI): domain Eukaryota; kingdom Metazoa; phylum Arthropoda; class Malacostraca; order Decapoda; family Palaemonidae; genus Macrobrachium; species Macrobrachium rosenbergii. The sequence continues at coordinate 47,907,237 of NC_089791.1, read as the reverse complement.
GCTTATTATGTGCCCTTTAAAAATATGTATTTGAGTGGATATGTTACCTCTTTCATGCCATATTTATTGAGGTTATTCTCTGCCCCTCAAACAATGATTCACAATGCGTAATTATTTGTAACATAGCTTGACTTGTTCTGAAGCTCTTCATGTCTGACAGTTACTTAGGCTCACCAATAAGGCTTTCGATGGACCTGGAGTCATATCTTATTTTCTTGAAGTTGATTTATGCTCTACCCGAGACATGATCACTGACTGGGCTTAGTTTTTGTGGCCCGTCTGTCCCTTGGGTCTATTGATCAGACTTGTATGCAGCTTTACTTCTCTCAGCATACTAACGTTTAACTTTTTATGTGTTCTTTATTGTTGTTGTTTTCCTTCTGAAGTGGTGGTGTCTTATCTGCCTACTCTTTTCACTCCCGTAGGGGGTAGTGCTGTCAATGTACGTTACCCGGTGCACTGTAGGCAGTATTTGAGGTTCTTTGCAGTGTCCCTCTGACCCATAGCTGCAAACCCCCTTCATTCTTGTTATTGTACCTTTGTTGATATTCTCTTTCTTCCACCGTACTCTCCACCCTCTTCTTCTCTGTGGATAGAGCTCTCGGCTAGCACGCTGTTGGCCCAGCGTTCGACTCTCCGACCGGCCAATGAAGAATTAGAGGAATTTATTTCTGGTGATAGAAATTAATTTCTTGTCATAATGTGGTTCGGATTCCACAATAAGCTGTAGGTCCCGTTGCTAGGTAACCAGTTGGTTCTTAGCCACGTAAAATAAATCTAATCCTTCGGGCCAGCCCTAGGAGAGCTGTTAATCAGCTCAGTGGTTTGGTTAAACTAAGGTATACTCAACTTCCACCCTCTTCTGACAAATGTTTCACAGTGCAACTGGAAGGTTTTCCCCCTTGTTACGCCTTTAGAACATATTTACCCTGTTTCCCTTTCAGCGCTAAATGACCTCATAGGTCCCAACGCTTGGTCTTTGGCTATTTTATTTTTCCGATCATCAGGACCTCATACCTCTTCAGCAGTCTTCTGTACATGTATCTCAGATTGCTCTTCTTTTATCTGATCCATAGAACGTATGTGAATTAGAAACCAGAGCTTAGGAAAATTTCACTGCTTGCAAGAAAATTCCTATTTGTATCCCCTTTTACATTGTTTCATTTGCTTTTTCTTTCATGATAATGGTGCTCGGCGTTCTCTTTTGCCAGCGTTATAGGTGTGCATATTGGTGCAGACCTTTCTTCTAATGGATATACAGTATGTATGCCATAATTAGGTACATATGGTTATGAAAATATTTTCTTAAAAATTTTTTTTTAGAATTCAACTAACAATTGTCCTTATCCATTCATTCATGGAAGTGTAATATGACTCGAATGAGACAGATTCAACACTGTTGGATGAATCGTTACGTTTGTTTTAAAGTCGGGGGCCATTATACAGTGTTATTCCTTTCAGTCTGCGCATGAAATTAATATTATTGGCGAATTTGGCGTTTAGGTATGAAATAATGTGGACGACTTGCCAAAGAGGATAGTTCATGAGTTTATTTTTTTAATGCAAAGAATGTAGTACGGTATGATATTGTTTTGTCTTAAGATTTTCCCAATCAGTTAATGTAACACATGTCATATCGATCTAAAGTGTATTAACAAAAATGAATTTTAAAAGTATTGTATAAAAACTACATACACAGTATCCTGTATATTTCTTTGTAGCAAATGTTATGCAGCACCATATTTGATATGAAAATTGTACGATATTGAAAGTCAGTGCGATTTTTCCTTGAAAACCAAACGACAAAACTATGCTGTTGATTAGACGGCAAAATTAAATTACTTTTACTTAGTCAAACTAAGGTGTTGTATTTCAGGTAAATTCAACAAGAGTTGAAGTAAAGAGAATTGAAAGCTAGCACATTATCCAGCCAGGACACTCCGTATTCAGTCATTATGGCTACAAGTGCATCGTGAGAAGACACTGAAATGACGGGAGTTAGCCTACTATGTGCTTTGAGCTCGAGTCAAGCCGTCCCTGCTCGCTCCGAATTCGTCCGTTGCATTTTCTCGACGACTGCTGATCCTGGCGTCCTCGGAGGCACAGATTTTCAGGGTGTATCTTGTTGGATGAGGTATTATGTATGCAAACGAACGCTCCAGTATCTCCTCTAGCTGGCTTGGCCAGTGTACACCATAGCTGCATTTAGCACGTATCTTGATTATTTTGTCTTGAGTGGTCCCACACAGTCGTGGTTGTGATTTGCATAAGATGCGCTTCGTTGTTCTTTTTCTGTGTTCGTGGTGTCTAAATCTTGTTTCTAGCATATTATTCTGATGATGTAAGGGTAAGTTCAGTTGTTGAAATAATAAAGTACTGACTCTTATTCCAGATACGGACATCTTACAGCTTTAATTTCCCTGCAAGTGAAACAAATAATTCATTATCATCACGATTTTCTTACCTTACTTTCTCCCAAATTATTTTAGATACGACTAAATACACCAAAGTTTAACTTCTATATATTAAATATAACTAATTGACACAAATGATTTAGATATGAAGAAATATTATAATTTACGTTATGTATGTTAAGTAAAACTAACTGACTAATAAAAGTATCACTCTTTACAGCATCGCTTTACATTTCACCAATGTGTGATTCCGAGGATTGGTAAATTATAAGTTGTGTAGTAAGAATTAGGGGTTGCTATCCTTGGTAAATTCCGTAGTCATGCACTAGGCAAAACTTTTATTCCTAAAATGGGTAGATTTATACGTTAAGTACTGGCTACCAGGGGAAACTAAGGTGAATGGCTTTCCAGCAGTCTGACTGACATACTAGTGAGAGCAGTGAGCGGTAGGTTACTTTTCGCAAGATTTAAATAAACCAGTGTAGTATGAGTATTGCAGCGTGCTGCCGGCTGTAACGAAAATACTCAGGATACTCATTTGCAATAGGCTGGAGAAAGATTCTAATAAAAAGCTTAGAGATGAACATGCTAGTTTTAGATAAGGCAGGAGTTCAACAGAATGATGGCTTTAGTTCATTACGAGAAGGCATTTGGCATCGTCCACAAAATTATTATGGAAGGTCTTGCGTCATTATGGTATTTCCTGTTACAAAATAATGTAACAGTAATGGAAAATATCCATGAACAAAGTACATGCAGAATTAATGTTGATGGGGTCATGTCCAACGAATGTACAGTAAATAATGAGGTGCTTCTAAGGAATTTTATTTCACTCTTGCTCTTTTCCTTATCATGGATTTCATAATGAGAAAGTGGCCAGAGGTGGAAGAGAATATTGAAAATGGAGTAACGAGTGACAGTTTACAGACTTTTAATCAGCAGGATTTACAGAGCTTTCTCAGTAAAATGCATAATATGTCTAGATGGAATTATTTTAAGACATACCTTTTAAAAAAGGCTTATATCAGTAACTAAGTTTTAACTTCATTGCAGCAACAAAGCATTAATACTTTGTATACCCTGTGTCTCATAAAAATATTATTGCTTGAACTAAATTTGTTGAAATATGAATAATTGGTTCAGTTGAAAGAAATGAGGTTGATATTGGAATACTGTAAGTGACATTACAGAGTAACTTATTCGTTTATAATATTCTTCCCAAAAGTAACAAACAATAATTAGTGATGGGGAAGGGAAATTATATCAAGCAGTTAGATATTAAGTTCAAACCGCCTGACTCCTGACTGGGGTAGTACCGTCAGTGGACCTCACGTGGTGCACTGCAGGCACTACCAAAGGTTGTTTGCAGCGTCCCTTCGGCCCTTAGCTGCACGCACTTTTTAGTTGTTTATCTCCATTCCTACTTCCTTTCTTCCGTTATGCTGTCCAACTCCTCCTTATCTTTATCGTAAGCGCTGAATGGCTGGAAGTGCCCAAGTAATTTACCTTATAGCCAAGTTTTTATAAATCAAATCAAATCTAGCCGCATGAGACAATTGTAAGGTCTCTAATCTGTCTTAGTTACCCGTTGAACTAGGAATGATTGAATGGACATAGAAAATGGGAAAATTACAGCAGTAACTTAACACTCGTAAAGCAAAAAACGTTTTTTCCCAAAGGGAAGTAGTGGTCCATATTCATACCCTCCCACCACCTGGCAGCCTTGTTGCTTCCTACATGCCGCCGGTTCGCTATCTGTTTTAGTTTTCAAGTTGCTGGCTCCCTCGTTCTCCCGACCCAAACAATAACTGAATCTGGCTTTACGCCCTGTCGCTTAATATACTAGTTACCGTTATTATTTAAGGTATAACTTCAATTTCAGTAATTATACAGCTTAGTGTCATTCTAAGGAATCATCAATAAATGTTCTGCAGAGTATACGTTAATTCTTATAGCTAAATTATGCTGCTGTTATTCAATTTGTGCCGCCAGGTCCTAATAAAAAAGTCTAGCTATGATTCAAGTATAAAAACACCGAAATATCCGGACTGTAGACAATTATGGAGAGAGAATTTCACTTCGAATCCTTTGTGTGAATTACACGTAGAATATCCCCAACTTCAAGTTTCAAGAATTGTGTTCGTTATCCCTCCAAATTTCGAAGGGTCACTTTAGGCCAAGTATAAGCCAAGTTGCAGCTTCCCACATGCCAGAGGTTTTTGTGCTGAGCGTCTCTGTAAGTGGTCAGTGCCTTTATGTCAAGTGACTATAAGGTCGTCTCTGCTCTGCGTTCTTTGTACGACAATTTTTTATTCCCTCTCTGCCTTCTCTCCTAGAGTATGGTTAGTCAAATTAACTTTAGGTTTCTGATTTTCAAGAATATTATTTTAATGGTGGTTAAATATATTAAATTAGCTTTCAGGTTATTTGTCTCAAAATTAAGAAAAAAAACCACACGATTGGGCAAAGCAATCTGTTGGTTTACTTGAGAGCTCTTCTTTTAGATATATTTAATTTGTCTTTGAGTGATGGTAAAATTTCTGCGAAGAAATTTGACTCTTTGATGTACATTATATGATTCCATTATAAGCACCTTACATAGAGGACTGAATTTTGCTTCAGATTAAACACATTTAACTTTGTCACAACTTTCCCATTAAAGCAAAAGTGTAAATTTTAACATGGCGTATGAAATTAGACAGTGAAAGCTTTCTTTAAGGCTGTTTTCAGCTGTTAGAAAGACGGCAATTGCAGCAGGTAGGTTGATATTGCCGTTGCAATTTTCATCTCTAAGTGAAACCACAAATCGAAATTCACCGTAGGGGGCCAGTCCTCCGCGCACCTCACGCGGTGCACTGTAGGCATTACTCAAGGTTCTTTGCAGCGTCCCTTCGGCCCCCAGCTGCAGTAGGCCTATTTCATTATTTTTACATGCCCTTCCTATTCTTTTCTTCCATCTTACTTTTCACTCTCTCCTCACAATTTTTTTATAGTGCAACTGCAAGGTTTTACACTTGTTACACCTTTTACTCTCAATTTCCCTTTCATTGCTAAATGACCTCATAGGTGCTTGGCCTTTGGCCTAAGTTTTGTATTCCAGTCCATTCCACAAATCGAAATTTTAGCAGGCCGTGGAAAACTTTTTAAGAGAAGCTTTCGTGAATGGTGACTTTTCAGGTATTTATATATAATCGTAAAGGAGAGAGTAAAGTAGTGCTCCACTGATATTTGGAAGAATGACCACAGATATTGTGGAAAAAGTCCACCAGCTTGTCATGCTGCCTTAGGGCTCATAGAAATTATGTAAACAGGCCCCCTTTTTTCACGATTATTAAGGGGATATCGATGAATTTCGAAAAAAAAATATAAATAAATAGGAGATAATTACTTTTCTGTGGGCGGGGTGCAGGTGGGGCGATGAACGTTGAGGGTCAGAGGGTAAAATCCACCTGTGAAGATTTTTATTGGAAACTTAATGCAGTTAGGATATGAATCAACGGAGTAGTGGCCTTTTGGATAAGGAAGGAGGAATAATTTTCTTTGATGGCCACATGGATTTGTTTTTCAAAGATATTTTAGTGAATCTCTCTCTCTCTCTCTCTCTCTCTATCTCTCTCTCTCTCTCTCTCTCATATATATATATATATATATATATATATATATATATATATATATATATATATATATATATAATGTGTGTGTGTGTGTGTGTGTGTGTGTGTGTGTGTGTGTGCGCGCGCGAATGGGTGGGAAAGGTTACTGCATCCTGGTAGCACTTCATAACAAGATAAGCGTGGAAATGCTTCTAGTTCTTTGTGTATATTTTTTGTTGGCGTTTGCATTGCGATATCATAACCATTGTTATTTTTAAAGAACGTCGTATTTATAGCGAAACGCAAATATTAATTGGTCCAGAAATGAAAAGAGAACCGTAAGCATTGTACCGGATACCGAATGAAACATGTTTTTTTTTTTTTTTATAAGTGTTATCCATAGCATAGCATTTGACGTTACTGTAGCCTTCTGATGCTCTTTTAACATTTGCCTTCGAATCTACACATCATCTTTAGGGCTTTGATTTATCACTTTTCCCATAGCTTGTTTCTTATCATGGTTATATGTGTATGTGCATGTGTGTGTGTGTGTGTGTGAGAGAGAGAGAGAGAGAGAGAGAGAGAGAGAGAGAGAGAGAGAGGAGAGAGAGAGAGACTAGTAGTTAGAGCGTGTCTGATTTTGATGAGGAATTTCCATTAAAATTCAGTCAGCTTACAGGCCCTAATACTATATTTTCAAAACCGCAGGGAAAGAAAAAAGGATTTGGGATTTTGTCGTTTATTAAAAAGAGTGCTACAAAATATAACAAAAGAAATCATCGGTCAAAGAAACGCTGACATACTTTGGACATGATTTTCTTTGTTGCATTTTGCAGCGAGAGTTTCTGGTCCTCTTTCCTGGGCGAAAATCAAATCGTCATCAGGACAGTGACACGGAGAGATCAGGTCATCGTCCCCTGCGATTCACGAGAGCTGACGCCCTTGAACCCTCAGGAAGGACGACGCCTCCTGCCATTCCCGTCACCGTCTTGGGCGTGGAACTTCCAACCGGACACGGGTATCCTGCTGGAAGGTAGTGCCTCTTCGTCGAGCTGCTTACTGGGTACCTGGGGCCTTGGCCAAGTTGATGTGGTGGGAGGCGTAGCCGAGACCAGCTGGCAGGGGAGCGACGTGCTCAGAGCCTGGGGTCTTGGCGACGTATCCGGGGGCGACAACGGAAGCCTGGACGGTCTGGATCTGAGGAGCGGCTACGTAGGTTGTTGGCAGGACGCTGTAGGTTGTAGGCAAGACGCCACCTGAGAAGGGTAGGATGCCGGCTGATGGGATGACCCCTGCGGTGTAAGGCAGAACACCGGCGGTGTAGGGGAATGGGACAATGGCGGCGGTGGCCACACCCAGGAAGCACAGAGCGAGAACAGCCTGTGGGAGGAGAAAGATGGCGTTCGTAAGGACATGTTTTGAATGGAAGGAGAAAGATGGCTTTGGTTAGGACATTTTTTTAATAAGGGGGCAAAGATGATGTTGGTTAGGACATTTTTTGAATAGGAAGAGAAAGATGGCATTGGTTAGGACATTTTTTTGAATGGGAGCAAAAAGATGCCATTCATTAGGAAATTTTTTGAGTAGGATGAGAAAGGTGACATTGGTTAGGAGATTTTTTTAATGGGAGGAGAAAGGTGGTGTTGGTTAGGACACATTTTGAATGGGAGGGGGAAAATGGCGTTGGTTAGGAAATTTTGAAAGGAGGAGAAAGATGACGTTGGTTATGGCAATTATTTTAGTAGGAGGGGAAAATGGCATTGGTTAAGACAGTTTTTTTGAATGGGAGGAGAAAGATGGCATCGGTTAGGGCAGGTTTTTTTAATGGAAGGAGAAGATGGCATTGGTTAGGACATTTTTTAATGGAAGGAGAAAGATGGTATTGGTTAGAACATTTTTTAAATGAGAGGAGAAAGATGGCATTGGTTAAGACAGTTTTTTCCATGGGAGGAGAAAGATGGCATTGGTCAGGTCATTTTTTGAATGGGAGTAGAAAGATGACGTTTGTTGGGACATTTTTTGAATGGGAAGAAAAAGATGGCGTTATTTAGGACATTTTTTGAATTAGAGGAGAAAGATGACATATCTTAGGACATTTTTTGAATGGGAGGCGAAAGATGGCGTTGGTTAGGACATTTTATGAATGGAAGGAGAAAGATGGCATAGGTTAGGACATAATGGAATGAGAAAGATGGTGTTAGTTAGGACATTTTTGTGTAATGGGCAGAGAAAGATGGCATTGGTTGACCCAGTTTTTTAATGGGAGGAGAAAGATGGCATTGGTTAGGACATTTTTGAATGGGAGAGGAAGGATGACTTTGATTAGGACATTTTTTGAATGGGAGGAGAAAGATGGAGTTGGTTAGGACATTTTTTGAATTGGAGTAGAAAGATGGAATTGGTTGGGAAATTTTTTGAATGGGAGGAGAAAGATGGAGTTGGTTGGGAAATTTTTTGAATTGGAGGAGAAAGATGGCATTTGTTGAGACAGTTTTTTTGAATGGAGAGAGAAAGATGGCGTTGTTTAGGACATTTTTTGAATGGGAGAAGAAAGATGGCTTTGGTTAGGACATTTTTGGAATGGAAGGAGAAAGACGGCATTGGTTAGGACTTGTTTAGAATTGGAGGAGAAAGATGGCGTCAGTTAAAACTTTTTTTCTAATAGGATGTTCACAGAACAGTTACTGTAGTTTGGGAACTGACGTTTTTGTCCGAATAAAGAATAATAATGGTACATAAATGCAAAAGACATGAAGGCAAGAGAATTGGTTTTAACTCCAAGGAATGAAAATATGAATAAAGATTCCAACTTTCTCAAAACGCCAAACTTTTCATCGTAATTTTTTGAGCAATGGACTGAAATTGCTTTGGATTTATTTAACCTAGCTCTCATTGTTCAGAAATATTATTAACAATCATTATCATTATTTCAGAGTGTTCTAGAACTGCTTGACATAAGTAAATGAAATCAAACCAGAAAGAATTAAATAAACAGTCCTATGTTATTCGCCCTGAGTTAGATCGATTAATTGTGATGCATTTTTTATTACTGTTTGTCAGCAGTAACTTTTTGCAGTTTGATGAAAACATATGCCACTTAGAAAATCGTATGATTGCAGACTTATCTTATTGGGCTTAAAATGATTTTTCCTCGTACCGTTATTTACATTTAACTTCTTAATGTTAATGAATTGTATGTTTCAGATAATAATAATAATAATAATAATAATAATAATAATAATAATAATAATAATAATAATAATAATAATAATTTGGAGTTAAATTCAGGTTACTGTATGAGTGTTACATTAGAAGGACAAGTGATTATTAAGCTTCGATTATAAGGTCCTTAGGTATCTTATGAATGCTAAAAATTTGGTTATTTCTGTAGGAGGTACAACAATCTACATATCATGACAGGACCATTTACTGCAATATAGTATTATCTAAAAGGAAGAAGAAACAATAATTTAAAATAACTTCAATGTAACTCGTAGTCATTAATGTCCCATCACATCCACCTGGAAAGCTGACGAAAAACAGGAAAAGCAAAACCTGCTGTCTTACCTTCATGATGTTGGTTTGAGACGAACAGAGCGACTACGACGGACGGTTCGTCGGAAGCCTATTTTATACCCCTGCCGACGAATTACCACGCCCTAGCCTTCCCTTTCCTACCCCTACCCCTTCCCTCCCTTCCATTACCCTCCACCCACTGATCGTTCATTCCTTAGTCCCTCCTTTTTTTTCTCTCTCTCGTCTGACCATTACGCATCTCTTATTTTTCTCCCCTCCCTCAGGGAAGGCCAAGGCTGGGTGGTGGTGGTGGGGGGAGGGTAGGTGTCTCT
>NC_089791.1:47774882-47892382 GCF_040412425.1 Macrobrachium rosenbergii | reverse complement strand
TCTCGCTGCAGACTGATTTCCCTTTGGAACCCTCTTGGGTTTACAGTCTGTTTCAGCTAAATATTTAGAGAAGGAAAGAAAGAAAAGAAGAAAGTTTGATTATGCGTTTACCTCTGTATCATCTGTTTCATTCATTTAGAGGCGTCATGGTAAGAATATCACCCTCGGAAGCACGGTTCTTTATATTCTTTAGACTGCTTTTCCATGAGCCGATATCCTGTGCATGATAAGGAATCTTCTTTCGAACGCAAAGTCTCAGGGAAAAACTGAAAGACAAACATAATTACCTCCGCCAAAAGGCTTTCTTTTCTGTTCGTCTTGTTGTTCAAAATCAGGATTACTTAAAAGAGATTGATTAGATGTTTACGATTGTTTTAAACGATTCGCGATTATCCTGGAACCCTGAATTGTAATTTTGATGTGGATCCAGGATGTCTGTATCGCTTGGCTAATTGTTGCGAGTGTCATTTACAGTGTAATAGAAATAAATGACAGTTTCCTGCTGCTTGTGAAAGAAAACCCCAAAGACAAACACTCACAGTTTTTAGGTAGCCGTGTTCATGCCAGTCTTATATTTGTAAAAAATAAAAAAAAGCATTGACACAAACTGTATAACATTAAATGCTGTGCCATCTAAAGTAGAAGTTGTTACAAAGGGTTTTAAGCCTTCATTACAAATGCGAAACAGACATGACGGTGTTATCTACCCAGGTATGCTATAAGTCTGCGAGGAGTAAATTTAGCAGTCCTTAGTCCTAGCAGAATGGCACCATCCGTGATGTGGGTATTTTATTGCTGCTTATTATTCCATAACACTTTTTTTTTTTGACCGATATAATTTGTTTGAAAATCAGAACACCTCTATGACGAGAGTGGTCTCTATGTCGTAACGTAAACAACAAAAATCAAGGACATTTTTAGTTTGCCGTGAAAAAAATTCACTGGTTTTAATCTGCTAAAATCAAAAGGAAACGTGTTTTTTTTGTGTGTGTAAGCGAGTTTAAGATATTCAGGTTCTTTGTTTATTATGTGATAAAAGTTTTTTACAGCCATTATTAGATGGTGCTAGTGTGGTGTGGTCACCAAGTCATAAAGTGCCGTAGCTTTATCCTTTTAAAGAAAATTTAATTTACTGTACTTTTTTGGCTTTTCCAGTTCCATCCAGTTAAGCCTACAACGGACACACTAAATTACTTCCTTTTATTTCCTAATGGGACATAGCAAGACATACCGTTAAGAAACCGTTTTGCCTTTTGCTTCTAATGAAAGCAAATACTGAACCGTCTCACCTTAATCGAGAGGCAACCAAAACAACAACATTTTTGTACGTAACAGTATTTTACTCGCCATTTTTTGTGCGGGCTGAAGAACCACACCCACCTGAAGTCCTTCCCACCCATCTTTTGTCCTTGAGGCTTCAGGAGATGTACCTGAGGATCCTGATTATCCTCACAAGGGCTCTTTCCCTTTTGTTGTTTCCTTTTGAGAATTCCTTGGAACGTGATGCGGGGAAGACAGGATACCTTGAAATATTTCCATTCGCTGTGGTCGAGATTATGGTGGGGTTAGGTTTCAGTGGCTCAATTCTGTTATTTATCTGACTGGATGTTGTGACAGTTTAATGTTTTCTTAACACGACGGATAGGATACATATAATGTACAGGCTATGTAGTGGTCTTGTGCATTTACACCTGTAGGATACTTACATGCTGTAAAGGCCATCTGGTGGTCTTGTTCATTGACACCTTTAGAATACTTCGATGCTGTACAGGCGATCTGGTGGTCTTGTGCATTTACACTTGCAGGATACTTACATGCTGTACAGACTATCTGGTTGTCTTGTGCATTTACGCCTTTAGAATACTTACATGCTGTACAGGCTGTCTGGTGGTCTTGTGCATTTACACCTTTAGAATACTTACATGCTGTACAGGCTATCTGGTGATCTTGTGCATTTACACATGCAGGATACTTACATACTGTACAGGCTATCTGGTGGTCTTGGGTGCTAATTCTCCGGCTAAGTTAGGTTTGATTTGGTTAGTACAATTTAGGTTATGTTAAGTTGGTTAGAAAAGGATATGTTTGTTAAGGTATGTTAGGTTAGTAGGTTACATGATACTAATTATGTACCCATCAAATACAGTCGCCAGCCCTCCGCCTTTCTGCTGCATTTTCCAGATCCTTCGCTGCGACAGACCTAGTTTGCGTATTAAGCGATTTTATTTTTAAGAATTAGTTTCTCTCTGTAGTTTTGATAAAGTTTTTTCCATTATTTTATATTTCATTTCATTATTTTGTCGAGTTTATATATATATATATATATATATATATATATATATATATAAATATATATATATATATATATATATATATATATATATATATAATATATATATATACATATATATATATATATATATATATACATATATATATATATATATAATATATATATATATATATATATATATATATATATATATATATATATATATATATATATATATATCACATATATAGTTATATTTTATATATGCAGTATATATATGATATATATCGATCAGTTATTATATTTTTCATTTTTTATGTCTGATCATTTCAAGTCATTACAATTTGATTAAGAGATGACAGTGAAGTGCTGGTAAAGTATTATTATTGTTATTCAGAAGATGAACCCAATTCATATGGAACAAGCCCGCAGAGGCCGTTGACTTGAAATTCAAGCTTCCAAAGAATGTGGTGTTCATTATTGCAATTATCTGGTCTGATTCATTGCTCTGATCAGTTTTCTTCTTTGCTATGCGCTGGAGAGCCGAATTCTCGTATGCTATAGTGTCCCTTGATATTATTTTATTTTATGAAAGACTGCAATTACGTCAGAATAAGGTCTGGATACACCTGAAACGACTTTATCCTCTCTCCCGCAGGTGACATGACTTGTCTTAAGCGGCGTGTGGTATACGATGACTCGAGGAAATGAAAAAATTGGGTATTCATTCCAAGAGGAGTGACAGACCCACCACAGTTCATACGTGTGTGTTTATTTGTCAGTTACATTTTTTTATTTAGTGATTTTAGGTTTTGGTTTGCCACTTCGACTAATCGACAATAGGTTAATTCACTAACGCGGAGTTAGTGTCCTATTTGTCTCTTACAATATTTCTGTGACCCTCGCAAAAACCTTTGTAGGTCAGCTAAGTTTTAACAGCAGTATTACGCATGGCAGTGGAGCTTGTATCATTTGTTTGTTAATAAGAATTAATATTCAAACATTTTTTAAAGCATGGCATCTGTTAGTGCGTAGTTTATTTTCTTGGTGTGAATGATTCATAGTGGAAAAGATATTTGCTGTTACTTGTAATGAGAACGGCTGTTGTGCCATAAAATGAATGTTTTAGAATGATACACTTTACCATAGGTATGCAGTCAAAACTGAATTTTTTCTTACGAATCTAATGAGACTTCGAATTCCTATCTTCAAATACTTTTTGTGATGCGAAGCCGGAATAGCGTTGCTTCATTTCTGAAAGGCAAAATTTATCAGAATTTGGCATAAAATTCTGTTAAGCTTCTTGTATCCGCTATACATTCATTTGCTGGTTTTGTTGTTCAACTGTTCGTATGCTGTTGCTTCCGAACCTCCTGAGGTTTGATGGAAGACTGAAATGGGCAGATTTTTGGTAAAAACTAGCTTATAAACCCAGCTGTACCTTAGTTAAAATCATTTACCTATTCTTTCATATAAGATTGCCAAGGTTTAGCCTATATTGGCTTTTATGGAGAGATATCCCCATATTTAGGATTCGATTTGGATTGTAGTATAAAATTTAGGTTAAGGCCGGGTGGTGGGACCTACGAGGTCATTTAGCGCTGAAAATAATGTTGAAACAATTGTTAGGAGAGGGTGGAAAGTAAGATGGAAGAAAGAGAATAAGAACAGAGGTATAGTGAAAAGAATGAAAGAGATTGCAGACTCCATTAATCCTGATCGCAGCTAGGGGCCGAAGGGACGCTGCAAAGCACCGTAAGTAATGACTACAGTGCACCGTATGAGGTATGCTGACAGCGCTGTCCCCTTACGGAGGAAACACATGTAGTAGGTTTGCAATCAGAACAGAATTTTTCTTGTCTGACAAGACTTACCAAATTCCGGGAAAACTGAAATGGATAGATTTTTGGTAAAACCTGGCTTTTAACTTAGCTTGACCTTAGTTTAAAAATTATTTACCTATTTCCTCATATAACATTGTCAAGGTTTATATCGACTTGTAAAGAGTGATATTCTCATATTTGGGAGCTGTCTGGTTATTGCCCTGCTTGATTCTAAAGCCGTCATACTTGTCATTTAAAATCTGGACTCGCTCCTGCTTCGTCAATAGATGGTTACTGAGTAGTTTTTTTTTTTTTCGTGTATTGCGGTAGAATTTGTACGTGCGTGTTGTAGACGCCAGAGTTAATCTCCAGTGTCGTTAACCGTTAAGATGAAAGTTTGGATGACTAATTTTTCTTTACAAGCTCCTGAACTCATTACTGTGCTCTGAGCTTTCAGAACAAAAGGTCTTACAAGACGAACTGGGGTTAATACTCGCGGGAGATACCTGCTGTAGATTCATGATTTACCAGTCTCAGGTAACCTTTTGAATAAAAAAAACGTAAATACATTAACAGCGTACACAGATACATAGAAATTATGCTCAGAACTGTAATGCACTTGTAATTTCATTCCGTTTAATTTTGATCACGGAAAGTAAACATTCAGATTTTGTTCAGAAAGACATCAAATGTTCACCATATGGACGTGGATGCGTACATTTTAATTTGCTTCCGTTGTAACTTTATGACAGTCTTACTCTAGACATATTTAACGTTTCTTCTTTTACTGTACAAGATTGCCAGTAGATATTAAATGCAAATGTTACCTGGTTGTCATTAATTTTTAACTTTTGAATAGTTTGTGTTTGCTTACCAACGCCCATCTACCCACGTATGTTTTCTGTGGCATCTAGGTATTGGTTGACCAAAATTCTTAAGTTATTCTTGGGCTAAATATATGATTTTTAGTGTACAAAAAATACTTATTTTGTTAATAAAAGAGTATTGTATATGAGGTCAAGGAAGAAAAATGGAATTCCTCTGAGAGAGAGAGAGAGAGAGAGAGAGAGAGAGAGAGAGAGAGAGAGAGAGAGAGAGAGAGAGAGAACGCCAATACCCTGAACCAGTGCTTTTTTGCATCCGGTTAGAAGTTGCTCTTCTTTTGAGTCTGAGATACGTAGGTGGGAAGGGGTTTTACCTGGTTGAATCTCATACCTTCCACGAGGGATTGCCCCTAAGCTCTCTTCATTGTATTCATCGAACGATATCCAAATCCTTTACTTCAGTAGGGCGTTGACACCTTGTGTGTTTGAGATCTAGTTAGTCAGTCTTTAAAAGTTAGGCTTTTGATACCATAAGAACCCTGTTATAGTCTCCAAGTACAATATTCCTTCGAGATCTCATATTTGGTCAGCCTTCTTGCCTAAAACGGAAGGGTCCAGTGTTTGAAAATTACGATAATGCAGCAGAATTTAGTAATATTTTCTAACTACTAGAACGCCGGTGGGGGAGGGGGGTTAGTGCCGTCATGCGGTGCACTGTAGGCATTACGTAGGGTTCTTTGCAGCGTGCCTTCGGCCCCTAGCTGCAGCCCCTTTCGTTCCTTTTATTGTACCTCCTTTCATATTCTCTTTCTTCCATCTTACTTTCCACCCTCTCCTAACAATTGATTCATAGTGCAACTGCCAGGTTTTCCTCCTGTTACACCTTTCTAACCTTTTACTGTCAATTTCCGTTCCAGCGTTGAATGACCTCATATGTCCCAGTGCTTGGCCTTTGGCCTAAATTCTATAATCAGTACAATTCATAACTACTGGAAGTTACAGCCGAAATATTTCCCATGTTTTGTAATGTAAGGTAATAAAATTTTCAATAACAATTGTGGACGCCTAATGAGGAATATTTATTTATACTATTGAAAACCAGTCACCACCTAAGATTATTCTCCGTTTCATACCCCTATCTTACAGACTCGAGGAACTTATTAAAGTCTCAAAATGTTACATTAGTAGTTAAAAAATATTAACAAGACGTATGGTCCTAGAAACGGTTAATTCTCCAAGACGAAAGAATAAAATTTGTCAGAGGAAAATTTACAGTACTTCATTAACATTACCGGAATTAGTTTTATCTCGTAAACACGAACGCAAAAACTTTTCTACGTAGTAAACTGTAAATTCCAAGAGCGCTTCTCTTAGTATTGTGAAGCATGGGCGTCTGATCGTCTATCATTCTCCCACACGACTTCAAACTCTGTTTATGTCTGGATCTGTGTCCATATAGAGAGGTCTGGATGGCAGTGGCGATTTGCCTGCTTAGAACGCTGGGTACCTGGCATCTGTGATAATATTTCTTTGATGCGAAAACTCGGCAGAACTTGATATAAATGACAGAGTGAAATGCAAGGTAATAACATAGAGAATCAGTAAAGAAAGTATTCAGATGAACCCTCTTCATATAGAGCAAGCCCACAGGGGCCATTGCCTTGAAATTCAAGCTTCTGAGAGTCTTTGGTACAATATTTGTATCAGAATCAGACAGCAAGTTGAAATTTAGCCGAGCATGCGAAAAGAACATTCAGAGGTGTTTGTGACCTATTGCAAGTACATGTTACATTGGTCATCAATTCTTTTTTCCTAACCGTTTCCAAATTGCTTAGTCACCCATCGCATCTCGTCTTCTCGGCGCAAGCAAAAAACAGAAATCATCTCTAAATTCACCTTGAGTTTGGTACCTGTTAAGAGACCTGAATACAAGGATGGCTCTCTCTCTCTCTCTCTCTCTCTCTCTCTCTCTCTCTCTCTCTCTGTTTTCTTACTTTTCCCGGAGAGGAAAGGGTATTGGTATCTTGCAATAAATCCAAGCTATTTTAGATTGAAAGATGGATATGGTCACTGGGTCACATTTCATATCATTTGTATTTATGCTTTTTTGAGTCATTTTAGTAATCGATGATAATAACGTGCGATCATTATTTGTTTTACTGAAGACAGTTATTACGTTATTATTAATCATAATGAGCAAGCTGAAAAGGTCATACATTTACTAAGCGAGCTTCCACGAAGTGGCCGTCGTAGCCAATCAGTTGCTAACATCCACATTCTGTGAATACTTTGTGCATTTTGGCTCACAGACAGAGGATTCAGTAATTACACTCAATTTCCATCTAAGTTGATTACAGACTGATTACTACTGTGGTTTGGTGTGTTCTGCAGTATCACCCCAAGGTGTTTATGCTGTTGGTCAGTTTGCATGTTTAGTTGTTTGATTGTTAGCGGGAATTTATTGGTAGATTTTGATGATTGTTAGCAGGATTACGTTTTGAAGTTATTTGTAGAATTTACGAAAGGTGCGTCCCACAACTGTTAACAAGGAAATATAGGAATGAAACTTTTGGGTAGAATAGACCTTTTGCAATGGGATTACTCAGCCTTGGTGGAGGTTTGTGTCCTCTAAAAGCTCTTATTCTGATTACCTCCATACTGTGGAATTTTCTCCTCACCTAGACTATTCCTCTCCTTATTATTCTTACGTTGCTGGATGAGATATATTGACTTATCTCAGAATTTTATCGTTTTGAAAGCAAACCATTCAAGACTGGACACAGATGCAATGAATATTATATTTTT
Source organism: Macrobrachium rosenbergii (assembly GCF_040412425.1). NCBI lineage: Eukaryota > Metazoa > Arthropoda > Malacostraca > Decapoda > Palaemonidae > Macrobrachium > Macrobrachium rosenbergii. The sequence goes on along the minus strand of NC_089791.1, from coordinate 47,884,658 downwards.
TGCTACAGATTAATTCTAAATATTATCGGTTATCTGCTTTGTCTCGAAGAATTTTCGAGGTAAATTTTGTCAGATTTTTTAGCAACAAAAAATTGAGGTTAACATATAAATAAATCTTGATGGTAGTAAGTTGTGAAGTCTTGTATTACACCCTGAAACCTGTTTTGGAATTGGCCCAAAGTACAAAAACTGCTAAGATTCTGAGGTAACATTATTTGTAGAGTGTAAGCATACGTACAGTGGGGTAGTAAACACTCAGAGACAGATTATTTCAGACAAAAAGAAAATAAAGCATGAGGCGGAGCACTTTATCGATTGCAATGTGGCACTACATATTGAACACATTCTGTGATACACTGTTTGTACTGTAGATAATTCCCTGGTTAAGTAAAGAGATGGATGATTGCAAAGAAATTATTTATCATAATGGATCTGATTGTCTTTCTCTGTTATTGTTTTTGCAACCGTTAAGTTTAATTTTTTTTATCTGTATCAATTATGAAATACTGCTTATTTACTGGATACTGGATCATCTCTGGTATCCTTATTATTCTGTTGAGAACTGGCCGGGGATACAGCGAAGTCGTCCTTCCCTCTCTCTGTCCGTCTGTGGGTCTGTCAGGTTTTTGTTTACCCATTAACATGGGCGATAGTGTTTCAATTTTGATTATATTCAACATATACCCTACTTGGTCTTGATAGAGATATATGATAGACCAGGTTGACAATTATTTTTGGAGGAAATTTCTGAACTACGTAAGACTTGAACTTTTGTTGAAAAAACTTGAATTATTTTTTTATCTTTCCAAGGTGATTTCAGCCACTGGTTTGGGCGGGGAATGAGTTACTGACGTCAGTGGACCTGACATTGTAAACTGTAGGGCGGCATTACTAAAGGGTGTTTGTGTTGTCCTTTCGTCTCCTAGCTGCATCCACTCTTTAGCCTTTTACTCTACTTACATTCCCGGTTCCTTTCTTTAGACGTACTGTCTGGCACCTGTGACTGTGGGGTTTTCACCAAATTCTATCACAAGATCCTTGTACTTCAGCTCGTTTATGTTTGGGAATCAGAGTGATGATTTGTTGAGCATTCATACTGTATACAGTTATGCTTCTATTGTTTTTGCACCTGAAATCCCTGATAACTTTTATTCTCATAAAATTAGTAGGAATATATGGCTTAATTATATCATGAACTAAGTGTAAAGCCGCACAATAACTGTATTTTCCCCATGAAATGAAAATAGTATCATGACTTCCTTGCAAATCGTCCAAGATTTTATTGTACCGTATATTACAGGTGTTGAATGATGCAAGAAAGCAAGAGCCTTCCCATTTTTTGTGTCCGTAATCAATGACTTAGCGTTGAAAGGCGGTGTTTACAGTAAATTTGCAGATCATCACTGCTGGAAAGCTGCAATTTGAAGGCATATCAGTCCAGATAAAGTTTATTGAGAACAATTTTGATTTCATGCTTTTATTAGAGCCGTGCATCTCAGAATCTTCATGACCTTGCCGCTTGATTAAGAGGCCTTTGATAATTTCTTATAATGCAGTGTGATCTTGGAAGAGTATATCGCTTCGAATTGCATTGGTAATTCTAGGTTTGCTGGAGAAGTTGGTCTCCTTCGCCAGAACAGGATGCGATTTCTAATTACAGTTATGCTTTCACATCCCTGTGACTTGTTTCCCTTTATTTTTCTTCTCAGTGCTTCATATGCAAAGTTGTAGTCTGTTGGCAGTATTTTTTGCAAGAAACCGTTTTATTTTAGAGAATGTTGAATGGTTTTATTTTAGGTGTATTTTAATCTATTATGTATTTTTAGTATATTTTTATATTGGTCGCAGTCGTTTTGGCTGGTGTGACAGAAGCTTATTTCAATCAGTAAGTGATATTAGTAAAGAAAGAGTATTTTTTACTGTGTTTTCTTCCGGTTGTGAGTAAAATGTAGGTGTTGTGGTCAGTGTTATTACTGATTTTGTTATTATTACTGTTATTATTGCAACTATTACTGAACCTGTAACTGCAATTCATAATTTCTGTTAAATTGCTGTCGTCTATGCAGTAATACTTGTTAAGTCTCGTCCAACTGCTAGTGACTATTAATTAGACAAGTGTTTACTAATATTACTTCAAAAACACTTGTAAATATTACCAAAATTAAATTCTATCATTTTCACCGTAGGGCTTATCATAATGAAAATTCTGTAATAACATAATTTAGTCCTGATGATACTGCCATTCATAAAATATATAACAATTGCGGAAGTCTGTACAATTGCGAGTTAAGTATACCTTAATTTAACCAGACCACTGAGCTGATTAACAGCTCTCCTAGGGCTGGCCCGAAGGATTAGACTTATTTTACGTGGCTAAGAACCAATTGGTTACCTAGCAACGGGACCTACAGCTTATTGTGGAATCCGAACCACATTATACCGAGAAATGAATTTCTGTCACCAGAAATAAATTCTTCTGATTCTTCATTAGCCGGCCGGAGAATCGAACTCGGGCCCAGCAAGAGTGCTAGCCGAGAACTCTACCGACTCGTCCAACGAGGAACTACAATTGCGAGTGTCAACCCTGCAGTGAATATAATAAAATTTTGTTTTGGTAATATTTACAAGTGTTTTTGAAGTAATATTAGTAAACACATGTCTAATTAGTATCAACTAATGTAATTAACATAATGTAATGTAATCCTGATTGTATTTGCTGGTGTTCGGGTAGTAATAGTAGCAAAATCATGTGCAACTGCCATTGGTACTATTATAATGAATAATGAATACTGATAATGTTAACTGCCATTTACAAAGTAAAGCTTTCGAAAACTTATGTAAATGGTCATTAACATCAACGAAATTAATCCTGATTATGTTTATTGCCTTAATAAAAGAAATGATTCTAGAACTTGCGCAAATACTTGTGACAACAACACATTATATTTACTGCCGTTCATAAAATAATTCTTATAAAACTTTGGTCAGGTAGTAGTGACTTATATAATGAATATGATATAATTAAGTAATGATAGTATTTATTTGCGTTTTTAAAGCAATTCTTACAAAGAATCTGTTTGTGCAATTTTTTTATTGTTCAATTCGATTTACTTGCGTTTTGCTTGCTTATTTATTATTTCTTCTGTAGACTTAAGTTGAAAAGGTGTTAGCATTTTCCCGCATCTGTTTGTTTTGACGTTTGTCTTTCTGTCTATCTGTTCATAAGATATCACAAAACTTTACTGGTGGATTTATCAGAAATTTTCTCCAAGGATTGTCTATGCACTGGAGACTCGTTCGTAATTTGATATTGAGAAGATGAATGTGACAGAAATGATCGCTCTCTCGCTCTCTTTCTCTCTTTCTCTCTGTTATTATCCGTCATATTTAACTAGACTTTCTTGTAATAATAATGATAGCATCGCCATTTATCTCAGCCACTTTGCTTGACGATGGTTTTAGATTTCAGCCCCGTAACTCGATCTCGTCTTCTTACTTGGGTGAATTTGTACACTTGGCTACATGCAACAGATTTTGATTTTGGAAGCCCCTCCGTTCCAACCAACGGTCGTTAAAGAATGCTTGAGATCTTGTATTGAACAATGGGTTTCTGGGAGATGAGGTAGAGTAACATGTATTAACACAATTTTTTTTTTTACGACAGCGTTGTGTAAATAGATGATTTCTGAATTTGAGATAATTAGCAATGCTGAATCTTCCTGTATTCTAAATTATGGATCCTCTGGGTAGCTAACATGACTAGCGTTGCTGAGATTACAGTAAAATACAGTTTTAAGCGATCTGATTTACTGCGTAATTAAGAATCAATCGATGAAACCTATAGCCGGGGCCTACTGCATGGTAGATCCTGTATGTAGCTTTCAGATTCTGTACCCCTTCACGGAGTTCAGTGTAGGATGTTTCGTGCTAATAATAACCCTTTTCCTTTTGTTCTTCTGGCCTGAACTGGCTACAGCTCTGTCGCAAGGTCATTTATGCCGAATTTCCTTCACAGGTTATTCTGAACCAGGCTATCCAGAGTTTGTTTGTGCGTCCCTTCGACCCTTAGATGCACCCACTTTTAGCGCTTTACTTGGCCTCCATACCTGCCTCCTTCTTCCATCTTGCTGTCCAACATCTCTAACTACTTCTTAGTGCACCAGTGGGGTTTTCTCCTAGTTTCACTTTTAGATTCTTGTGATTCATCTCACCTATGCTCTGGATCTTTCTACTGTGCTGTCCAACCACTCCAACTTTCGCTTTTGCACTTTCGTAAGCGCTGATTGGCTGAAAGCGCCCCATTACTTAGTTTACTCTGTGTTTCCTTAATTTTTGCTTACTGGGCTATTTCTTCTCCCCCTTTTCTATTGACTCTCTTAGTATGTTCATTACACGGGATGTTTTACCAGGCACTCCGAACTGTATTTGCAATGTCCATCGCCCAGGAACTTGTTAATAGAAAGACAAGTACCTGTATGGGTCTACATTACAGAAATCAAACAAGCAGGATTTGCTGCTCTTTGCGTACCTTAATCTGACGCTGGTTCTCATTAAAATATTCATGAGCATTGATTTGCAATTGAGGTTCAACATATGTGCCTTTGGTAACTTATAAATAATTAAATCCATAAGATACTTTGGCACTAGTAAATAATAGGTAGCTCTATAAGCAAAGTTAGCGCCTGATCACGTCGTAAGGTCTTGAGGTACGTTTTGATAATGCATATATTTTGTATATAAGAGCAATTTAAAAATAGATGATACTCTGAGGGCCTTCAGGAGAGATGAACCACACCTGAATACTGGTTTCATCTTCATTTTGCAAAAAAAAGTAAACTTTTTGCGCTCAGAAAAGTTGGCGACCTTCAAGGATGAGAGAGGTGTACTGGAGCAGTGCTGAAAGGACAGGAGTGGTCGCTGGGTTATGGTCTGAGCTGGGGGCGATTTTTTCTTTTTTTGTGGGGGCGGAGAGTTGGGTGGAGGAATGAGTGGAGTAGGGTGGGTGTTGGGACAAGGGGGAGGGGGCCATGCTCCGGTGACTGGAGCATGTAGAAAAGGATGATATTTCGCTTCCCTAGACAGATTGCTACAAGAAGCATCTTCCACAGAAAGTTTAAAATAAATACAAAACTGAACAAAAAGCAAGTGAAATAGATAAACTAAATGATCAAAGTAAATAAATAAAATAGGTAAATGAAATAAAGCGCTGGCTCTGCTTCCTTCTGAAACGGATACCTCTTAATCTCATGGAAGTGGTCACGAATTTCTCTGGAAAAGAACACTGTGTTTTCAGAGCCCAAGTGACGTCAAGTGAAGCTTCGTGTACAATTTGTAAAACTGCCAGCAGTTGATAAGACTTTAAATTTTATCCTGGTAAAATGGTTTTGTACTTAAATAGAATTTTGAATTTGATCAGTGATAAAACAGTAACGCCATTATGTTTTTTTTCTTTTTGTGTTTTATTTTTTGTCTACTTCAGCCACTTTTGCTGGTTTGTAAAATCTGCATGGCAACAGTCCAATCGAAACGGGGTTGGTTTGTCCGAATCTCATTTTTTGCACTATTTAGAACTCTCTAGTTTAAACTACTCTTTATTACACTAGACCATAACTGAGTATGTCAACTTGTTGAAATAAACATATTTCAAAGGCAACAAGTTTTTGTTCTAGTTAAAACGGAAAATTCCTGTAACGGCCTGTTTTTTTTTTTATTTTTTTTTTAAGAGTGATTATAGTTTTTGCTTCTGCCCTGGTTGCCAAGGCCAACCTCGAGCAGAATACTCTAGATTTAGAAGACGACCTGATCACGTGATGGCCAGCTTCCTTGGGGCGCAACCCCTCACTCGACGTACCGGTTCGTCTGACGTCTAATGGGTGGAGAGTGAATTTTGGTGGGCGCTTTCGTCTTCACCGATGCTGACGCGTCCACCATCGCATGATCACCAGTCTGTAGTACTGTTGGAGGCTATATCATCATCATCATCATCATCATCATCATCATCATCATCTTCATCATCATCAGAGATAGTTAGATTTTGGGCGCATCTCATTGCAATGACCTCCGTATGAAGATGCTTAGCTATTGTTTAGCTGGCTGTTCGTTCATCTGCTTTGGTATTCCATTATCCTTTAAAATTTCTAGTCTACAGTTAAAGGGTAGAGTCCTTTTGATTAATCTTTATGTTATAAATATTACTTAGATTTATCTGTGGTTTATGCTACTGAAGAATTTCAGCTAGTTCGGCCCATTATTTTTTTTTCAGTTATCCACTTAATATTATTTCTTTACTCGTCGGCTTCTACCAGTATTAAGTAACATTGGTTGAAATTTAATTTTGCTAAAAAGCCGTGGCTTTTATTTTTCTTCAGCTAAAATTCCTCCAATTTACATATCTGTACAGTCGATTTCATTAAAAGTATCCCGTTCCACAGCTGTTTGACAGCTATAAATTTTATAATTTTTTTTTTTTTTTAGAAGCTTCATTCCGCCCGATACTGCGTTTTTTTTTTTTTTTTTTTTTTTACCTTTGTCCCCATGGTACCTGAAATCTGTTACCTGCAAGGAATGTACTGATTCTCTGTTAGTATGCTGAGCAAGGTTTCCTCTAAGTGGTACTTTTCTAGGGTGTCTCCTGTTCTAAAGCCCTACTCTTTTCGTATGACCTTGTTTATTTTTTTTCTCTGGTCTTTAACTAAACAAAGACATGAGGTTGACTGCCCATCTTCTATGGTCGTCTGCATTATTGCTTTACTAATGTTTATTGAGCACTAACTTAATTACTATCCATCAGTTGGATTTAAAATAGTGATCTTTGTTCGCCTGTTCATTTTATTACAAATTTTCTTCTTTTTTTCATTATTTATCTCATTTGTTGGAAGATCAAGGGACATATTACCCATAGTTGCCTTTCGTTATGATTTCACATATTTTTTTGTCGTTTTTGTTCATCTGGTATCGTCTGTCGTCCGTCGACATTTCACATTCTTATCTTGAGAACCACTGAACGAAATGAAACCAAAGAACATTCCGTACCAGCTGTGGTTACTTTTGGGCAGTCCGTCGTCTGTTGTATCTCATTTTTCCATCGCCTGTCATCCGCTTCATATTTTGATCATCTTCAGAAACACTGACCCAAATTATATCAAACTTGGCAGGAATGAATCTGACAAGAACCTTAATAATCTGCGTTGTATATTCTATCTTTCTCGTACACGCAGCATAACCTTTATATTCGTGACACACGATCATTCAATATCTTTCTATCTTTGGTTGTACGAAAAAAAAAAATTCTTCGTCAATTTTCTTATATTCTGCCCGCCATGCGCACGTATTCGTGTAATTTTACTGCAGCTTCCTTTGATATGATTTCTTTAATTTTGTCTTTAAGTGCTTTCACAACGACAACACAAATTCTGCAAACAGGAATTGACTCAGTTATCATTCAGAACGTTTCAAATTTTGCTTCATTAAGCACACTTCTTTTAGAAAACTTCAGCAAAGTGGCAAAGTTCTTGGTGCCTCTGTTGCCTTTGGTCAGAGTCTTGCACATTCATTTTTCCTCCAGTAGCTGTTGCAGTATTTTTAATGAAACGCTTTTGAGAAATCGGATGTTCGGTTTGCCAGTCCACGAAAACGTGACCTTTAGATTCGTGGGGTCGCATCAACTCACGAAAAGTTCGTGAAAGTCGGATATACTGTAGAATGTAAAAGGAGGAGTGTTGCATCTGCCGTGAATACAAGTTGGAGGTGACAATCGTTGTAGCGTTTGAACCGAGAATTTCACATTAATTTTACACTTGGGGTAAATTTTATGTGCTCATCCATTAATAGTTGTAGACGCTGAAACTAAAACACATACTCCTTCACTTCTGACAACGTCATTATAACTTCTAACCCTCATTCACTTCTTAGAAAATATAACGGTCAATAAGAATAATGGAAACCGCAGTATTTTGAAGTAGCCGGCCTTGTGAATTGCATGGGCAGTAACGCAAAGCTTGGGTCATGGGAGCAGCCAGTTAATAGTAGAGAGTTTGGCAATATGCTTTCTTATCAAAACAAATATATTCATAGCTCTGAAAGGAGCTGACTAGTCTGTTTTCTATAAATATCGAACATGCTGGGTGTTTTTCATGCATTTTTACACTCTTCAATTTATCCCTGATAATACATTCATTTTTTTCCTTTTGATTATTGGGATCTCTGTTATGTACATTTAGTAAGTCGACAGATGATTCGTCCTTATAGTCCACCGTTGTATTCTGCAAAACTGTAATCTTTCGTACCCTCATGTTGAATACGGTTCCGATTTGTATCTTTCTAAGAACCATAATTTCATTTCAGAACTCTGACAGAAATTCTTATGTATTAGAATGGAAGAAAGACCTAATATCCCCACAGATAATTACAGGAGAAACACTAATTTATCGTACTAATATCCGTACATGCTTTCTCAGCGTCCTGGGGACAGTTTCTCTCAATACGTTCAAGACTGTTTTGGTCTGTCATTAAGTCCTGTTAGCCAAGATCTTTATTTGGGCTTAATTTTCTTTTATATATTTTTATATAACTTTTTGTCTACCCGGCGAGTTTCTTTATAATCAAAGATACTGAATCATCTTCCTCTCCGTTTACTTGTAGTGGTGTGCCTAAGGGAACGGATCTTATCCCCTATCATTTGGCTTGCTTGGTTCTGTGACCTTCATTCACATTTTTTTTTTATGAGAAAGCAGACGCAGCCAGGACGTGCATGCAAAAAGGGCTTAAATGCATTTCAAGGCCTTAGCAATTGCTTGCAGAATAGAAAAGGAGACCACGTTCGGTTGGGCTATGGCAGGCTGTGAAAGGTTATATCTCATCCATAGAATTTGGTTGTTAAAAAAATATATATATATATATTAAAATTAGAAAAAGAGCAGTATTATTTTAAAGAAAGTTATATATACGCCATAGTATTTTTAGGAAAGGAAGGCTCGCCCTTTTTAAGAAAGGGAAGGGATCAAGGGAAAATAAAGTTGGTAAAAATTTTAATAGCATTGACTTGAGACTAAAGTAAGCTTCATTGAACTGACCACAGACGGTAAATGTGGAAAATCATCCATGACTAATATTATGTCGTTCTTTCATTCTGGGCTATTCTTGGAAATTTGACAGCATTCCACAGTTAATTTGCAGTGATACATATAAATTAAGCATTCTTTGTCTAAGGACAGACTGCTGTTATAGCTTAAACACTTCCGAATTTCCCTGTCTGGTCATTTTTCTGCTGGCTGTAAGTACTACTTTGGACAGCGCTTCCGAGAGCTGTATTTTCCTACAGAGCACCAAGCGACAGACTTCCCATTCTATTTGGAACTAAAAATTTCGATAATTTTCCAATTTGTTAAGCTATTCAATTGCACTATATTAAAGTTTTCACAAAATCATCTCTAAAATTCAGAGTGTGTGTGTGTTAGGGGGGGGGAAGTCTCAAACTTAGGCGTTAATCCATCTTTCGTACTATTTACTCCCAGATTGTGGAGTTCTTTATCTTGGTTATTTCTGAATAATTCAGGTTGCATCCTATTAAGAGGTTTTTCTGCCATCATTTAGGGGTTAAGCCCAACAGCACACTATCCTTGGGGAACAGGACTTGTCTTGGCAGCCATACCCGTCTCGGTCTCTGTATCCTTAAGAAAATTCCAAGCATGGAAATTCATTGATGACATCATCTTTTTAACTCTTGATATATAACTTGGGTTCGATCTAGACGCCTCCGTTTTCCTTCATATTCTGACCAAAATTGGATCCAATAGTATACAGCAGTATTATTGTTAAGTCTTATTTACACTGTTTTTGTTTGTCTTCTCCTGACGCTTTTTATTATTAACTCTTACTCATTTATTTTTAGTGAACTCATGCCAGAAGCCCAAGTGGGATATATATATATATATATATATATATATATATATATATATATATATATATATATATATATATATGTGTGTGTGTGTGTGTGTGTGTGTGTGTGTGTGTGTATGTATGTATGTATGTATATAATGGGTATAATTGATACCAAGAACGAAGAAGAGGCATTGGGTTAGCAACCCATTCCTTATATACTTATTGAGAACAGGAAGGTTTTACCACTCTGAAGCCACGTCTTCTAAAGCGAAAAAGACGTATGGTTTTATTTCTCTATACTCTTTAGATCATACATTGATGAATCTCGTCACATCTACTGCGCGAGGCAGCGATTTCTGTAGTATCCTTCCGCAATTAACAAAAAACATAATGTCCTTTGTGAAATCTTTTTTTTTTCTATGCGCATCTCTCTCGGATGGGTTGGAAGATACACAGAGGTTATTAAAGGTCACTTGAACTATTAACGGTAACAGGTCTCGCTGAATACTGTTACCAGGGAGAGTTCTGAGTTTTTTTCTAAGCGTATTTTACCCCTTGTAGCACCGGCAAGGGCAAGGGAGCTAAGGAGAGACGGGTAACCAAAAAGCTTCGAAGGGCGGATCACCCGGAGGGAATTGGACAAATAAAAAAGGAACGCACACACTACCTTGAACTTGAACTTTTAAAATTACGAGCACTCCACTGCTGTATGGCGTCTCTCTCTCTCTCTCTCCTCTCTCTCTCTCTCTCTCTCTCTCTCTCTCTCTCTCTCTCTCTCTTTATTACGTAAAAATCATTTTGCCACGTATTTGAGTATCCCTAAGTCCAGATTTCAAAAGAGGAATATACTCACTGACCTTCATCAGGGGTATGCCTTTATTTTTTTTTTATCTGGCCGATGCCTTCGTGTAACACAGTGCCGTTTTTGAGGTAAGGATGATTTTTTATTTCCAGATTTTGCCTAAGTCGAGAAAAAATTACCAGTCACAAGAACAGTTTTGGAAGGGGAAGATCTCGAAGTTGTAACGCCATTGCTATGTATGAACTCGAAAATTCCACCACATATACCCGTCAGGAAATTGTTTTTCGAATTGACTTCCTTATCTGGACTAATTGTATTGACGTGCAATAAAAGCATGGATCTTCTATGGCTGAACCGAAGCTACAGTATATCGTTCTAAGCCGACAGGCAAGTTTTCAGTCTAGGCCTACAGTCTACGTATTGAAAATGAAACCACGTCAGACTTAGTCTGCATCTGTTCATCAGTTTGACTTTTATCGAGAAGTCGATTGCAGGTAGCTGAGTTAATTAACGAGATTGTTAACATTGCACACGGACTAGACGCGATGCATTCTTACCGAGATACTCCGGTAAAAATAGAACTTAGAGGTATCTGACGAGTTCTTGTGACCATCCATCCTCCTCATCATTAATTCAGACTTTTTGTCAGAGGGATCTCCATGCAAAGAAGGTCATCCCTTATAGCATCTCCTTGGTGCTCTGCTTTGTTACCATCAACAGATTCACCTTCAATTAACTCGATTCACTCACTCTTAAGGCCTATAATGGTTACTTGAATGTAATGCCAACGGCGTCTGGTATTCCTGGTTATCACCCATCCAAGAACTGACCAGACCCAACGTTACTTAATTCTGCTGTTCGAGAGACCATCGGTGTAGCAAATTTGTAACCAACTGGTGTTCATTGTTGGTTACAAATCCCAAGTCATTGATCAAACCCAACATTGAGGTACTTCGGTTAACTTTCAGGATTTTTTAAAAGTAATCCTTTCTGCGTCTGATTTATTTTCCAAACATTTTTTATGAGTTTCAGATTTCATTGGTGTATTTCGAGCGTACATGTGTGAGCTAATCATATAAGCTTAGGTCTAACAATTATATTCGTTTATGTGAGTGATATCCTATTTGAAAATTGCTGAACGTGCCTATATTTTTTCCTTAACTGCTTCGTGGTTTTGAAGCCTTATTTTTTTCACTTTTATTTCTCCCTTTAACAATTCCTAGATATATTTTAAGCTTTATTCTTTTTATCAGCTTTGCTTGGTAGTTGCGTTTACAGTAGACATGTGAAGGTGTGCAAAATTCGTGCCAACAGATAAACAGGTCATGTATGATGCTCACATACATACATACATACATACATACATGTCTGTTTGGTTGTGTGAACGCCGAACTTTGCCAATGACGGAAAATTAACCCTGTAAAGTTCAAGGTCAACATTAGCGATGTCTTCAAACATAACGTAACGGCTGCATCCCTCTCGTATTTTCCACCTTACGCGTGTGCCTTTATATAATAACGACGATTTTTCTCTTTGCCTCCACCCATCCCAACCCTTCCCCTCCCCGCCCTCCCCCAAACCTGTTCGGCTAAGCCACCTGGCTGGATTTTTCGATCAGTTCCATCTTTCATCTGGCAGCCCTTTTTTAGCCTTGGCCTTGAAGAAGGGTGTGGTTCTTTCGTACGCGGGCTAGAGGGGTTTAAGTGAACATTCTCGCAGAGCTGTATCATGCGGGTTGAGACTAATAGCACCGTGGTACTTATCCTGTAGAACCGAGTGACATTCATGTGGTCTAGCAAGAACCGGAGCAGGACACAAGAGGCTCAGGAGGCCACGTATGCACATCTATTTGCTTATGCCTCGATGTAGTTACGCCATCTCCATGTTTTGAATATAGAGCACCGATGTAAATTCGTTCTGTAGTTCTATGGTGTAATTTTGTTCGATTTAATTTTTCAACATTACTTTTGATAGTCATTTATCTCGAGTAATTGCTCGACAGCATATTAAGTGATTGCTAACAAGCTGCCTTGCGTATACGTTAATTTATTTTGTTAAATAGTTGAATAATTTTTTGTCATCGACTCAGTGATCGTAATGGTTATAATACTGACAATAGTAGTTGTAATTAGTGTCCATATATACGAATGCATAATTGCAACATTTAAAGTGATATTCATATATTTCAAAGATAATAAAAAAGCACAATTTACAGAGTGGGATAGTTTCACCTACACCGTGAATTCGTGTAAAACAGATCTTTTTTTTAATCTTTTGAACATTTTACATGGGTCGAGCTACCACTCCCCACACCTCAATAAAAAAAATCACTCAGACATTACATTACACCTAAATTTCATGATTCATTAATTCTAAATCTTTATTAAATAAATCTTGATTTTAAAGAATACTCGTATGGGTAATTCCTAGCAAAGTGGTGTGCAGAAAACCAAGTCTCAAAACAAGATTGATATGAATTTAAATATGCATTGTCTTTTGCATTATTCCTACAAAATGAACTAATTCATGATAATTTTACACTAAAATATAATAGTTGTTTATTGTCAGTTGGGATGGCCACGACCCACTGACCCCTCTATGGCTTCAACCGCGTAAGGCAGCAGATTCCCCATTTTAAGAACACACGCTTGGTACCTCTACTTGGGTACCTACGTTACTTGCCTTTTTAGTCATACATTTTCCAATACCATATCTGTAATAGTTAGGAATCAACAGATTATTTTGGGGTAATGAAATATTAAGTTTTATCAAATAGAAAATAATGTATTTTACACAAATTGTACAAAAGCAATTCTCATGAGCATTGGAATTTTAGTTTGGTCCGTCTGTGCAACTTTGACGTTATTTATGTTCATTTTGTACTTGTGCAGTTAAGACGGGAAAGGCGCGCTCTTAAGAAAGTACAATGTTTAGTACTGTACAGAGTTTCTTAGTACCTAATAATCTGACCTTTCTTGTTTACAACCTTTACAAAATCATTTCACTCATGGACCTTATCACAAGATGCTACTAAACGTCAAAGTCTTAACTGCACAATTGTTTTATTGCAATATCTACTAGAAAATGTTGATCATTTCATCAATGAACCCTAAATTACAAACCTAGATTTGCACCAGGAACAAACATAGATTCGTACTAAGAGTTGAGAAATTTTCATTGCTTTTACATGTACAGTATTACCATCAAAATTGCATTTCAAACACAGCATGATATTCTAAGCACAGTTACTTTTTTCATTTAAACACCTGCAAGCATTTTGAAGGCTTTTCCTGTTTTACAGATTGCTGGGACGAGGCATAACATTTTTATAGAGGTTCTAAGGTTGCAATGCTACAAAAAGAAATATTTCTAATCACAGTTATTTTAAAGCAAAAGTATAAAATATGAGCAAAGCAAATACACAAAGCAGATTCAGCTCTAAATAAAACTTTGGCCAAAGCACCTCTTACTGTACTGGAAAAAAGTTAAAATTACACCAACATGACTAGACATAATTTCACATGGATAATATTGATATGGCTCAACATTTGTATGAATTTTGCATGTTTGCTTTCCATGTTAAGGTACAGTTTATTTCACCACAAATATTCTGCTGATTAACATTAAAAACCTAAAGAATCTCACACATGCGTTGTTTAGTACTTCTGTGCCAAGTTTATTAATGGAGTCAGGCAGTGCAGGTCATGCCTTTGGGAGCTGGTAACTGCTTATATTATCTGAACTGTTCATGGTGATAATGGGCTTGGCTTATTTACTTCTGCAGAATTCGTCTCCACTTATGCGCTATTTGTAATATAAATTATTTCACTAAATTGGACTGTCATTGGAATTAAAAAATGATACAAAATACATATAAACCTGTCTCTTGCAGCAGCTGTATGGTGGACTGAGGAACACTTTTAAGTATGTCTTGTGTCATCATTTACCAGCATGCTTAGTTCAGGGACTCTGAACCTTGGGTAGTGAACTCATAGAGTATGTAAGGGGGATTTTATGGGTTACTTAGTTGAAAATATATTGAAGTCTGTTGACAAACAGGAAGACATGATACAGATATTGCGTTATGGTCATACACATTTCAAAGCCAATCACATTTTAACCCAGTGTGCAGTCAGACCATTTTATACAAAATCGATGTTTGTTGGGATTACAGGTCAAATGTCTTGACCACTTCAACAGTACAATAATGTGTGGGTATTATTATTATTATTATTATTATTATTATTATTATTATTATTATTATTATTATTATTATTATTATTATTATTATTATTAGTAGTAGTAGTAGTAGTAGTAGTAGTAGTAGTAGTAGTAGTAGTAGAGTAGTAGTAGTAGTAGTTAAACTAGACCACTTAATCACATTTCTTGACTCATAGGGCCAGCCCATAAGATTTATCTTGAATGAAGGTGAATGGAGTATGTAAGGAGTTGAAGTTAGACAGCTAGGTTGGAAGAGACAAAAGGAGATAGACGAATTGTAAAAGACAGAAAAAAATACATTGCAGCTTGGCTGATGGGAAGCTGCAAAGAATCATTAGGTATGCCTACCATTTGCCAAGAAAGTTTTGACATGTAGGTAATGCTGATGGTGAGTTAGATGAAAAAGTAGATTATGGTATAAAATTTAGTAAATGCCACCTCTGATCTTTTTGAAAAAGATGACAGCTTCAAGCAGCTGAAGGCGATCAAATAAAGTAAAAAAGTATTTCAACAATAGGAATCAGATACGATGCAAACATCAAAAGGTGATGTAGGTTTTTCAAGAGCATTCTCAAGGCTTTTTGCATTGAAAGTCAATCACTGATAAAAAAAAATTGCAAAAGACAGTTTAACACTATCAAGAAGGTGGTACTCGTTAAGCAACAGTTAAAGGATCTTTAAACAATAAAGTCTCTGAGGCAGAATAAGCTATTATTCATCAGTCGAAGGGACAAGCTGTACTAACTTATGGAGGCTAGATGATGCAACACTGATGATACAATGCTAGCAAGCATGTATAGCATCCATATCTTATCACAGGGAGGTTTGTCAGATTTTTAGAAGGAAAAGATTAAAAAAAAATGTACTTAATCAGTGATTGCAACGCTGGCATACTATATAGAATAACAAAATAAAGTAGACAAATGTTAATTGATCTGACAATATTACTGTTTCATTAAAAAATTAAATTTTGTTCCTTTGATTTAGTAAATTCATTTCTTTTATTCGATATTTTAATTCTTCCCAAATGGGGTGTTAAACATCCCCCCCATGTGCATGGCTTATCCCATCTGGATAACTTGGATAGCATATTTAACGCGCTTCCTCTGCATTATTAAGAATTCTTAACTCGTGAATTCCATGCAGTACACCATTAGAACCACCTTTTAATCCAATAAGTAGCCAAAGGATATCCCAAATGTGGGTCATTTTATTATAACTAACATGAATCAGCACATATCACTTAGTTCTTCACAGATTTTATCAAGACTAATGGGAACTAAATTCTTTATCATATGTGAGGCATGTATACAAATTTGATTTTTATCGTTTAGGTATATGTTGTACTGTATTATAAATGAAAAACATACTGTTGAAAAAAGTTTCTGTGACCCTTGAAACCTTATTACTGTAAAGGATTTTTTTTATATTGTTTTTACTGACAGGCATCATTGTTACAGTTGGCAAAGTACGGTAATTGCTACTTATACTGTACTTCCATTTAGCCAGCCCTGTGAGAGTAAAGCATTTTAGCACTGTAGTCTGGTTAAAGTAGTTATAGTAACGAATAAGATACTCCCATTATTGATGACTGTACTGTAGTTCTTAGAGAATCAAATGCATTTCAGCATAGTTTTAGGGGCGTTTAAAAATTATGCAGAAGTGAATGCTTTGTAAGTTACCCAAAAAAGGTTTTTGGAGAAATTAGGTAAATGTTATAGGTACATGTTATTAGGTAAATGTTAAATTCCTAGATGTCTTGTAACTCAGCTTCAGGATAACATCGAAAAAGTACTCTACTTTGGTGGGAATATGGTGGTCTAGGGTTAGAGTATTGTGTCGGAACAAGTCTTGGAAATTTATGTAAGAGCGTGAAAGTTAGTATTAACTGCATACAGTAGTTTGAATCTCCCTAGTTTAGCCTGAGTGAACTCTGCAGTCTGCATTATTATTATTTGATTATTAATATTATAAACAGCACAGGAGGCCAGTCATTAATAAAAGTTAGAACATTTCACTTGACAACTCACACTAAGCCAAATGTTTTTGGCTTATCATGGGCAAAACGAACACATTAATTTACGAAGGGCGCTTCGTTGAGTAAAATAATGTAAACCCCCATAATTTTGTTTCATTGCTCTTCATTCAACAACAGTAGTGTCTTGCCTGGGTTTGTCATTGATGGGAACCCCTTGCATTTTTCAATGACAGCTTGGTCCTTGTGACTGTAATCAGTGTTTCTTACCCAGCAGAGTCATTGCACAAAAGATTCTTTTTAGCATCCCCTTCAGCTCCTAGTTGCAGTGCTTTTAGTCTGCAGCTTTTCACATGTTCTTGGTTTCTTCCCATTTCTCAAATAGCTTTCAACTTCTGTAACTTTAACTTTCCCAAATTTTCATATTTATGAACAATTCCTTTGGGCAACATCTATGAGGGTCTTGAAATGGGGGTTCAGTGATCTTGTTAAACTTATAAATTTACTTTATAATAATAATAATAATACAGTACAGTAATAATCCTAATAATAATATAATAATAAAACTGGTGCCTAGTTTTGTGAACCTGAGAACTTGATGTTTTCTCTGGGTGTAGGGACTGTCAAGGTTACCAGTTACTGTAGGTTAAAGAGATTGTGAAGTTACTTTAAGAAAATGGGCTTCACGAATGATTTAACTATTATGAATTTTATTTTCATATAATTGTAATTATAAGCTGTATGGGAGCATCTTTATAAATGCATGAATGTGAAACATTTTACCCTTTAAATTACAGTATTAGTTAGCTCATTAATCTATTAGTATATTGATCTCACTTGACATGAATTAAATTGAATTTTAATTAACTTTCTGGTGAAAGTGCTTTTATCATTATTTGTAAGCAGCTTCTTTGATATTTTTGCTTTTAGCCCTATGGGAAAACTACCATTCCTGGCACAAAAAACTAGAACTTTGTACTGGTTTTGTTGATCAAACAGAAAAAGGGGCTCTACATGGTTAAATATTAATATATAGTTATGCTAAAATTAAGTGTACAGAATTTTGAACCGATCAAATGGCTGTGAAGGATATAGGGATGAGCAAAGATCTCGAGGAACCATTCTCAGTCTTTGTAAAAAGGGATCAAAGAATCGTGAAGAACTAGTTGAGGTACAGACCTAAAGGAAGCAATCTCAACTTGTGAACAATTTCATTAATCATCATTAGGAGAAACTATAAAGCTGTTCCTGTGGAATTCCCTGAACGCTTTAATATCACCGATTAACAAGCGGATACTCAAATTCTGATAGACCACTAATACTGACTGCAAAATAAAAATTCAAATTTGAGTCCTGCTGCTTCAGGGAGTTGACAGTGGACAGTGGTATTCAAGTGTTCCAGCTCAACGTTAACATTCATTGTTAAAATAGGTATTTGGTGTAAAAGGCCTATATAATATAAATGGCATTGACAGAAAATTTACAAAATTTTTAACCCAATGCAGGCCACAATTAAGTTTATAGCTTTGAAACAGGCTAATAAAAATACTTATTAAAAATACTTAGATTATTATATTTAGTTTTTTACAATATTTCACTTTCAACAAATCATATAGTTTTTTTGCTTCCAATGCACTGGTACAAATGTGCATACATCCCCTCCCTGGTGCAGCATAAAACTCCCATCCAACCAATATAACATGCATAAGCAACTGCCCATTATAACCAGTAAACAGTTTGCTAATCACAAGGAAATGAGCTCCTCAAGGATAACGTTTTCTGTATAGAAAATCCAAACCAATGCAAATCAACTCATCAGGATATACTATGTTAAAACTCTGATAAGTACTGGATTGAAGTTTGTGACTTGTATCATAGCTCAAAATTCTTGGGATTGTAACCAGAGCAAATATAAAACATTGTATACACAAGATAAAACAGATTAAGACCTGTATCCCCAAATGATAGGTAAAGACATGTGGATGAAACTGAAATGCAAAGGCTCTTTAGATACATAGAAATTGCATAGTTATGGTATTATGCACTTGGTAATGTTGGGAAAATTTTCATTAACAAATAAAAAGATACGTTTGCAACACAACACAGTAATAAAACGTGAGACAGGAATCATTTCATTACAACCATAATGAGAAATAAACATTCTAAAATAAATTACATGGTACAGAACCCGAAATTAAAAAACTAGGATCATAAGAGAAATTTCACCTATAAATAACTCATCATAATAGCTGTTAGCAATATGTATTCAACAGCAGTACAGCTGATAAAAATAAAAAAAACTTACAAGAGAGAGTATTACAAATGAAAAAGATACTGAGAGAGCAACCTTTATCCAGAGTACCTTTTAGAATCATTACAAAAAAGGGGAGAAAATAAGTACAGCAGTTACTGTCAGAGGTTCATACTATTTCTAGTGTGATAAAGCCTAACACTTTTGATACAGTAGAACAATTGTTACGAGTTCCTAGCGCTTCTATTGTGTAATTATACATTTTGTGCAAAGCTGTAAAGACTTCTAATAATTCTACAGATTTAGGGTCCTATTACAATCTAAGACCTACAGTACTACTTCCTACAATACAGCAGAGTTTTGATCATCAGAATGGGAATAAATGTTGTCAGCACATCATAGGGTGTGGTTATTTTTTTGCTTTAAACAAGATAAGGGAGGTAAAACTTTAAAGAGCTATTAAAAAAAGCAGGTACAAAAGTAATAAATATAAATGCATAACATATAAACATACAGCCAACTACCATTAACCCCACTCAACTGAAGGAGAGGCCAGATTAGGCAATAAGTGGGATTTGTGAGTGGTTTCTGTCATGATGATCAGAGAATTACAGGTGATCCTGTTTCTCCATCACTATAATATAATGATACTAAAATATTGTTGTAATATGGTAAACACAATTATTTCCAACTCAGATTTAGTTAACCAGTCTTGCTGTCATGTAATTGGCATGGGACTTATAATTATATAAAATGAAAGGAAATTTTATGCCATCTTATACATATAAAATAATTTAGGAAACTCGAGACTTTACAAATTAGAAAAGTAAAAGGTTCTAACAAAATTCCTGTGAAGGTTGTACAAGCAACAATTTTTGGTGAAAGTAAAGAATCCTAAGTGATTACACTTATCCATAGCTTTATTATGTTTTAAGTTCGTAACATAAATCAGAGCAGACATAATTTTCACTTTACCAAAATGATACAAAATAAGAGCATCATGATATTTTAGTTTCAGTTTAATAAATATGAGGGAGAGAGAGAGACAGAGAGACTGATTAATAATTTAAGCATAATGATGTGGATAAAGTGAAAGATAGTTTACCTGTAGCTTCATTGTACCACCATTTCCTAATGATACAGCTCATCTGCTATCAGTTAGTTTTTGAGAGCCAGATAAACATTAAAGTCATCCATTCTTTTACAATTAAAATACTTGAGAAATTCATGCACTGTATGATCTCAAGAGTCTGGTATTTTCTGAAAATGAAAATACTTTGAAAATTACAGACAGAAAAAGAATATAAATAAAAAAAATTTAATGCAATAAAAAAATTAGTATCTGAAGTGGAAATAAAAACAAAAGAAAGAGCTAAAACAACATCCTATACCTAATACCCATATGATCAAAACTTATTTCATTATTTATTCAAGGATAGAAGAGAATAAGAAACAGCATGGTACTGTATGGAAGACTTGCTGGTGCTTGTATCATCTTTAAAATATTTAATTTTTTAAACTCACCGAGGAAAGATAAATACCCTGAGCTGATTTTTCAATTATCTTGTCAATGTCTCAGCTTCCTTCATTACCTTAAATGAGCATTGGGGGAAATCTAAGTTTTTCATTAGGAAAGAAATATAGTCATTACTTAGGTTTTTAATTTCATGGCATGAAAATTTTTTTTTCTTTGGATATGCAGTACTTAAGTTCTTTACAAAATCATATATACAATACATACATTCACTCACATTACTTCAGATACTAAATTTTCTTTGTTACCAACACTCGAGCTTTGTTACTCGCGAGGATTAGGTTCCTAGAACATATAAAATGCCCTAAAATTGTCAAAGATTTCTCAAACAATGTACGTAGCACATTGAAGTATGAATATGTGATACTTTGTTGCAAAATATAAAAAAAAAAATATGTATAATTTAGTCATAAACTAGAAGTAGCAAGACTTGAACTTAGATTAATCTACATTTTACTGAGACAACCACAAACATTTTCTTTCATTCATTCACAGTGTAGAAGGAATTCTAGGGAACTGACCTTACATAGAAGTATGAAGAGAACAATTTATAACAAAATCTTGTAAAATTCACATTTTATGCATTTTACCTATAGTTGCAGTGTCCTCACCATTTGCTTATTACCTCTCATCAGTCTTGCAAAAGAGAATCAACATAGTCATCTTTTACATTCAAAATACTTGAGAAATTTGTGTGCTATTTGGTATCTTTTTGCAAATAAATGGATTTTAAAAATTAGATACAGATATAGAAAAAGCAATGGCAAAAATGCAGTACACTAAAAGAAAATACTCAGTAGAAAATGAATGGAGAGGTGATACTAAGAGGTTGTTCTTTACATGTGAACAACTTTCTGAAAGAATTTAGCAGTCTTATTGGAAGTGAGTATGTAATTCACTTGTGCATGATTTAAACGAATACATGGTTAAATAAAATGTCTCAAATAAGAACAGATATTCCAGATTTAGAAGTAGAGGCCAGGTTTTATAAAAGTGAAATTCTTTACAAGAGAAGGTTTTATACCTGACAAATACCATAAGGTATTGATTTGCAATGAAATATCTTGCAAAGGTAAAATGTGTTAGGTGGGACCTTGTTGCCAGGAATGGATCATAAGGAAGAGATAGTTATACCACACTATTTACATTTAGCAAAACGAATGTCACAGTCATTTCTGCTCACTTCAGTAGTAAAGTGAACTGATCTTTGATGCATTAGTGAACATTACAGAATTTGCTAGGTGTATCTGATATGTGCATAGCAAAAACAATTTGTTATTAATCAAGTATACACTATAATGGATTATGAGTTCATGGGTCATGGTAGTCTGTTAACATACACACACACACAAGAATACTTAAGAAAACATGAAAATTATAATTAAATGTTGTATTAGCTCTTCTACCATAGCATGTCATGTAAAGCACAACAATTGCTTACACTATGTAATGTAAGGTGAAGTTCCAGATGACAATGATAACCATTAAGATGCCTTAATGGACAAAGAAAAGATAGAGGTTTCCTTTATCCTCATGCCTTTTGAAATCCTGTTTACCTTTTCATTTAAAGTTTGAAGAATTTTTCTTAGTTGCCTGTTTACCTTTTCATGTAAAATTTGAAGAATTTTTCTGAGTTGGTTTATGATGAATACAAAAAACAAAATATAAATGATGAAAAATGTTAAAAGCTTATGAAATGCAGTATGGAGACAAACAGTAAACAGACATCACCATTATTATTACGAAGTAATTTTAACCAGACCACAGGGTAAAATTTCTAGACTTACAGTGTTAGCTAAACATTTTCTTCAATTCTAGAGAATTTCATTTTTGTAATAGTAAAGGCATGAAAAGAATTATGGGAAAATAAAGATTGAGTGAGTTTGTCATGAAAAAGTAAATTAACCAAACCACCCACATCAAAATTCATCTCTCAAGTGGTTGGCCTGAGTGGATTGTTTTCACAATATGGAACACAGTAAATTAAATTTATGGTGAACTGAGACTTGTGGGAGGGATTGTTCATAAATAGATAAAAGTGCCATATCTGGATTACTTCAAATAAAAATTAAGAAAATTACAGAGGTTTTGGAGAAGTTTTACATCCTTGAACATCAACATTGTATCCAGGACTTTCACCCATCTATACATTTACAAAACCAAATCATTGTTATTATAATCAAACTGAAGATCAGCAAGATATATTAATCACTAATATGTGCTCAAGTAAAAGATTGGCTTCAG
Source organism: Macrobrachium rosenbergii (assembly GCF_040412425.1). NCBI lineage: Eukaryota > Metazoa > Arthropoda > Malacostraca > Decapoda > Palaemonidae > Macrobrachium > Macrobrachium rosenbergii. The sequence continues at coordinate 47,861,749 of NC_089791.1, read as the reverse complement.
TTAAATATGCTCATGATTAATGGATACTGTAGTAAATGATTGACTTATGAAATCTGAAGGAAGCACCACGAAACTATCAAAAGCTCAAATGCTAAACAAAAATTTAAAACAAAGTAAAACCTGGAAAGCACAACAAGAAAAAAATTCAAAGGATAAGGAAAAATCTAATTAATGTTTCAGATCTTAGTTATCTAAATAAACTTCATTGGCATTCATGAACCCTCTTTATAAACACAAAATTAAGGTTAACTGGAGGAAAAAATGGAATGTAAATGCAGAAAAAATAAGAGCTACAAGCATTGTATATAACACCCATAATTTCTGAATGCAAGTTATTTATTGTGGTGATAAAAATCCCTGTTTCCTGCCACCTATTACTGCATGTTTTTCATCTTCATGTCCATTACGTGAAAGCAGCAAACTAATGCTGTCCAAATTTTCCACTGTTGAAGGCGTTGAAGGAGACATGAGGTTTTTTCCATTAAGCTTCAAGGGAGATATAAAACTGAAAATCCTGTTAATTCCAAGTCTCTAATTCAAGACTGAGAGCTTTTAAAATGAGAATTCTAAGGCATACAAAAGTAAAGTCTTTTATATTGTATAATCAATACTCTGCTGTATTTATATCATGTTTTGCTAACAAGAGAAAGTAGCCCATTTAGAAAGAAATGGGCTTGTCTGAAGGAAGAGTGTGATTCACATAATCTTGATGTGACAAAAGCACAATTTGCAACGTCAGAAAGCAAGTTTTTAACTCGACTATCATTTGTGGCTGGGAACTGGCACACAATAATTTTGAAAGCACACTTCCAAAATTTATTCATGCTCAAAATTGGTAGAATTAAGATAAATGAATTGAATACTAAAGTATGATTAAAAAGTTCACTCGATTTTACTTACATCACTCTTTGAGAGTAAAATAGCAATGTAAAAATATGAAGTTATAAATAATTAATGCTGCTCATTGTCAGAACCAATCAAATTTAAAAGTTTTATTAACAGTGAGGGAAAATTTCATAAACACACAAGCATTGCAAATTATTTGCATTATTTGAGTAATAAGTGATTTTGAAAGACTCACACATGAATAAAGCATGACTGTAACAACAATAACTACATTAAATAATAGTCTAGAATTGTAGCAAAAACAAATCCATATGAAATAAGGATACATAAGTCGTTACCGAAATGGTTCCTTAGCATGCAAACTTCAGTTATATAGTTGTGTATTATCATTACCACTATAAAATACTTAGATATCCCATATAATAATGTATGCATTTTCATAGAATATGAAAAATTTCAAACTTCCATGCAAACTTAAATCAAATATCCCCACATTTGCCCCTTACATTTTGTAATCCTCATTACTCAAAAATTACATCATTGTCGTAGCAGTGATGTAGGTTACTATCATCTTCATAATAACAATAAGATGATAAGGCTCATCATAAAAACAGAAAACAATGCATCCTTTAAATTATGATGAGGCATATGACTATAACAAAATGTGTTACACTGGAGTTGTGGAAATTCTATGAAAAAAATCTGGTCAGTGGTATCCCAGAAAATAAATTGGATAATGAAAGGATAACATGATATATCTGGCACTGTAAATATATAAAACTGTTTGAGAATTGATTCTCAAATATTATAGAGAATTCGGATATGATCTGAAGGACTACAAGATGAATTTGAACGTAAAAAATTGAAAAGCATTCTAAGTTTCTTTCATTAGCATTATACAAATTACACTGTTTTAATTACAGCAATGCATCTTTTGGTTTATCTTTATTTGAAGTTCAGCAGCTGCTGTTGACCACTGGCAAACACTAATTTTTGGAGAAATATCCAACTTTCATTAATCATCATAAGCTCTCCTTGAAATGGTGTGATATGGTAAAATACAGTTTTTGAGCATTTACTAGAAAAGCAGTGTCCATAGCCTACAATAACCTCATTTTTTCTTACACTACCATGAAAGTGTTACCTTTAGAATGTACGACATAAGTGTATAAAATTCTTTAAATGACTTACATTACAAAATGAAATGTAGTCTTGACAAGGGCTACATAATCCACTCTGAAAACTACAGTTCGATGATAAAAATCAATATTTTTTTAAATATGAGTCGTCACAGGTTGCAGATACTGTATAGCTAGCATTGTCATAATACAGACAAAAGCAGATCAAAAGAGTAAATAAATTTTATTTCTGTGCAGTCTTGCAGATTTTGAGGGGTACATAGGTTTTCTGCGAATGTTTTACTACAAGCATTAGCATGTTCACTTTTGCTGTGGGAAGTGGACGGATCATCTTTCACAGTTACTTCCTGTTTTGCTATTCAAAATACATAAAAAGTTACTGCCATGCTAAATGCTTTTATAAAAAAGATTGCAATCTCCTTGAGTTTTTAGCGTCATGGACTTGAAAACTTATTTTCAAGAAACTGGAAAATCTAGAGCATCATAGAGTACTATAATAGCAATTTCTTCATAGTCAATTTTAAACTGCATTAAGGTGCACAAAAGAACTTTAGACAAAAGTAAACCTCATATAATATGCCTTACTGAGTTTGCATCAAATGGCACATTAAACCATACCTTAGTCAGTTCTGTTCTATATTTGGAATTAAAATAGTCTGATAAACTATAGGAGGGCCACTTATAAAGTACAAATTTATTATTAAGTACTGTATCAAATGATCTCTATCTGGAGGATAGTTAAAAATTAAGTTAATTCCTGTAATGTATCAACTAGTCTTTAGTCCTACTCAGGGACTAAATTTTATTTACAAATTAGCTGTTACACAGTTTTTGAAAACAATGAAATTTAGTATGGAAGGTGAGGAGACCTGTATATAATCAGTATTTTGAAAACATTAAAATTTAGTATGGAAGGTGAGGAGAACTACTTGTAATCAATATGTGGTGTTTAAAACAATCACCTGACCTTTTTTGTATAATTTCAGGCAAATTAAACACTATGAGCTCTGTGTTATAGAAGAGAACTTTTTAGAACCCCCTTCATCTGTAAACTAAAAGTTAATGCTTTGATCTACAAGAGTAGATGAATATATTTTTTCCAGCAAGAACCACTTGGTCTTCCTTAAAACTGCAACAATCAAATACAAGGCATAGGTACAATGCTATACCTGCACAGGATATCCAACCAATGAAGCTTTATTCATATAAATTTCAACTTTTATAAATTTGAGAATAAATGTATTGAAACAAAAAATGCCAGTGTGATTGAAAAGACATCTTGACTTTAGTTTTAAAAATATATTTTGCAAATGAGGCCATTTCTGATGCCTGCATTTGGCACCTCAGTCCAGGACTACCAAATAATAACTGTACAGTATTGTACTCTATGATCTATACATCCATATCAAATATCTTCACTTGTTATTTGCATCTACACTTTCTTCAATATGCCATCATCTTTAAAAAGTTATACATCTATGAGTTTACAAACACTTCATAAAATATAAATAAACAATCAATAAGTGAAGAAATGTTATAAAAATTACAATAAATGGCTGAACGAGTAACTTCATAGCAAAAATAAAGTTTTGCTTTCTAAATACCACACAAAAGAAAATGTCTGGAGTCATTTTTTTCAAAAAAAAAAAAAATAAATAAATAAATAAAAAAACAGGAAGGTAACATGAAGTTCCTACTGGCCATATCACAGTTTTAAGCTCAATGCTCAAAAATTGAAACAATGTAGAAGATACGAAATAATGAAAAGAAAGTAATGCGATTTTATAGCTTTAAAATAATATACCAGTTGTTTAGCTATTATCGCAAAACAGTATAAATGGAGGTTTAGCTACACATTTTCATTTAAATGTTCACTACTTGAAGACATGAAAACAGGTTGAGCTCCCAAATTCTATACAGAATATTAAGGGAAAAATATTGCTTATAAAGGTACAAGAATTATATAACAGCATTTAATAAAATATAAAAAAAATCTTCAGAATTATTCACACACAGGATTCAACTTACATTAAAACAGGGATGGAAAGGACTAGGACAATTCCTTTGGTTTAAAGCGCAAGTGAGCACATAAAACTCAGCTTGCTGTAATAAAGTGAGCTTGCCACACACAAAACTAACTCATGAAAGATGAGTCTGGAGTCAGCATTCAAATTTGAATATGCATGCACTGCCCATCTTTACATACTTAAAATGTGTCTGCAATTCTCAACCTTCTATACAGTCAAATGAGTGATCACAGCCCCACTTGCAGAGTATGTGAGTTTTGCAAGACATACACAGTCAACTGAGTTTGCAAAACTCTCCTATTTACTCGAGGCAAATGAGCGTGCAAGACAACCTACTACAGTTAGACCTGTTTACAACATGCCGAACTGGAGTAACTTTATCACAATGAAACTTATAAGTTAGTAAAATTCACTTGAAAAGGATAACTAGATTCTTGCATCACAAATCAGTAATGTGCTATTAACAACAGAATCCAGACTTTTCTGGTTCAGCTTCCATTATGTTGTAAGAGTGGTTTGGTCTTGAATAACCACTCTTGATACCATCCCATCCCTCTTCAATTTTAAACTCTCCACTTTGTACCTAAAAAAATTAACAAAGTTCATTAGCTTGCAAACCATCTCTACTTTAAACCTGAGTATTAAATTCCATGACCTTCGAAACACAGTATACCTAAAAATACTGTAAATGAATTTCATTACCATGTGATTACTGTAAGAAAACGAATCGCGGCACTTAGCAACAATAATCATCATTTCTCAGTTAAAAATAAATAGTTCTATAGCAACCTAATAAGGTGTTATCTCTCAACCATGCCCTTCAAACATGCTGCGGATAACTAATATTGTTTTGGAGTATTTCTTATGAAAAAGGCCCCATCAATAGTCAATAAATGCAACAAAATCAAGTCGTAAAATTCCCCTAAGTCATTGATTAGTAATATTAATTTCTCTTCAAAAAGTATACCTCTGAATGTAAAAATGTTTACATACAGTAGGTATAAAATGTAAAGAGGGGCAAAAATTACATGATGGGCAAAAAATAAAAATATAGATGCACCTACATAGTTAAGGCATATAATTCCAATATATTAACCTAAAAAATAACTCATTCTTGGATAATTTTGATTTAACATTTACATTACAAAGGTACTACAAGTATTGTGACACCTAATGTATATATGTGTGCATGTGAAGGAAATACATAAACATTAAACATGTAATTATGTGGCAAATATATATGACAAGTGCACCTGATAAGGTGAATAAAGAAGAATCATAATTGCGTGCCTCTCTGCAGCAGATATCCCATTAAATAGAGTCCAAGTGGCTGAACGGCACTGCTCAACACTTAGAATGAACCTACTGTGTCAGCAATGCATACATGTTCTGTTCACTAAACTATGGAACACTTGTAAAAGTTTTTTTCTTTTTCATTACGAGCAACTAAGGCATACTGTATTACTTTGTTGGTAAGATAAGTTTAATTCTGATTTATTAATAGTAAGTATTCTACTGTCATTGATATTCTCCATGCTTACCATTTTCCTTTATTAATACAATTGTTACTGAATTGCAATTTCAAAGCATTTCAAAGCATTTTCTTCACAGAAACAATTGGGAAGGGTCACTGTTACATGTGACTCTCTACATTATGTGGGTTCCTACCAGTATAGCCCCTCTTGAACACCAGACCTGAAGAATCCATTCAGTTGGGTCTAGACAGACTTATTTTGTGGTACACAGGGTCTCCTTAATTTTGAATAATGTGCTTTTGCACAGGGACCAGTGGCAAGCACCTGTGGCAGGGAGATACTACTAAATAGCTAACTTTTTAAATGGAAACTTGATGGCTGAGTCATGATGACAGCATCCAACTTAACACAAATTAATAGGCAGAAAAATCTATGTCCTAAAGTTAGTGTTCTCCACCCCCCAACACACAAAATCAGAGCTCTTTTTGAAGACGAAATTAAAAAAATGCAACAAAGACAACAACATTCGGCTACTGAGTCGCCTCAATGTTATTTAAAATCTCATCAGAAGGGATACTCCTCCTTATGGATAGTTTTAATTAGAAAGGTTAGACATCTGAAATGTTTAGAAAACTGTCCTCTTAAAATGATTCATTCTAGACCAGTGGTTCAGTGGTGGTGTGTCCCAATCTTGGGGATGGATCATATCGAGGGGGACAGGGTGGCATTAAGAGCTTAAGCAATTAAAAGCAAAAAAAAAAAAAAAAAGACTTCACCTCGAACGGGGATCTAACTTAGTGAGTTCCAGCCTGATGTGGAGAAACCAATTGCCCACACCCATCCCATTAACAGTAATTGTGAAGACAGCTTACTAAATTAGTGTTGTTTGCATTTTCTCGAAAGTTTAATATTGTTGATAAGGTGTGTATCGGGCGGGGGGCTTAGAATCCATCTGGAAGCCAAGGGGGAGCCTGAAAAAGTTGGGAAACTCTGCTGTATGTCCACACTCAACTTGCTCAAAAGTTGCTGCAAACTAGAAGGAAAATTTTATATGACTAAACTAAAAAAATTTTTTAATGCGTTGGTAGTTCTGTAGCAAGCTCCTTAACAAAGGCTGCTGAGCTGCTGGTATGCATGGCCTTGTGACACATTTGAGCACAGTGTTAGTCTCATTCTTTGCACTGTAATATGTTTGGAAATCAATTATCATTATTAAGAATCTTGAATTTGTTAGATGTTAAATCCAAAATCCAGTACTCCAAGGACTTAACACAAGCACAACACCTATTATCAACACTGACTAAACACATACACACTATTTTTGGTAAATTTTGTAAACTTTAAATAAAAAATATATTTTGTATCTTGTACTTCATAATATGAACAGGCCAGAGTGTAATCAAGATGGCGCCGACTTATGTAGTTGTCACATCTGTGTGTGTAAGACGTAGGGCCTAGGCAATCGTTGTAGGACAGGAGACAGAGCCCTCCTGTCCTAAGTCCTTTATATTTTATCACTGTGCCAACAAGCACTATTCTGGCCGAGACCAACTATAAGAGAATTATTTGTAATTAGTTGGTCTGCCTTATGAAACACTGGGAGAACCATGAGAATGTAACTCCTTTGAGGACGAACAGCAACTACGCTATCAAAAAATGAAGTTTTCATAATAAAACTAATATTGTAATACTTACCTGAACACCTGAATTAGCACTGCCACCAACCAGCCCTAACTATATCCTCTATCTTTTACACTAAGTCATGAATACCAACGCTTACAGGAAAATCTTATCAAAATGAGTTACCTGAAACACCATTAGCAACGCTGTTGCAAGTCCCATTTAAGCGAAGGCGGGTTCCCAATTATAATTCACTAATCAAACTGAAGCAGGGAGGAGGGTGGAATCATTCAGGTGTTCAGGTAATCATTGCAATATTGGTTTTATTATAAAAATTCATATTGCAATACACTCCTGAACACCTGAATTAGCCTGATTAACAAAATTTCCAAGGAGTGTGGATCAATCTAATTTCAGCCCGACCTGCCAAACGGAAGGCAGGTAACTTATTATGTACTTATGTATCTTCACCTGGTTAACCCCGCAGGAGAGGATGCCTGTAGAAGAGATACCCGACATCAGTCTCAAGTCTCGGTACTGTCTGAGCTCTAAGGCCCTACCACGTGGTATTCAAACCTTCTCATGGACGGAGAGTAGCAAAAACCTAACCTACCTTGTGGCTAATCACGGCCTCTCATGAGCAGAGAGTGAGAATCCACAAACCTCCCATGTGGCTAATCAAAGCACTCTCGTGTGGAGTGGGTCGGCGAGCCTCCCATGGCTAATCAGTACTCTCATGTATGGAGGGGCACGACAATCTCCCCATGGCTATTATAGCCTCGTGATCTATAATGGAGAAGTTGAGTGTGCAGATCTTCTCGAGTTTCTTCGCTGCCCGTTGACGCCGGCGCCTGTGGTGAAGAGGTTGAAGAAACCAAACCTGTCTAAGACTCTAATGACTAAAAGTAATTCCTCTATCTGGTTAACGTAAGAACCTCCACACTAAGAGAGTACCCACTCAGCTACTGTAAATGAATGCACCCTCGATAATAGAGTTAGCTGGTACACACAGACTAAGAGAAACTTTCAAGTAGGAGAAGAACAATGAACCTCCCATGTGGCTATTCAGAGCCTTTCATATATGGGGGGAATAAGGCATTGCGCCCAGCCGTGACCCTCCTCCATTCAGGTTGCGGCAAAGGCCGACGACCGACGAACGAAGAAGTACCTCAGCACCAACGAAAGAGTCTAGGTAGCCTAAGAGTGCAACCCCTTGGACTCTCGTAGGGGAAGCTATCAAAGACTAGGATACTTAAAATGTACTAAACCTAAGTTCATGTGATTATACTATCACTGTTGCTTAAGATTCTAAAGCCTAAAAGGAATTCCTCTGTCTGGTTAACCTAAGAACCTCCGCACTACGTGAATACTACCTTAGCTAAATGAACGCACCCTAGATAATAGACACCCTAGATAATAGACTTTGCCGTTACACGTGGACTAAGAGAATAACTTCCCGAACCTCCGCACTAAGAGAATACCACCTCAGCTAAATGAACGCATTCTAGATAGCAGACCACGCTGCTACACACGCTGAGGCAAAGTGAACGTCTCTTAAGTAAAGGAAGAAAATACTGAGATGGACTCCCAAGTAACTGCCTCCAGAATAGAAGACACTGAATAATTCCTAGAAAGGAAGATGAAGTGGACATACTCCGAATACTGTGCTGTCGGGGAAATACAGAGCTGAAGATGACGAGGAAGAACCCTGAGAAGCCTGGGAAATCACTAGTAATAAAAATAAATTCGAAATATTAAGTAACATCTGGAAGTTTTCGGGGAAGGGTGATGAATTAAATGAAAAAACTGTTAAATGCTATAATGTAAGTCAAAATTAAATTGTATTCAAGGGAATAAAGCTCGCACCTTATGATAATCATGTAGTATGCCAGCAACTGTGTTTTGGGAGTGAGCACTTATGAACAAGGAACCAGGAACCCTCCCTTCGAAAGTAACTACTGTAATCGCATTCTTTGACAGCAGACGGGAAGGATTCGAGGAGAAAAGAAGTGTACACGGAAGCGGACAGCATTTCTAATCTTGATAAGCAGACTTTAAAATTCGCACCGGACATAGACATCCCCACTGGATCACCGGAACCGAACACTTGCAGAAAAAAGACCCTTAAATGAATGAGGCAGAGTTTTAGCATTTGACTCTGTCTTCGCCATGAATTCCGGACGAAGAGAAATACATATCATTTCCTGCCTAGGAAACCAGCCTAGAAAACTGCCTGAAGCTCACCCACCTTTCTATCTGCAGTTAAAGTTGAAAGAAAGGACACCTAATCAGTTGTCTTAACGTTTGAACTTCTGACAATCTCACGAAGGATCCAGAGTTGGCAAGACCCGACATTTAAACTTAAAGGAACGTAATAAATCATGGATGATCTTACTACTAGAAATTTTCAAGAAGATGGAAAAATGTACTGCTAAGTGTTGAGCGGTAGCCAGCAATAGCCGAAAACGAAAAAATCTTGACTTTCAGAAGGAATAAGAGAAAATCAGGTATTTTAGCTATGGAAGGCCAAGAGATGGAATGACCTTCCTTACGACACCGACTTCTACACATTGTCCAACTGACCTGGTAAGCTTACGGGTTGACTTTCTCAAGCTGAAAGAAAAACTGTCTAGACATAGCTTTAGAGAGTCTGGTCTGTCAAGCTGTTCACTCGGCAGTTGTCTGCACCTAGGTTCAACACGTGAGGGTTTGGATGATAATGGTGAAAATGCAGCTGCTAGGCGGCTGCTAGAAGATCTTCTGCATGGGAAGGAACATCGGAACTTCTGTAAGGAACATTAGTTCTGGAAACCAAGGGCGTTAGGGCCAGCAAGGAGCTAGAGTCATAGACGTCTTGACACTCTCCCGCAATTCCTGATTACCTTATGAATGAGGCCGAATGGCGGAAAGCATACCCATCAAAAGTTCTGTTGATCTTGTTCCCCCCCGAGTACTCAGATACGACACTGCAGTTACGCTGTCGCAAAGCAGACCCACTACTCTGCTGCGCATTAGGACTGAAAAACACCTGAGGGCTTCCTTTACAGCCCTGAGCTCCTGAAGATTTATGACTCCTCTCGTTCCCCATCCCTCTAGAGGCCTGAAGCCTGCGTTTCCTCCAAGGTTGCTCCCCAACCTTGATCTGAGGCATCTGAGTACATATGAGCGTCGGGAAGAGGGGAGACGATAGACCTTCCAGATGTCAGATGCACTTCTTCTGACCATCACAGAAGATCCGACATGCGAGAATCGATGTGGAAGTCTCAGCGATTCCTGAGACATACCTAATGAGAAAAGCATATGGAGACAAGAGAAAAGCATATGGAGACAAGACCCTGGAATTAAGAGAGAGAGAGAGAGAGAGAGAGAGAGAGAGAGAGAGAGAGAGAGAGAGAGAGAGAGAGAGAGAGTGTGTGTGTGTGTGTGTGTGTGTGTGTGTGTGTGTGTGTGTGTGTGTGTGTGTGTGTGTGTGTGTGTGTGTGTGTGTACTGGCCATTCCCTGTTGGACAGGAACACCTCTACTTCAACATTTTGTACCCTTGACGATGCATAATTGCCGACATTGGAGACATGAGTTAGAAGCATCAAGTTCGTTATACTGGCCACATCCCTGAACCCTGAGCAGCCACACGAATCATAGCCTGCTGTGACGCTACTGCTGACGATGGCTACATGAAATTGACCATGGAGGAGATATCCTCCTTCCTAACAAGACTGTTGCAGAGCGCAAAAGGCGCCCTCAACAGAACCCTCTCCGAATGTCCGGATAGTGAGGAGGAAGCTTTAAAAAGAAGTCTCTCCTCTTTTTGCCAAAGAATGTTGTAAAGTCAGACGAAATGTTAACCTGGTATGTCAGCCCCATTGAAACTGAAGTGATGAGGTTGTCAGGCAGTACAGGATCAGAGGGAGTACATACATCTTGTTTGAGAAAACCCTATCAACCTGGACCACATCCACACGGTGGGACAAGGCCTCCGATTTGCTGCGAAAGGTGTCCTTCAAGATGCAAGCCTCCCTAGATAAAACTGAGACCAGACAATTTGACGAAGGAACCCGAGAGAGAAGAGCCTCAACAGATTCGTTGAGAGGAACCCTGACACCCGCAGAAGCATTACCCGCTACCTTGTAAAACCCCTCCCGAATAGGAAGTAAGGTTGAATCCTGCTGACTCGACCCTATCAAAGCTGTTAACCTATCATCTGCCTCCCTCAATGCCTGCTTGACACTGCCAAACCAGACCAGATTCTTTGATGGTTAAGCACCTACCGGTTCCGTCACATATAGCAACTTGAACATAGCTTGATTCGGTAGTGTAAGGCTCCTCTGGAGCCTTGGACTGAGGAAAAAGAGTATGGATGAAGTCCACCATCCACTTATACTCACTCTCATTAGCTGAAGGAAAAGCAATATCTAATACTGGATCTTCTTCTTCAAATGAACAATCCTTGTCAGACTGGTCCAACTCGCCACACCTGGGTGCGCAAGACGGACACCTGATGTATCAATTGTGAACATACTGGAGGCACCAAAGTAGGTTGCGCAAACCCCACACCACCCAACGACGATGATGCAACACCTGGGCCGGCCACACTTGTGGGCAACGCCCACTCCTGAGAGCGAAGAGGCCACAACACCCAAACCACGCAAATCCGGATGCATCAAAACCGCATGAGAATGGGAATCTGGAACTGAAGCCCCGCTGGTTAATGAGTAAGGGGGGAAACGCTCTAGATGACCGAGAATCAACCCGCAACCTACATAGACACCTTAGACGGAGGAACAGAGAAACCTTCAGGAAAGTTGAGAAAGAAGAATCTGAAGGAGGGAAGAAGGCAGAAGCCACACTCTGAGTAACCATCGAAGCGCCTAATGCCGACATTGGACAGGTGGAGAATGTACCAACTGGACTGGAACTCAAAGGAGTTCCAAAGGGGAAGTTACAGAGTACAGAACCCAAGGTAACAGAGGAAGGCAAATTACCAGCTATCCTAGAGAATGGAAAGGCTGAGGAAACTATCGGTGCTGATACACTGAACACTGGCGTAGGCGAACCGCCGACTGCCGTAGCACCACAAGAATCGCGGAGGATGCATTACGTTTAGAACTCCGTAAGGAATGAAAATAAGGAGTTGCTGAAGCCTCTACAACCACCTGAGAAGCATCTAGAACGGATGCCTGAGAAACTACAGGACTCGCAAAAGGTGATAAAGAAGACTGATCCATTAAAAATATCCCCTCCCTTAACCACGAAAAGAGAGAGGGAGCCGCTGAAGCTCTAATATCACAGGGTTGAACCAAAGAAAAGTCTTTGCTCTGCCAAGTTAAAGGCCAAGAAAACCAGATGAGCAAACAAAGACCCCGAAAAGCCCTCTGAAGAGCGGACCGAAAAGATTGAGTAAGGGCAATGGAAGAAGGTTTATAAGAAAATTGGGGAAAAGGATTTATAAGAAAATTGGGGAAAAGGAAAATTCAGGCGCAGCCGAAGAAGCCATAGATTCCCAAGAAAGGAAATAGCCTGATTCTTTCCCTCCATGATAAATCTGATACACATCATTGGCAAATTCAGGAAAATTCTTTAAGACATGATCATGAATACTGGAAAACCCAAAATTAAAACATTGCTTAACTAGGATCTATAACCTTTAGAGGAACCCAACAAATCTGCATTATCTTCAGTAACATTGAAAACCCGATCGCCAGAACTACCACCACCACAAGACGAAAGAGGTTTAACCCCAGAAGGAAAAGGAACCTTCGAAGAAGGAGTATTCTCCAGAATTTCAGAACTAGATACATCAGAAACCAAATCTGAATGACCCTCCACAGATTTGGAAACCTTCTGATGCAAAGAGCAAGAAGCAGGCAATTAAAACCGAAGATGGATCTGAATGAGAGGCCTAAACATTAGCTACCCCAACCAAACCTGAACCCAAAGAAGACTGCACCTTCAAGTTCTCTTCCTGAATACTTCTAAAATTACTATTCCTACTCGTCTATGTCATTCCAAATTCTAAATCCACCTTGGAACTTATGCTTTTAGAGGGAAGGGGGAAGTCTGCTGCCAACACTGCCTGCTATGTGCTGCGGGGGGCCGGCAGATCCTACCTTCAAGGTTTGCGGTTCTCCATGACCCCTGGCACCTGTTAGGGCTGGTTCTGGAACAGGCAGGGGGGGCTGAAAAAGAACGATTAGAATCTACATCACTAGTACTATCCCTATCTTTAGTTTCTGTTAATTTAGTCATAAAGCTAGGAAATAGACTAGACATCCTAGCTGATAACTTGTCTTCTAACTTCTTGAATTCAGATTCTGAAGCTTCCTTATCAAGAGCCTCTACCTCTACAACTGGTTCTGACCTACACTTACTCTTAGAAGCTCAGGATTTCTGTGTTTTACATAATATTCCATCTGATCTACTGACCAAGACCTACACTCATCACATATCTGACTGGTACTACACTGTACCTTCCTGCATGAAAAACAAACAGAATGCTGATTGTGTTTGAGGATACTCATCCTACGCTTGCAGGCCATGCAGGACCGATGAGCGACAGCATCTCCAGCAGTAGAAGGCTCGGTTGTCTAAGATATAGACGAAGTGGAAGCAGCAGCGCTAGCAGACGGCAATGTCTTCTTGATTGACTTATCCCATCGAGTCCAAAGTACCGATCCAAATCAAAACCGGGAGAAACGTTCCAAAACCAGTCAATAGAATATCAATCCGGGAGAAAAGGCGTTGAAAACAGTCCAAATCGTAATCTGATGTCCAAATTCTTTAACTGGGGGTCGGGCTAATTGACCAAAAGTTCGCCTGATATGGGACACACCCACACAGCATGGCGAACAAAAAGCAACTGGGAACCTGGTCTCGCTCAGCTGGGACTTGCAGCAGCACTGCCAATGGTGTTTCAGGTAACTCATTTTGATAAGCTTTTCCTGTAAGCATTGGTAATGCTGACAGTTAGTGGGTAAAAGTTATGGGGATGTAGTTCGGGCTGGTTAGGTGACCAAGGCTAATTCAGGTGTTCAGGGAGTGTAGTGTAATACATGTTTTGATGTGGGAAAAACCTATTTTTGGTAGCCGCTGTGAGTCCTCAAAGGAGTTATACTCTCATGGTCCTTCGAGGGCGAACAGCGGCTAAATTATATGCATCTTGTACTTCATTGTTTGTTCTGCTTGTAGATACTGCTACTGTCACTGAGCTAAAGTTCTCTTTGCTCTGTTCCTTTGTGCTACCCTTTTCTTGCATTTGAGCTTTTTTTTTTTTTAATCTAACAGTGTCTCCTGTTAAACAGTCTTCTCAGTTAAACTTACAACTTTCTGTAAAAGAAAAAACTCAGACACATCAGTTTCTTGAATTCTTATGTTTATTAAAAAACAACATTCAACACTCACCTTATCATAGACTTCCTGTGTGATGCTTCTGAATGCTTCTTCGACATTTATACCTTTTACTGAGCTGGTTTCTATGTACTTTATATTATAAAAATTTGCTAATGATAATGCATCCTCAGACTTTACCTCTCTTTCTTCCTCCATATCAATCTGAAATATTTGTCAGGAGTGCAATATAACAAATTATTTTAGCACAAAACATTTTATGCACACTGTGCCTACTAACAGGATACATTCCTGCACTTAACATGAGTTGTTTTAAAATTCATTACTGTTTTATTGTACTACATAATAACTGAATTTTTTTACAGTGAGAAAAATATAAAAACTTATAGCTTTAATCACTACACAGAAAAAGTGGTAAATTGTCATTACCCATGATCAAATTATCTGTAATGAAAAATAATAACCCACAGTTAAGTAGTCATTTTAAGGACACTCAACAGATTTTTCAAATTAGGAGTACTGTACTGACTGCCACCACAGAAACTTGGGTAGCTCCTACTGCCCCCAGCGTGCTGGCTATTTTCCCAAACACAAGGATAACAATAAAACACTGATTAAAATGAGCATATTGTATCTCTCATTGCCAAAGGCAATCTTCCAGACCCTATCTGTTATCAATCAATCCAATAAGAAAAGTGTAACACATAAGGAAAACTGTTACAGATATCCCTGCAAGGGGGTAGTGATGTCAGTACACCTCATATGGGGCACTGTAGGCATTACTTAAGGTTCTTTGCAGCATCCCTTCAGTCCCTAGCTGCAATCCCTTTAATTCCTTTTACTGTACCTCCATTCATATTCTCTTTCTCCCATCTTACTTTCCACCCTCTCCTAAACATTGTTTCACAGTGCAACTGTGAGGTTTTCCTCCTGTTACACCTTTAAACTTTTTTACTTTCCATTTCCCTTTCAGTGCTGCATGATCTCATAGGTCCCAGTGCTTGGTCTTGGGCCTGAATCTTATATTCCACTTCATTCCTTACAGAAATTAATTTCAGCTGCAGGCTAGAGTATTGCAGATACACAAAAGTAATTGGAGCTTAATTATATGCACAGTAGCTGAGGATTTATCTTAGTCAGGTTTTACATCTTACATACACCAACTTGCCACTCAACTGATGACATCACCAGATAATCCTCAGATACTAAGCAAGTACATTGGTCTAACTTCATTAATGAGCTTGCCTTTCACCCATGAGTCCTAGTTTTAATGCTGCTGTGCAAATTATAAAGACTGCAATTCTTTTCTTCTAAAGCCTATTGTTTGAGATGCTTTTTATAAATTAATATTATTAGGTAGATGTAGTGTATAAATGGGAGTAAAAGGCTTAAAAGGTTTTGAAGGAGGTTTTCAAGGATTCTACTGAACATTTTCCTGTGAGAGGATGATGACCTTAGGTCCTCGACCTCTGGAGCAATCGGCATTGTTTCTTCTTATGATCTCTATTCTAGCTTCATACTCCAACGGTACTAGAATGGCTATAAGATTTTCCTCTACAGGAAGAAAACCTGACTGCAGTTTTGGGGGGGGAGGGATACTTAAACAGGCTCAATGCCTCCCCTCTAGACAAAGCCAAAGTACACCCCTGACAGCAAAAAATGTAATAGAGTATAAACAAACAAAAGTAAGGAAATTGTTCGTTAATACCACAATCAGTAGGATATCAAGCAAATGAATAGAGAGCAACAGAATACATTGAGTAAAACGCAACCTGAAAAATACTAGTTACACTATAACATTTAAAATGGTAATTGAATCTCAGTACTGTATTACAGTTTACACATTCATTCTTACAACAAAATAAAAAAGAGAATAAATAAAGATGCACTACTGTATATTTATTTTGCAAAGGTGGTTTGCTGTATCAGACAGAATGATGTCTCTCAGGATAAAAGATAACACCAGTGAGAAAAGGATCCCTTGTACTGGATGAACTCGCCTGTTACCGATAAATGAAGCACAGTAAACTTCTTTACTAATGCCCTAAAACTGACAAAGAAGCATTTGTAAGGCAGTGCTTTGTACTTTGTATTAATGCTTTCCTGGTTTTAACCATTAATTCCAACTAAGGTATAACTGCACACTTACAGTATTGAATTTAAACTATTTTATTGCAAACTTATGATAGTGTGATACTGAACTTTGTAACATACAGACTTATTTCAGTAACCATTTTAAAAAATCTCTGTGAGAAATCTCAAGTAGGCTATAAAACAACCAATAAAATGTAAAAATCTACATACTTTTGTACCAACAAGAATGAACACAGATTTGTGAGGTTCGATGTGTCGTTTTGCTTCCATAATCCACATAGGAACATGCTCCAATGATTTCTTGTTACAAACATCGAAAACAACCAGTGCTCCAACTGAATTTCTATAATAGGACCGAGTTATAGATCTGAAATGCAATATGTGATATAGGCTAATTTATAATAACCTAAATGAATATCACAATCAAGTATAAACACATACGCAAAAATAGTCTGAGTAACTTTATTGCTGAATCAAGAATATTTAGTACTAAAACAATATGGAAACAAAATAGAGAATGATTACCGAAATCTTTCCTGGCCTGCTGTATCCCAAAGCTGAAGCTTTATTCTAGTACCATCCGACACTTCAATGAGTCTTGCAAAGAAATCTACTCCAACAGTAGGGTCTGATATCTGGAAAGATTGCAATTACAGCATTTGAAATTTATTTTAATCATCAGCAACACTTCAAAATAGCCTTTAATTGCTCAAAACACTGAGGTGGCTCATTATGTTCTGTATCAATACAAGAAGTGACACACTAAGTGATCAATGAACAGAACAAATATTTTGAATACATGTGTGATTTACATATGATACAAGCTTATATGGCAATGATAGCATTAAAAAAAATATTAGTTAAATGCATTTGGTTTGATAAAAGGTCTCATCCTAAGGTCTGGGGTATAGGGCCCATCCCAACTTGATCAACCCTGACCAGTCATTGTACATAAATGTCCCTAATTAAGGTCCTTAACTTCCATAAACTAACATACTTTCTTGTAGTTTGCTTTATGCAAGGAGCCCAATGAAAGCAATACAAACATTATTCAACTATAAAACAATATCAGTAATATACCTTATTTATTTTACAGAACTGTATAAAAAAGCATAACTGAGAAACACTAATCCTCTTTCTGTAACAAGATAAAAATGAAGTTGTCTTGAATACAATTATAAACAGTAAAAATTAACTGGATATATAGTTAGCTGGATGTGCATAAGCAAACAGTGTGAGCTTGTGTGCTGAAATAAAACTTACCAGGTAATTAATTTGCTACACTGCAAAATCAAACATAAACTCAGTGTTGGATGGCGGCTATACTACAGAAAGACCTCTAGCGTATTTAAAAATTTTCAAAATGTGTCACTCTCATCTTCAGACATATAGTTTCAAAAGCAGGACTACACTGAACTTATGTGATATTACTGTATTAAATTCATTTTGATTTTCAAGATCAAACTAGTAATTCACCCATTCTTTGAACAGTTTTTTAATTTTTTTTTTTGTTATTTACAGTAAACACCCCGTATTCGCGGTCTCACTATTCACGGACTCACGTATTTGTGGATTTCTCTGTGGAATGTATCCACCAATTATTCGCGGAAAATTCGCCCATTCGCGGTATTTTTCACTGAGAAATATCCACTGGATTTTCATATCATTTTCATGATTAAATGCACTTTTCGTGATAAAACTATTAAAATACTCAGGTATAAGCATTTTTAGAATTTTTTTTTGTGTTTAAACTATCAAAATAGGCAGTTCTAAGTGTTTTTAGAGGGGTTTTAAGTATTCGTGGATTTTAGCTATTCACAGGGGTGGGGGGGGTGCAGTATGCACCCCCCGCGAATACGGGGGTTTACTGTAATCTTATTTTACCTTTGCCCATCATGTATACAGCATCTATCTATTGTTTGTCTATCAACCTGCTTTCACACCTTCACACACTTGTCTTCAGCCTTCATCCCTTCTCCGAGCTGCTGATTACAAAGCTAATTCCTGTTAGTTGGGCAATATCTACCCATCTTTACTGGATGTACTTAAGTAGACCGGTATATAATTTCCAGAATTCAGTGCCTTTCTGAAAGTGATGGATGCCTTGAAGAGTGGTTTTCTAATCCTGAAAGTATGAATTCCTCCCACCTATGCTAATGTTTTCATACAGGTAGAGCCTGAAGAGCAACTGCTGAGTTGTTGGTGAGGAATTTTGTGAGAAAAGTAAGATCAGTGCTAAAAATACAGTAACCTGACCCCTTCACATACCCAAGCCTAGCAGCCTTT
This sequence comes from Macrobrachium rosenbergii, assembly GCF_040412425.1. NCBI lineage: Eukaryota > Metazoa > Arthropoda > Malacostraca > Decapoda > Palaemonidae > Macrobrachium > Macrobrachium rosenbergii. The sequence goes on along the minus strand of NC_089791.1, from coordinate 47,842,920 downwards.
CACTGGCTTGCTCCAACTCAGTCCCATGGGGCTCTCCCCTCAAATGGGCTTATTGGATTGAGATCTAACTGTCATTTATGCAGCATATTAATGCAAACCTTCAGCCACATTCTGTACTACAGAATATCATCCATTTTTGTCATTTGGTAAGTGTTCTGTACCTCTGAGGAAATTGTTGTGGTGTTTGCCACTTGTAGTGACAGACGTATACACATGCGCTTGCATGATTTTTTTTGTTTAAATAATATTGTACACAAATCATTTGGTCAATAAAAACTTGGCTACTTCCAATGAAGTTCTCAGATGTTTTCTGATTCCTCCCAGTTTCCAACACCTAAATATTAATTTTAATTAATTATGGCTGTCTTACGATGTAATAACTGCAAGTGACAAAGTCACTGATTTATTATTAGTATATGCAAAATCAACAGGAAAATCACTCTATCCATATGTAAGTGCCATGATCCTTTCCACTAACAAATGACTTTCCAAAATGAACTGAATTAATGTTGATTGATCCAAGGATCCAATGGCCTGGGTTAGGTTTGGTTATATAAGGTAAGGTAAGAAAGCATCCTTGTAAATTGCTCTAATGATTTAAGCTGCTCTAGGTCAGATTGGAAGGGAAGGCAACCAAATAAACCTCTAATTTGAGGTCCGATGCCCCAAATTAGGTTAGGTTCAGGAACAAAAGGTCAGGATGCATTCCTGTGCGACATCTTTGTTTTGTCACTGACACCATAGATATGATGCATGTATTTTTTCCAATTGCTTATCTTGTAGTTCATGATTTTAGACCATTCCATCGTTGCAATTCAATCGTTTTTGGTTTTCCCACTCTACAACCCCAGTTCAAACTGGGGTACCATAACTGTTGTATGCTTGTCTATGAAGCAAGCAAGAAAAAAAGTGACATGCACCAAGAACAGTGGTAAGAAATGCATAACTCACAATACACAGTTGGTAAAATATATGATACAGTATATGAATTTGCAAGACAATACATAGCCTAGTACTCCCAAACTTTGAGTTGGAAAACTGAAAGGGTTTCAGAGCACCAGACTTCACTGTGTTGGTAATAAAGAGCACATATCCAATGGGGCATGGGGATTTGGATGCCTAGGAGAAATCTGGTTTATCCCTATTTACACCTATTTACTGCCTAAGTTGTTTACGCTGTACCAACCACATAAACAAAATGTTAAGAACTGGGTAAGCAGTTTTAAACTTGAAATGATTTCCTAAATTTACAGGTGAGAAATTATTTATAAAGATTAGTAACAGACTGATGCTGTCTTCAGTATAATTATAGAAAAGGATTGGTCAAGATATTGGATTTTTTTTTAATTGATGATGGGACTTTTTGATATCCAAAATTACATTCACATATCTCAGAAATTTACTATTTTGAAATAATAACTTATCTACATTGATAGTATGTTAGATTTTTTTCTATGCTCTTTGGAGATATGGATGTTGACATGGCCTTAAATCTCTTAACTATTTCTTTAGTTGCTTTGTGGGTACCTAATGTATAGAATTATGGGACATAGGCTCTGCTTCAATATACCCTAATGCTATTTTTCCTGGTTCTTATGTTTTATGATTATACAATCATATTCCTTCGGAGCTGAAAACTTTAATTTTTGAAATCCCGAATTGTTTCCCTGGCAACTGCTGTCCAAACCTGCGAGTTCTGAAATAAACCCTTACCGATTAAGGAGACATTGGTAGGCTGTAATTACAATGTTGGTGATTACAGCTAAGATGTAAAATTTTAAAGACAGACCAACACCTCTCCCAAAAGATCACAGTTAGCTAGGCTATGCGATTAGCCTCAAAATAATCTGGACATCTGAACAGGTTAGCCTAGGCTGGTTAGAGGCCCAATTTCTTTTGTTCTTGTATAATTAAGATTAGCGTACTGATTAAGCTAACGGGGTTTGTCGTAGGATGGCCAGGCGAAATATCCTTGCTATGTTACATTGAAAGCATCGTAGGCTTGGTCAAGTCTCCAAGAAATTTTTTAAAATATAACTTTCAAAGGCAGTAACACTGAATTTAATCACGGATGAGCTCTCTTATACATGACCTTGAAAGACTACATAGCGTTACTTCCGAATACTATAGTGACTCACTGGTTAGGTTACAGGATGCCTTCACAGTCTTACCTCGAAGAACTTCCCATCGGTGAAGTATTTGAGTAAGGAACTCTTTCCAACTGTCGAATCGCCTATTAATATTAGCCTGAACTGATAGTCAAAGATCGGTTCAACCATCACTGTGAACTAATGAATCCGTGTCACCACTAATAAATCACACAAATCAAATTGCGTCGTCTGCCTCCCTTTGGCTTGTTGTTGTCACTTCACAGCTGACTGGAAATATTCCAATAATGACTCATCTAACGATTTAAAATTTCATTGGAATGCAATTTTCACTTGAAAACTTATTATTAAAAGCATTTAGAAAAATATTCTGAAGTATTGCCTCTCAGATTAACGCATTTAACGGTGAAATCTGGGAGAAATATTATTTGTTAAAGTCTGTTGCTATGTGGATAGAGATTGACGAAATTTTAGGTGTTTACCATAGAGATGACCAACTAGATTTTGAGGCTATGGTGAACATACTAGCCTCGAATAGTAGGCGCCATCTTTAGTGTTTGGACAAAATAATTTTTAATGTTCCGTGATGTAACATTTCTCGTTGATTTAGTCATCGGGTTAAAATGAAAGTTGTGGGTTATTATTTTCGTTGTGAAATAATTTTAGTTAATAGTAAGTAGAATTAATCCTATCATTTTTGATGATTGCAGAAGTCACGGATTTACCAGTTTTTCTGATATTGTTGGGTACTCAGAAATATTCGTTCAGTGTGTTATGATAAAATTTTGGAAAATAATTTTTTCACGCAGGAGTAACGAGTTCACAGTTGCTCGCTGTTTGATGGGAAAGAAAGTTACACACAAAACTGTTTAGTACATTAACATAAACATTACACGCACACGAGAAGGTCACGCTCGAAATATATAAATCTGGCACAAACAAAATAATATTAGCAGTTTACAGCAGTACGGAAACAGTCTATAGAATGCTAAAAGGTTTGGGTTAACCGATGTAGCAGCGCGCTGCACTAGTCACGTTTTCAATTGAGACAGACAAAGTCAGTTCTGAAACCCCTGACACGACGACAAAAGAAAGAAGTTAACAGATACCGCTGAGAGACGTAGAAAGACTGATATTTCTTCAAAGATATTAATTCCAAATCCTGCGGTTTGATATCTTGTAAGAATAAGTATGAGCATTTGGGCACGAACTTTGACATCTCGCTCTTCGTGCTTTAGGACTGAAGCTTCTTTCTGTACTTTGTAGTTCTTGATTATACCATTAAAATAATTTAAAATCTCATTTCTTTATAACTCTGAGGTATTTGCATGGGTTTCAAATCTTGAGTGAAACTGAGCAGATTCTTTATTTTGGGAGATGAAACTTGATGTGAGTTAGATTCAAGAAAAGCTTCCTTTTTCCGTTATAGCAGTCTGTTCATTAATGCTGGAGGCTGCTGTAAGTTATTCTCTTTGGTATTAAAGGTGTACAAAACACACATACATACACACAAACACGCACACACACACGGCTGGCGTAGGGTTCTTCTGTCTTTCCTGTTGAATGGAGATTTTACTTTTAGAGCAACTCGCTGTTATATTTCTTTTAAAGAGAATGGACTTCCATCATACCTCTCTCTCTCTCTCTCTCTCTCTCTCTCTCTCTCTCTCTCTCTCTCTCTCTCTCTCTCTCTCTCTCTCTCTCTCTCATATATATATATATATATATATATATATATATATATATATATATATATGACGGAAGATAAAAATCCATTAATCCATTTATGTTTATTCGTTTTGTAATGTACGTGCTGGCTTGCGAATTTTTTGCAAGTCATGCACTTTAATTAATGAAAATATTCGAAGCTCGCGTGTGGTGTTAATGTAATCTTCAACTGATTGATCGGTTTATAAGGATAACGATGCAATGCTGGGAGTGATGAATTTACGATGAGCTGGGTAGTTTTTTTATTTTTCATTTTAATTCTGTTTTTTTTTTTTTTTTGGCGGTAGACGGTTTGTGTTAAGAACTAATTGTAAGGAAACACAGGTTAGAGCCTTAGTTTCATAACCTTTCAGCAGGATATACCTTTTTAGCTGAGCATGTTCTGGTTTCGATAAAGACTGATATTTCATACTTGGTCAATATGTCCTGTTTGTAGTAAGGACGCATTTTTTTCAGTATGTTTTATTGTCAGTCAAGTATGTCCATTGTTTTTGTCAGGTTACTGTGTCCCTTTTTTTGCTTAAAAAAATCCCTTTTATACCAGTGTATCCACTTTTTCTCTGTAAGTCGTTCCAATATTCTTCAAGAGTGTTCAGTTTCGTAGGTTTTGATGTGCTTTTCCTTTTTTTTTTTATAAGAAAAAAGAATGTGAATAAAGATTATCACTTATTGCAGTCATTTCCTAGTATTGCCGAGGTTTAGGCAGCAGTTTTCAAAAATGATAATAGTTGCCCTGTGAAGGAATTACCGTTGAAGTTGAATATAAGACCTAGTGAGTTAGACGCGTTGAATGGCATTCTCTCTAAAACTTGAGGAAATCCTTTGTGATTTAAAATTCTTACTGAAAGTGTATATAATATGCCCTTTACGCTTGCGTGAAAATTAAACGAGTAGATAACAGAATGTGTAAGATAAAATAACACATGACGTATAGAATGACATAATTACATTGTGTCAATATGTGGCGAAGGACAGAGAGATTCAGGGAGTATATAGATATTTGTTTTGACGATTATCGGGAAATGTTTAGCTGAAAAATCTCACAAAAATCATCATTAAAGACTGCAAACATATTCGTTGATGATGCGCCGGAAACATCCACTTAGTAAAATGACAGAAAGTAGCTCATTCAAACACCTGATCCGACAGCTGTGAGATTCGTGCCGTGAAGGTCTACAATAGAAATTGCTTATTCATCCAGTACTTGTAAGACATGTTATATAGAGTAGCGAAGGAGTGAGGTGACAAGGTCATTGCTATTGAAAAGAAGGGAATCGGTGTTGACTTTAAAAGAGAAACGGTGCTTTAGATGTCTGCTATGAAACCATTGAGATGCGAAGCAGAGTGAGGGGGATTATTTAATATTAAATCACTTTCAAATGCCGTGTCAAAATGCTCGAGTATTTTTTTTTATGCCCAAAGACGTATATTGTTTTCTGCGTATCATATTAAATTAGCTTCGAGTGGTTTGGAAAGGTGGTGAACAAGAAAAAGAGTGGATTCCTCTGAGTTAGGGAATTGTAAGTTTTAAACCCGCTGGGACATTATTCAGTCACTTGTAGTACCACGTCTTACTTGTACAACCAACTTTCAGCAAACCTCAGGGAGGCAGTAAATAAGCAGGAGCACAGTTGACCCAGTGTATTCTGTCATAAAGAGATAAAACTGTTCTTAAATAAAACGCCCAGTACGAGGTTAGTGCCGTTAGTGCACCTCACGTGGTGCACTGTAGGCATTACTTAAGTTTCTTTGCAGCGTCCCTTCGGTCCCTAGCTGCAACGTCTTTCACTCCTTTAACTGCACCTCCGTTCATATTCTCTTACTTTCGTCTGACTTTCCACCTTCTCTAACAACTGTTTCACGGTGCAGCTGCGAGGTTTTCTTCCTGTTACACCTTTCTAACCTTCTTGATGTCAATTTCCCTTTCAGCGCTGAATTACCTCATCATAGTCCCAGCGCTTGGCCTAAATTCTATATTCCAGTTAAGTAAAACGCAATGTGTATCCGCGTATATTTTTTCCATGGGTAACTGTATCTGACATCGGTAGAACCTCCGTCCGACCTTCGGTACGTTACGTAACGTTCGGAAGGGTGGGGATCTGCCTTTGCCCTGATGGGCGACCAGCCTGTCTCACCACGGGTCCCTATTTAGTATGTAGATTGAATGTCCCTTAATCTGTACGTCCACGGGGTTAGGACTAATAAACTTCTCGAAGGAGGATCTGCAGAGTAAGCATCCGGCACTTGATCGTAGGTATGAACTTTAGGAATAAAGTTGACTGAAAAAAAAAAAGTTACTGATATGAGAGGTACCATGATAGACTATCGAAATAGAGTGTGCAAGACTACACGGCTTATAATATCGAGCATCTTTTCTCTGTGGAATCCAAAACTGAGGTCTAGAGAAAGAATTAATTGTATATATGAAGGCGTGTGAGTTTATGAGACTAAACAGATCGGCTGGAAGTAAGGATAACTTGTCATCATCATCATCATCATCGAAATTTGTTTTTCGAGGTCGTCATCTGATTCTCCTGAATAGTAGTTGCCAGATATGTCAGGGCACCTTTTCTTATAATGAAAAACTCAGCTAATCAGAAGTTTTGCAACTGGCTTGAAAAACATATCTGAAAACATACTGAACTATCTTCCTAATGTAAGATCATCTTGCTTATATCTTGATACTAGCTATGTCTGGCTCACAGTATTCAGAAAATTCATAGAGAATTCTGGGTAACAGTGACACTGTCTTGCACCAGTATATCCATATCGTAATAACTGATGGTGACATGTGAGAGGGTCGAGACGGCAAGTCCGGCCTTGGGGACGTTATTATGTCTGCATTCTGGATACTTATATAGGGGCCACTGGTAAGATAAGCTAGCCAGGCAGAATTTCGACAGTTCTAAGTCTCAGTCTCTTGTAATCAGCATCGTCCACTTTCAACACTTTTGGAGAAATATTGCAAGTGGTCTGCGTAACTTTGTCGTCTGCACGTAGGCTTTGGCCATGAAAATCACTTTCATTTATTCATCAATCCATCCGTCCACCTTGCTCTTACAAATGAATATAAAATGTTTTATTGGATCGTCTGTCATAGAATTCACGTGCTGTTTCATCCAGGATAGGATATGTCATCTTCTGAGAACTAAACGTGCAAGCGTAAACTTGTGCATACACGCGCATAGCGAGATTATGCGTTTTTTTTTATATATGTCGATGTACGCACACGCTCACATATATTATATATATTTATATATTGTACCACGCACATTTATAGTATTCTCGAATCCAGTACTGTAACTGAATGGAGTTACAGTTGTACTCACGTACGCAGTGTTTTGTATGGATCACTAGTTTTAAAGCCAAACGAACAACATCAGAGAGAGAGAGAGAGAGAGAGAGAGAGAGAGAGAGAGAGAGAGAGAGAGATAAGATAAGTCTGATAAACTTCGACTTGTGTTCAAGGGGATACTAAAAAAAGCTCATCACTAAGAATAGATTAAAAGCAATCGGATAGAGATCGCACAGATAATCCCTTATCAGGCAATTCTCTGTAGCTCGAAAGTCAGAGAGAGAGAGAGAGAGAGAGAGAGAGAGAGAGAGAGAGAGAGAGAGAGAGAGAGAGACTGGTAATGCCAACAGTCTTAATTAAATTGAGCTTGTTACTTGGGGAAATCCTTTTTCAGAATTTTTCAGAATTGAAGCATAATAAATGTAAACTTTTATGAGATGCATAATTTATATATCGTCAAAGAATTTGTGAATGCAAAGTGTGCAACTTTTGGGTTACAGAAAGTATTTGTTTGCAAAATACACTACTTCGGAGCTTGTGAATGGCCAGTAGACTCTAGGATATGCGTTTCATATCTCTCTCTCTCTCTCTCTCTCTCTCTCTCTCTCTCTCTCTCTCTTTCTTTCATATTATTGTTCGTTAATCTGAGCCATTTACTTGAATATCAGCACTTTTTCTTTTACATAGATGGAATTCATGAAACATTTTTTACGACTGAAGAATAGTATAGAGAGATTAAATACCTATTTTTGGCTATGTAAGAAAGCAGAAATGTCCTGTTTAATAGTCAGGGCCAATCACACAGAGGGTGATTCTGTGATTTATTATTTTTATAGTTTATACCCATTAATGTTAAGAATTTAAAGTGTGCACTAATTTTTAAAGTTTATGCACATTGTGACAGTTTTTCCTTGAAATTTAAGACTGTACTCTAAATTTTGATTCAGTTATCTACAATAAAAAAAATTATCTAAATTTTGATTCGGTTATCTACAATAAAAAATTATCTAAATTTTGGTTCGGTTATCCACAATAAAAAATTATCTAAATTTTGATTCGGTTATCTACAATAAAAAAATTATCTAAATTTTGGTTCAGTTATCTACAATAAAAAATATGTAAATTTTGATTCAGTTATCTACAAAAAAAAAAAAAATGTAAATTTTGATTCAGGTGTCTACAACAAAAAATTATTTAAATTTTGAATCAGTGATCTACAATAAAAAATATCTAAATTTTGAATCAGTTGCTTACAATAAAAAATTATCTAAATTTTGATTAAGTTAACTACAATAACAAAATTATCTAAATTTTGAATCGGTTATCTACAATAAAAAATGATCTGAATTTTGATTCAGTTATCTACAGTAAAAAAATCATCTAAATTTTGATTCAGTTATCTATAGTAAAAAATTAGCTAAATTTTTATTCATTTGTCCTCAACCAAAAATTGTCTAGTCAAAAATTCAAATTTCCATCGCCTGTGATAATAGTCGCTGCGACGCCAGATACTGTCAACAAATTCAATCAATTACTCGCACGCCCGTGCCCAGGACGGTTGTTATAGCCTTCGTTATTCGCGAGTTTGAACGGTTTAAACTGGGTATTGCTGTAGCTTAGAACCAAACTTATTACTTTTATTTTATGAATAGGTAGGACAATCAACTGAATTTATTTGCTTTATTTCAGCAGTCCTTTTAATTGGTTATGCCTTCGTCGAGTATTTATTAGCTAGAAGAAACTGAACAGTTTTGCAAATGAACAACTAAATAGAATGATATTCAGCAGTAATTCATTTTCCGTTGTCGGCATTACTGCTTTTGTCCCGCTCTACCCTTATCATTGGAATAATAATAATAATAATAATAATAATAATAATAATAATAATAATAATAATAATAATAATAATAATAATAATAATAATTATTATTATTATTATTATTATTATTATTATTATTGTTATTATTATTATGCAATCCAGCCCGTATGTCTAATTTCGTAAATCTGTTCCTCTTCTATTTCATATATAGATGAGGAATCTGTTTGGAAAAGTTTTCATTACGTATATCCAATCTCTTCCTTCTCCCTTATAGTTCTTTGTGTAATGATGGAACAAATTAGGAAAGAGTATGAAGAAACAGCAGGGTAGAATATTTAATGTATTTTGACGTTATTATCAACGAATTTGCTCTGTTCCATTTACATTAGTCAGTCACTCAGAGCCTCCAGAAGTGGGAGAACAGAGCCACAGAAACTGCAGTTTTGGTTCTCAGGGTAAGGCAAGGGGCTAAAATTTGGTAATCAATTCATTATGAGCCTTACCTAATGAGTTTTTGTAATGTCGCATTTTCGTACTAAACACTTCCGCTAATCGACGAGTTTTACAAATCTGCGGGAACCTTACTCCAATATTCACTTTTCATAGTGGCGTTTATCATCATCATTGCGAGGTCTAAGAATATTCTCTAGACCTTGTTTAATTGGTCGTTTTTGAAACTTTTCTTTGTAGCTATCATTTTTGTCATTGGAAGTTCAAGGGAATATTCTCTAGACTTTGTTTATTCGGTAATATTTGGAACCATTCAAGGCAGGAGCCCAGATCGGGTCAAAAGTATATCCCTATTATCTTCAACTTGTGAGGATTCCAAAAGTATCTTTTTTTTGTATTTAGGATTTTATAGTACCTATAATAATTATTTTCCATGCTCTTAATACTACTGTTACTTATGCTGTCTACTGTCATTACTATCACGCATCATTACAAACAGATTTTTCCCATAAAACACATTGATGGCCATAAGTAGTGACACCTGTGTGATATACAAAACTGATCGGTCAGTCTTCTGGCAATTTATCTCATTTTCAGTATACAAATACGAGTGAAAGGGTGTATTATTTTTCCTTAATTTGTTAAACTTTCCTATTCTCTTGGAACATTACCAAGAGTAGTCCGTTTTATCATTGGCAACAAATTGCATTTTGTTACCTGTGATCTTTAAAATCTAGAATGAAAGCCACACTATATTTACTACTTAGGGTGTATGGGGTGAAGCATGCCATGTTTAATTACACAAAGAAAAGAAGGAAACATAATTTTATGCAACTTGCCTACAAGATTTGTATGTGTACATTCTTGAAATGGCGTTTGCGCATGTGATCATGGAAATTAAATTCACTGGGATGCAACTAAGAACCCTTGTATGTGTGTGCGTGTGTTTGGGAGCATCATCCCCACCGATAAATGTGCGTTTCCAGTCCAGCAACCCGAACGATAATCCTAAAATGGCCCGTGGTTAGACGAAAACCGGGCGATAATCTAGTTCTATGAGATGTCTATGGTGTTTACTTGTCGAGAAGGATTTTGGGGCGTCTGCGCGAATTTCGGGATGTGGCCTGCCAAAGCCTCTGGCCCACAGTCTGACTTTCCCGCTCGACCTACGTCACGTGACCGACTGCGCCAATCAAAACCCCTAAATCTGCGCGGAGCTGAACCAGACTTGCTTTAAAAATGGCAGAGAGAGGTGTGGGGAGGAGGATCACGATAGAATATAACCATGAGGATAGTGATAACGCTGGAGGATGCTGTCTTAGCACTATTAACAATTCGCTCCCCGAGCTCGGCCGATGGTGAGTAAACAGCCACAAGTTTGTTTCTCTCGGGGAATCAATACCCTAAAAGACGTCGCCTCCGCCACCGCCGCCGTCGTCGTGGTCGTTCTCCTCCTTCCTCCTCCTCCTCGTCGTGAGAGATGAGACGACCACGACTCCCACAGCATCAATTGATCTGGGCAACTCTCGCGAGAAAAAGGAAAAGAAGAAGAAATGGGTGAAAAATGGGAAAACGTTTGTGGAAACGCTCTGTCCGTTTGTATTTCTTCGCTCTCTCTCACTCTCTTTCTCGCCCCTCGTACGCTTGAGTGTGGGAGTGAGTGAGTGTGTGTGCGTGTGCGTGCATGCGTTCTCAGTGACCGCATCAACAGCATCAATGAATGAGTGACTTCGTATCATCTCCCTCACCTACCTTAATGAAAGATGCTCGCAAGGATCGCTTGCTTGCTCGGATGTCACCGTGGCTTGTCAAGACCACGTTTTGCCTTGCTGTCTGTATCCGAGAAACCGAAAAGAAGAAACTTGTTCAAAATACGATCTTTTTTTAAAAAAGAAGAAGCTTATTCAAAGTGCTATTTTATATTGTTTGTCTAAAACGAAGAAGCTTTTTCAAAGTGTGATCTTTTTTGTATGTCCAAAAGAAGAAAACTATTCAAAATGTAATCTTTTTTGGAATTTCAATGTCAAAAAAGTCCCTTTTACGAAGACTGGTTTTGTTCTCAAAAAGATCTCATTACGGTTATTGCTTTTGTTTGTTTTTTTATGTGAGTGGTGCCAATGAATAGCATTCCCACACTGTCCTGAATTCATAGAGACCAGCTCACTTCGGTTTGATTTTTGGACATTCATTATGAAAAGATTTCATTCTATATTTTAGAGGGAAAAAGTTAAAGGTTGTACGTTCAAAGTTGTGGTAGTAAATAAAGCAGTATACTATTTTAATTCCATCTTTGTTAATTTAGAGTTTATCGTTATTATCATTATTGACGGTGTTCATTTCTTTATTAACAAAAACTTCTTTTCGTTATATATAGTTGATTCAGCATTTGGACTGTCAAGTAAAATAGGTGAATAACTCGTTTTAAAAGTTATAATAAAATACTTTGAAACAATATAGAAAATAATATACATTATACACAGACACACATATATAGTATATATATATGTGTGTATGTGTGTACGTATGTTTGTATGTGTGTGTGTGTATGAGAATGTGAGTGTGTATGTGCGTTTGTTACTCTAGTATCTGATTCTGTGTCTCGTCCTATCCTTAAACGAGCAATATCCAGACTCCAAGACTCCAGTTTTTGTCTCTTGTGGAATTTCATTAGAATTCTCTCTCTCTCTCTCTCTCTCTCTCTCTCTCTCTCTCTCTCTCTCTCTCTCTCTCTCTCTCTCTCATTTCGTCTGGGTCTGAAGCGATTTAATGACAAGTGAACTGGCTGTCATTCCGAGTTTAATTATGTGAAGAGTATTTTTGATAAAGTTTATAGAAGTGGTGACAGTTGCTTAACTTAAGTTTAAGTGAGGCTGAACTTCATAAGTGACGGCAGTTTGATAAGTGGTGATAATTTGCGAAGTGATTATTGTAATTAGTGACCTCTGTGGCAAAATGAAAGTAAAGACAAGACAAACGAAACTGAAATTTACAGCAAGATGAAAACAAGGAAGTGAACGGCGTATTTTGATAATTTTTTTTATTCACGGCAGATATGGTGAAGTACCAAATAAGTGAAATATAAAATGTTCAAACATTTTTCCGGACAGTTTTTTTTATTGAAAAGTTTTTCGTGTGGTTTTTGTGGTTTTTATGTTTTCAGTGCCGAAGAGTTTTGTGAATGTTAAAGGACATATATAGAATTGTTCAAACAATTCTATGTTTCCGTTAACATTCACAAAACTTTGATCCTAGTGTTGTAAATATGAATGCGTATGTGGTAACTCAGTTATTGAATATTACAAAGTATAGTGTTTATATGGTGGTGTAAGTTTTGTTTTCTCATTCAATTGAGAATCAGTGGAAAGTTTGCAAAATACAATATTTCCGGATACAGTGGATAATTTTTTTTGGATATATATTAGTCTAACTTTTTTCAACTACGGTTAATTTTGGAAATATTTAAAAAGTTGTTCGTCTCCGAAAGATACAGTTTAATAGTTCCGGAGACTGAACTTGGACAGATTTTCGATGAAGGTGAAAAACTGGATTCAGTTTGGAAAAGCAATTATTGTAGATTCAGTTAAAGAACTTGCAACGGTGCGTAAGGACCTCCTGCGCACGCACAGAAAAGTTGAATTTTAGTCACCATTCTAGATTCAGAGCAAGAATTTATGTCAAGTTTACGATAAGGTTCAGGAAAAGTATTTGTGCTGTGATGTAAAGTTTAAGATAAGGTTCAGGAAAAGTGTTCGTGCTGTGATGTAAAGTTTAAGATAAGGTTCAGGAAAAGTATTCGTGCTGTGATGTAAAGTTTAAGTCAAGGTTCAGGAAAAGTATTCGTGCTGTGATGTAAAGTTTAAGATAAGGTTCAGGGAAAGTATTTATGCTGTGATGTCCACAACTTTTGATGCATTGAAAGAAATGGTGTTTAAAGCACGTACAACCATCTTTATATGTAAAGTACATGATTGACAGTGTTTTTGTGAGTCAAATAAATATTTTGAATCAAGTGAAAGAACCTGTTTATGTAGAAACACAGCTTTGAATTAAACGAAAAAAGTGTTCTGAAATTGAGTTTGAAGTAAACGAATTTGTGTATGCAAAAAAAAAAAAAAATTTCAATCAGCTGGAAGAATCAGTGACCGAATTAAATGAAAGAATTTTTGTTTAGATACATAGTTTTGAATATGGTGACGGATTTTTGTATAAAAATACACAACTGAATCAAGTGAAAGGCGCTTTGCGAATGCAAAATCCTTTACTCTTCTTCTGGTAAATAAATATATCTTTTGAAAACTCGTACCTTCTAGATTCGCCGGATAGAATTTATGTTTTTTTAAACCGCGTAGCTTTTGGAAACACTCCCAGATTTTGTCTTTGTGAAAAATACACGCGTTCTTGACTCACTGTACGGCTTTGCACGTAGCACACGTACCTTTTAATTTCCATAGTTTCTATTTCCAGAACGGAAATCCAGTGGGAAAAGATTATAATCTAGAAAATATTTATAAAACTTTTGGATCGAGTGAAAAATTGGTTTGTTTGTTTTACTAGATATGTGGAAGACTTGTTCGTCTGCCTATGATTTAATTGCTCCGTTTGTGAATCAGTTCGTTCGTGTTGGTGAAGAAAATACTTGACGTCTGATGCAGCGTGAGCGTAACTTTATGTATAATGCAAGAAATTGATTGCGTGTGTGTGGAAACCCAACTGTGAATTCAGTGAAAATAATCACGGTTGCAAAAGTCACAGTTTGAATTTAGTAAAGGAATATTTTTGTGAAAAGTGTGTATATAGTGGAAGAATGTGTGTAGGCAAATAAGGAGCTATGGATGCATTGAGCCATCATTCTGCAAACTACATAATTTTGGATATTATGAAAAGCCTGAGCTTAAAATGTGTATATCACTCAGGATTATGTGAAAGAGTTATTGCGCCAATTACGAAAGCTTGAGCTCTTTATAAGATTTATTTTTGTAAAATACACGACTTTTAGATTTGGTAAAAAAAAATGTATTTGCGAAATACATAATTCTGAAAGAATTTAGGTGCAAAATGTTTTGGACTCTGTGAAATTGAAGTTTTGCAAATTTCATAATTTTGTATTCGCAAAGGCTTGTGAGTGCTGAATGCATAAATTGGATTTAATGAATGAAACTGCGTTTGCGAAACAAAATTCGGATGCAGTGAAAGATAATGTTGCAGAATTCCTACATAATTATAAATTCCGTGAAATGGATTGTTTGTGAAGTACGACATTATCTAATCAGTTAACTCTAGACAGTGTGCAATTTAGTGTTGAATACATAATATTGTATCAGTATCTAAATACATGCATATTCATGCACTGAAAGACTTGCCGGTACAAGATACACAACCTGTGATACAGTGTAAGAATTTGTGCTTATGAAATACTGAATATCAATTTGAATGATGCATCGTAAGAGCTTATGATTGCAAAACACGCAATTCTGAATTCAATGAATTTGCATTTGCAAAGTAAATGGCTTTGGATACAGTTTGAATTCGAGTAAAAATATATAAATTTGAATTAGGTGAAAGGAAGAGTGTCTGTGAAGCGCTTTGTATTGGATTCAATGAAGCACTTGTATTGGCCCACGTAACTTTGGAAACTATTGAAGAATTCGTGTGCAAGTACCCAATCGGGAATTTAGTTCATGAAGGTTCATACTTTGGGTACATTGTATGTATGCAGTCATGGAAATATACAATTTGGATGCAGCCTATGTACTTATGTTTGCAGTGTATACCAATACAACTTCAGTGGAAGATATGTGCTCTCAAAATAACTTCTCTTGAAAGAAATTGTGTTGGAAAATGCAAATGCTCGAAATCACTGAAAGAGAAGCTTGTGTTTTGCAAATTTATTGAGACGTCTGTATTTACAGTATACGTAACTCACATCATATGATCTCTTTTATTGTACGTTATATATATAATATATATATATATATATATATATATATATATATATATATATATATATATATATTACATATATATATATATACATATATGCATATATATATGTGTGTGTATATATGCATATATATACTGTGTATATATATATGTATATATATATATATATATATATATATATATATATATATATATATATATATATATATATATATATATATATGTTTGTATGTATGAATAAATATTCATGTACATATATACATACACATATTTGATACAAAGAAAGAATATTTTTTGGAACTGCATTAGTGTGGACCACAGAATCATTTCTTTGCGAAATATAGAATTTTGGATGCTTCACAAGAACATGTGAAATAATTCGTGGTTTGCAAATTACATAAATTTGAATACATTCTGAGAACTCCTCTATGCGAAATTTATATTTTAGTTTACAATGAAAGCATTTAGTGTAAATTGCATAAATGCAGATGAGTGAAAGAATTCGTTTGCAAGATATATGATTATATGAACAAGGGAAGAATATTTTTGGAAATAGAATACTGCCGTGGATTCGCTGAAAATAATTTGTTTGTCAAAATACAGGGTGGTGGAATAAGTGGAATAATATTCGAATGAAATACAAAGATTTTTTCCGCAGTAAAAGAATCGATGCATAACCTCCGTACAGTGAGTGAACTGATGTTTTGCCAAATACATAATTCTGGATTGAATTCCAGAATACAAAACACACCAGTTTAGATTCGGTGGAATAATTTGAACATGGAAAAATACATAAGTTTGTATGTAGTGTAAGATTATGTTAATAAGATACATAATTTTACATTCAGTGAAAAGTTTTATGTTCAGGACACAGTGCAAGGATGTACAGTGCTTTTATAAAATATACTATTAGTTTAGGCACTGAGTATCAGTTTAGTCTTGAAAAATATCTTTGGATGTAACGTAAGGATGCGCTTGTGAAATGCATACTTTTAGTCCAGTTAATGAATTTGGCATCCAAAATGAATAATTTTAAATGCAGTAGAAGGAGTAGTGTTGATAAACATTTTGGATCCGTGGAAAGAAGTCTGTCTGCAGCGTACGAACTTCAAATTAAATTAAACATATATTCATCTAGAAACGAATTTCTTTACAGAATGGCGGAATTCGTTGGGAGTTTGAAAATCAACTCTTCAGTTTTCATGTTTTTCTTTTTTTTTTTTTTAATACGCAGGTAGCGTATTCTGTTGAAGATTAATTGAATTTATAAATTTTGTCCCTCCTAGGTTAATCTGATGAATTTTTTTTTATGTTTGTGAGGTGTACACCTTTAAGATTCAGGACAGTTATGTGTTTTTTGTTGAAATATACAACTTGTGTGTCAGTCGAAAATGTGGTGTTGTTCTGAATTCTCGGAACCTGAATCCGGGGCAGAAATTATGCTTCCGTAAAAGGTACAACTTTTAGATTCAGTGTTAGTTCTTTCTGCTGAAAGCTTCAAAATGTGCAGATTTAGCGGAGGAATGATCATTACTGAAGTGCATAAACTTTGTTTTCATCGGAAAATATTGTTTCTCTGTGATAGACAAATATATTCAGTGAAAGAATGTGCTTTTCTGTAAAATTCAAAGTTTCTAGATTCATTGGATAAAAAGGAAATTCGCTTGAAAATTTCTCTTTGTTTGTGACTTACAGCAGACTATAGGTGTCTGGTTCGAGTGATTGTGAGTTTCAGTAAGGCTGGAGAGCCACGAGACTAACTGTCATGTTCAAGTTCAAGATTCTGAAGAGAGTTTCGTGTGTGAATTCTTAGCTTTAAGTTTCACTGAGAGAGAGAGAGAGAGAGAGAGAGAGAGAGAGAGAGAGAGAGAGAGAGAGAGAGAGAGAGAGAGAGAGAGAGAGAGAGTTTTTCTGTAATTTCCAAATCCAGTGCAACTTTTAGGCTTAGCGAAAAAGCTCTTGTCATTCCCTAAAATACTTGTTTTCTAGGTTTACAAAAGAATATTGTCGCTTGTGAAAATCATATAATTTTCATATTATTAAATGTTATTAACAACATCTTGTCCTTATTACTCTTCGTGCAAGCAATTTTTATATTAATCGTAAAGTACTTAATTCTTCAGAATTGTTTAATGTTTTGATTCGAAACATAATTGTCCTTTCAGATATTGTTTCACTGTTTCAAAAAATTGTTTCGTTCATGGGCATAGTAAGACCTCACATTACTGGGACTAAGACCTCACATTACTGCGACTAAGACCTCACATTGTTGGTACTCAGACCTCATATTATTGGAACTTAAGACCTCACACTGTTGGGCCTAAGACCTCACATTACTGGTACTAAGACCTCAGATTATTGGGACAAAGACCTCACATTACTGGTACCCAGACCTCACATTATTGGACCTAAGACCTCATTGTTGGGACTAAGACCTCACATTATTGGAACTAAGACCTCACATTGTTGGGAATAAGACCTCACAATATTGGAGCTAAGACCTCACATTGTTGGGACGAAGACCTCACACTATTGGGGATAAGACCTGACATTACTGGGACTAAGACCTCACATTATTGGGTCTAGTCCCAATAATGGGACTAAGACCTGACATTATTGGGACTAAGACCTCAAATTATTGGGACTAAGACCTCAAATTATTGGGACTAAGACCTCACATTATTGGGACAAAGACCTGACATTATTGGGACTAAGACCTCTTATTATTGGAACTAAGACCTCGCATTATTGGAACTAAGACCTCATATTATATGGACTAAGATCTCACATTATTGAGACTAAGACCTCACATTATTGAAACAAAGACTTCACATTGTTGGGACTAGACCTCATATTCTTGGGATTAAGACCTAACATCATTGGGACTAAGACCTGACATTATTGGGATTAAGACCTCAAATTATTGGGATTAAGACATCACATTATTGAGACAAAGACCTCACAATATTGGGACTAAGACCTGACGTTATTGGGACTAAGCCCTCACATTATTGGGACTAAGCCCTCACATTATTGGGACTAAGACCTCACATTATCGGGACTAAGATCTCACATTCTTGGTAGTGACTAAGACCTCACATTATCGGAACAAACACTTCACATTGTTGGGACTAAGACCCCATATCCTTGGGACTAAGACCTGGCATTACTGGGACTAAGACCTGGCATTACTGAGACTAAGACCTGACATTATTGGGACTAGGCCTCAAATTATTGTGACTAAGACCTCACATCATTGGGACAAAGACCTCACAATATTGGGACTAAGGCCTGAGGTTATTGGGACTAAGACCTCACATTATTGGGACTAAGACCTCACAGTACTGGGACTCAGACCTCACATCATCGGGACTAGGATCTCACATTCTTGGGACTAAGACCTCACATTATTGGTACTTAGTACACTTAAACTACAAGGTTTGTCACTTAATTAACATGGATAATAACCGTCCGGCCAATGTTATGCGTTTTAATGAACAGTTACATTCTCGTGTTAATGCAAATGCTACCTTGGGACTCGTCATTGCAAGCAGTACAAGGCTTCACATGTTGTTCCTTGGTGTTTGTTTCTGATGTTGCTCTAAGTTACTTTATAAAGCATACTGTTTTACTTAATGTTATTTAACAGTCTTGACAATACATTCGTGTAAATAAGTATTACGTCTTGTGCACAAATTTATTTATTATATATATATATATATTTATATATTATATATATATATATATATATATATAATATATATATATATATATATATATATATATATATATATATATATATATATCATAAGTTATATTATATATATCGCAAATAAATATATAGATATTTATTATACCATATATACATATATATATATATATATATATATATATATATATATATATATATATATATGTATTTATTATAGTATATTATATATACTGTATATAAATATATATATATATATATATATATATATATATATATATATATATATATAAATATAATGAATTTTGGTCACTTCCGTAAGCCTGACATTTTATTAATTATTAAACCACAAATATCGTTTAATATCACATTCATTATATTTTGGAATAACTTACACCCAAGGGGAATTATACAGATAAGAGCTTTTTTCCTATCGGCGAGAAAGTACTTCTCAGTTATAATTCCCTTGGGTGTAAGTTATTCAGTAGGTATGGTGAATTTGATATATATATATATATATATATATATATATATATATATATATATATATATATATATATATATATATATATATATATATATATATATATATATATATATATATATATACCAACAAGTAGGAGTCCGAAGAAGACGGCAGTCAATAAAACGGTTGCATATTTATTGTTAGAAACGTTTCGCGTTACTTAAACACATCATCGGTCTGTAAAATTGAAAAATACATATTAATTCTCTTCTCTTAATTAAAAATAAAAGCTAAATTAAAAACAGTGGTTACCTTCTTTAAAATTTCAAATTCGGGTTAGTAATTCGTGAGCCAGTTCTGTAGCTCAAACCTAAGTGGCTGTAATAACGGACCTGCAACATTCTCTTTGATGAGCCAACTTAACTACCAAGACATCTCGGGCATTCAAATTTGTAAATAATATTGGACTTCATAAAGGTCTGTAGCTTGTCCTTATGATTAAAAAAGCCGCCAATCTTGAGTGGATTCATAGGTATTAGATTAAGTTTTAGAAACCCAAACTCTTTTTCGATGATTTGTTTAACTTTGGATTCAAGAAAGTCAGAGTGAGTACATGGTATCGTGGCGTACATAGTCAGTTTAGGAACATTAAATTTCACAATGGGTTCAGAAAAGTTACGTGCCAAAATCTTGTTAACTACATTGTAAAAAAGTTTTTTGGGTAGGAATTTTTGGTAAAATATTCAAGTAAAAATTCAGTTCCGGAGTCGAAATTTACCCAGCTAGATGCATAACGAAGAGCTCTAAAAACAAGGGTAGTTATGGCATTAATTTTAAATGAAAAGTAACGTTTCTAACAATAAATATGCAACTGTTTTGTTGACTGTCGTCTTCTTTGGACTCCTGCTTGTTGGTGTATACTTCCGCCTGAATGTGTACACACACACACACACACACACACACACACACACACACACACATATATATATATATATATATATATATATATATATATATATATATATATATATATATATGTATGTATGTATATTCCCCGTAGGTGTTTTAGTGTTTAATGACTTCGCCGCGTCACCAGCGAGAAAACGAGATCGATCCAACTCAGGGTGCAGGGGTGGGGTGCTCCTTTTTGGTTCGTTTCCTGAAATATCCATCGTGCTCCTGTTGACCTAAGCGATGAATCATGTTCATTGTGGCTAGTCTTTTGTAGTGAGTCGTAGCAAGTATATCTACCTATCTATCTATCTATATCCATATATATATACATGTATACATATATATATATATATATATATATATATATATATATATATATATATATATATATGTGTGTGTGTGTGTGTGTGTGTGTGTGTGTGTGCAAATATATATATTACATATTATATATATATATATATATATATATATATATATATATATATATATATATATATATATATATATATGTGTGTGTGTGTGTGTGTGTGTGTGTGCAAATATATATATACATATACACATACATAATATACATACATACATACATATGCACACACACATACACACACGCACATACATATCTACATAGATTGACAGATAGGTAGATAAATAGCTAGATTTATATTCAAGAATATTAATCGATGTAAACCAAAGTAATTACGAGTTAAAATATGCTGAAAGGATTTAAAAGTGTATTTCCCAGCCAGTCCACCAGATTTCCCTACTGTAGCTAAAAGCATAAAAGTAAAAAAAGAAAGGTTTTGTTCTGAGTTTAATTAAAGCTAAACTGCGAAATCGTTCTCTCTTGAAATAAGTAAACAAACTCCTCTTTGGTGGAAATTTGCATATTTGTTTTTGACTGCTGCATATTTAAGTTATTCGTCCGCCAACTTTTCCACTCGGCCTGAATTTTGAATGACCCAGCTAAAAAAATAAAAAAAAAAAATAGAAAAAAATGTACCGAGGTTCAGTGAATGGAAGAGTTGCTTTCAACCATGAAGATTATGTGAAAAGGTCAACATTGTTGTGAAGATTTGGGCCATGACCTCTTGAATAAGGAATCAGAGGACTGAGAATTTCTCTCTCTCTCTCTCTCTCTCTCTCTCTCTCTCTCTCTCTCTCTCTCTCTCTCTCACTGCTAGTGTTTGCATTCGTCTTACAAGTAAGTAGTCGAGGGTTCGATTCTTATGTCCTGAAATATGTTTCTGGTTGTTAGTCCACAGTTTTGGGTTGCAGAGAGAGAGAGAGAGAGAGAGAGAGAGAGAACAAACGTGTATGAGAAGTGCTCTTTTAAATTGTACACATCATATCATATCATTATTAGCAATAAAGTAAATTTCGTACGAAATATGCCAAACCTTTTATGCAAATTACGGAACGTTGAGGGAATACACCAAGGCATTCGACTATTCGATATTTTCTTGACCAGTTTTCTCCATTAAAACTATTGGGTATAGTTTACCGGTGAACCACCCATCTTTGCTTGCCTATCATGTATTTTTGTTTCTCGGTGTGTTCTTCGAGTAAAATTCAGTCTTGTCGTTCAAGATCGTGTGGAAAGTCAAGGTACTTTCATTATTATTTCCGTGCGGCGCAGAACAGTCTGTGAGTCCGTAGAATTTATTTTCTTACGCCTGGAAACAAAACGACCTCCTTGTTCTTGTTCGCGTGTGTGTTTTAGTGTGTGTGTGTGTGTGGTTCTGTAATAAAGTCACTTAAGGTCTTGTATTTTGGATCTCGTAGTCAAGATCGGTTACGAGGCCTCTCGGCTGTTAATTCGTGCTGATTACAGCTTTCCGTTCAAGGTAAATGAGCTCTAATTGGGAAGTTGAACACTTCTGTTACCTTAAGTTTTCCTTTGGGACAACTCATTAGAGGTAGTGCGGTGCTCTACTGAACGTTCTATCGGTGCCGCTTGTGGGAGACACGAATGTGCAGGGAAATAAGCGTACGTTTTCGACCAAAATTAAGGTTTTTGCAGTTTATATTGTCTCCTGTAGTTAAATAAATAAATATTATTTAATATATGAATAGCTGATAGGAAAAAACATTTCAGAAAAGCTGTGAGCTCTCGTACTTGTGAAAATCCATTTGGTAATCAGGACAATCGACTTTTTTTTTTATTTAACTTAGGAAAAAACCTAGGTTGAGAAATGTAATTTTTTGAGATATGCACTTAAAAGCGTTTCGAAATTCTTTGAATTTCATATGTATAAAGAAGACACACCGAGGTTAACTAAAAGAAAGGCCGCTTTCATCTATACAGACTATTTGGAAAGCCATCACTGTTGAGAGGACTTTGTCCTTCAACTCCTGAATTAAAAATCAGAGCGTTGGCTAAGTAAACTCTCTCTCTGTCTCTCTCTCTCTCTCTCTCTCTCTCTCTCTCTCTCTCTCTCTCTCTCTCTCTCTCTCTCTCTCTCTCTCTCTCTCTATTTCCCAAGTAAATCAGTCGACAACTAGGCTGGTTGTCATTTTGTATTTTTTATTTGGGGCATGTTTTGCAAGGAAAAAAAATATGCAATTTTTATATTTCTTTGAAATATTCAGAATGAATAAGAGGACTTTGTAGCAATGACGTTCAAAATGATTTCGTGTGTTGACGCGTGTTGTGGAGAAAGACATTACTAGCTATTTGTTCAGAAAATGATTCATTGTGAAGAATAAAACGTTTAAAGAAATAGGTACATTCATACATTAGCTAATTTAACTAATTTATAGTTAGGGGTATTTTGTGAGCACAAAATTTATCTTAAAGGGACTTCATTTTCATATATTTTAGGGAGTGCTTATAAATACTATAGGACGAACCTGTCGACAAAATTCCTGATACACATCCTCATAAATGATTTCGTAAAAATGAATTGATTTTGTCTTCATCATTGATTATATTCTGTATATCTGTTAAGTCTATTTTTCCCCCGTTTAATCAGATCACTAAAGAGACCTTCCATTTGATTAAAATAGACCCTGTTTTTCTAGGCTGTTTGAGCCCTCACTTTATCTGGTCGAATCATGGTGATATCATCTTCTGCAGCAGTCATCTCTAGCAGGTCGTAATCTCCTTTTCTGAAGAATGGCTTCTTCTCTTTCTAAGTCTGTTATAATTGCCGTGGGCGAGGGAAGGGAATTGCGAAGAAATATAGTTGTTTATTGCATAACCTCTGCTTTATGTTCTTCCTTCTTTCTATTTCTGGGTTCTTGTAAAAACTTGTATTTTTTGTCTTATTACTCCTGCGGTTGGGGTATGAGTGGCGCCTTTCCCCTGTGTTTTATATGTCTCATTGTTTTATTTAAATCTGTAAATCGATGTTTTAATGTGATTTTTAGGAAGATGGTTTGTAAAAATTTTCAGCCTTGAAATTGCGGCTATAGAACTGCAGTGAAATGTTTGGATAATAAACTGTAGTGATAATGGCGCCTTGACCCTCGCCTTCGAGTATTTCGTACACACACACACACACACATATATATCTATATATACAGTATATATATATATATATATATATATATATATATATATATATATATATATATATATATATATATATATATATATATATATATATATATATATATATATATATTATATATATACATATACAAAATATATATATATATATATATATATATATATATATATATATATATATATATATATATATATATATATATATATGAATGTCTTTTACCATAATTCAACGGTACACGATAAAGCTAAATAGGCTCATAAAAACACTACATACTCGTTGCAGCCATATATTAAGGATAATTCTGTATCCCTGTTCACTGGTGAAATAGGGACAAATGATATGTGACCTGCTTATGCCGTATAAATACTCTTGGCGCATATCATTTGTCCATATTTCATCATCTGTATATTTATATAAAATATAGATAGAGAGATAGACAGATAGATAGATGGGGCGTATTTTCTAAAAAAAATAATTAACAGTTTTTCTCGAGAAAACTTGCGATTAATTCGCTGTGCAGATTCCAATGTGTACCTTTTGTTAAAATTGTAAAGCGACATCCTTACTTTCGTCTGCTTTTTTTCTGTCTAGCAGATGTCAATAATATTTTGTCATTCCTATCTCATCTATCTATAATAATAAAAGCCGAGTGGATCGGGAGGGTATGGGAGACATGACACATCCACCCTCCTCCTGCAAGCCTGTTTGTCCGCCCCTGGTGGGGGCGGGGTAGGTAGGGGATCGGGAGGGTAGGGGAGACGTGACACATCCACCCTCCTCCTGCAAACCTGGGACGGACTTGGTTGGGAAATGGGACGGTAGGGGAGAATGACACATCCACCCTCCTGCCCCGCGCTGCGTAGCGCGCGCCATCAAACTCGTATATCTAGTAATTTTCGTTAAAATATCCTTTACTTTATGTGGTTGGCAACGTGCAGTATGGATATTGCGCTCAAACCATTTAAAATATTGTAGATTCTTTGAATGTATCAACTTTGAATACGATTCCTCCTTTTGATATAATCTATGTATCACTTTGTCGTCAGCCTTTGATGCAGAGACTTGACTTTTATGAAAATCAATAAATCAGTTTCCCCCTTAAAGCTATACGCTTTAATTAACAAAGTTATATAATACTGACAAGCTCGGTTTTCCTCTCGGAATAAATTTCTGATGTTATTAGCGTTCGGCAGCTTTTTGCTTCTTAGGATGTGTTATCATGTCAGGGACTGTTAATGATTGAGGCAGCTGACAGCGTTTTAGACTTGTGCATGTGTATACCAAACACCTTTTTGTATTATCACACAAACATGAATATACTCGTTGTGATATGAAGAAAAAGGTATAAGGAATCGGAGTGCTAGTTGAGCAGTTTCTCTCTCTCTCTCTCTCTCTCTCTCTCTCTCTCTCTCTCTCTCTCTCTCTCTCTCTCTACGCGTGATTGATAACCGTCATTTTCTTCATACAGTCTGCGTTTAATTGTTAATGTCTGTGTAACATTTCTTTGTGTAAATGCGAAATTGTTGCAATCTGTTTTCAGATAAAAATGATCTGCGTATATTACTCATTTGCGATTGATCATTTGCCATTAATCTCTTTGCTTGTCACTCTTTATCTATTTATAGGACGATATTGTCCTAGAATATGATTACCCTCATCCATTGTAAGCTTATAGAGATATTATAGGAAACAGCATATTAAATGTTCCCAGCTTGTAAACTGCAGTGAAAGTGAAACGTGTTTGGTTCCGTGCATGTTGTCTTGGTGTAAATTTTCAAGCGTATAAAAATACACTCATCATATATCAAGTATTTTTGTTATGTTCAGTATCATATCTTCGAATATAAACAAAACACGTTTGTTTCTCAACATGTGTTGGCTGCAACGGGCTGTGAGCTAGTCAGTGGTTTCCGTTTTCTATTGAGATTAGTGTCATATTCAACCGATGGATGGCAGCAGTACATCCGTGGTGTATCAGCTGTTCTGATTGCAAAGAGCGCGATAACTTTGCCGCTTGTTGATGATCACCTGTAAATTTTATTCTTCTTATTTGTTTTTATTCCCATCAAAAAAAAAGAAAAATAATGAATATTGACGATAAAGATGATAATGATGAGGACTGACACGATTCAGCGATGAGCATTCTTGCTGTCGAAACTAGGTTGAAAGGAGTTAACGTAGAGATATGTGAATGCAAACGATTGGATGTGAGACGGATTAATGTTTGCTTTCACGCCGACTTTCGCATTTAATTGTTCATGGTAGCTTCTTTTCGGTTTTTTGAATCAATGGTTGGTTTCATGTACACTACGTTAGAGTCAAACTTTTAAAATATGGCGTTATTTACACAGTACTTCCATTTACACTTGTATTGTGATTTCCCTGGACCAGAGTATTAAAAATATGAGAGAGAGAGAGAGAGAGAGAGAGAGAGAGAGAGAGAGAGAGAGAGAGAGAGAGAGAGAGAGAGAGAGAGATGTGACGACTCAAAAGCAAAGTGTTCTCGTTTTTCGTTTTGTGTTTAGTAACGATTAGTTTATCTCTTTAAGTTAGTGTTAGACAGTTCGATAAGTTATTGCTGTTACACTACCTTTAGATTGGGGAAAAATAGGAAATTTGCATATTAGGCTGTTTTCAGATTATGGAGGTATCTAAATGTGCTTAATTTATTTATTCGGGGAAGGTTAAAATTTTTTTAATACACATCGTAAGCAGTGACACAACTCAGTTATCACAAAAAAAAAAAATGTCTGTAGATATTGTTGTGCCCCATAGTCATGCTTGCGACTTATATTTATGTTTAGTCTCAGTTGAATTTTTGCAGAAAAACGAAACCTCAAGTAAAACGCATAGCCTTTAGATACAAGGAGAGAAAGCACCTTGGCTTTTGTGTGGAAAGTCGTCACTTGATCCCAGAAAACTGAAGTTAATATAATGTAGCCTATTTTAGATGGGCGCTGTAATAAAGAAAGCATTATTTTCCGATGTGTTATATAGACCATTTCTCATCGGTGATAATGTTGCGCGTAACTATTGACAGACAAACAAACACAAGCACGGAAGCAAAGAGTAAACACAGCAGAGTGAGGTCGAGAGCGTTGATTGAAAACATTAGCACACCGAGGTAACGCTGGTTCTTATGAAGCCTGTTTGTATTCAGTGTTTACCTGCTTACAGAATTAAAAAAAAAAATGCAAACAGGCGAACAACAGGATCAGAGAAAATGGCGCGGAGATTAATTTGGAAATCATATTTTGTAGATGAATGCCTCCTTTGGCATGCTTTTTATTTATTTATTTATTTTTTGTTAAGGTCTTCCTTCACCCCGTGGGGAAGTACTGCCGTTAGTGCACCTCATGCGGTGCACAGTAGGCTTTACTTACTGTTCTTTGCAGTGTTCCTTCGGCCCCTAGCTGCAACCCCTTTCATTCCCTTTTACTGCACCCCCGTTCATATTCTCTTGCCTCCATTTTACTTTCCACCCTCTCCTAACAGTTGTTTCATAGTGCAACTGCGAGGTTTTCCTCCTTTTACTCCTTTAAAACCTTCTTACTCTCAATTTCCCTTTGAGCGCTGAATGACCTCATTGGTTCCAACGCTTCGCCTTCGGCCAAAATTTTATATTCCAATTCCAAAGTGTTCCTTGGAAAATGTAAAGCAATTCCTCTTCCTCTTCCTCTGAGTAATCCATTTATTCTCCTGATCAAGAGAAGCCCAAGGGAGACGCGTATAATACCAACGAGAGGCAGGGGAGCAGGACGAATAGAATACGGTATTTGTACGGCTTGAGCCCTATGGTTATGGAGCATGAGAGGGAAAGAGCAGACAGACCCAGAGATTAAAGGGGACAGGTGATGATAGATCGACCACACCACCTTCGCCCGATAAGGACCTCCTCGGAAAATTCTTGAAGGAGTCTCGTGTGACCAAGTTTTTTTTTTTTTCTTGCTTCTTTTTCAATTTTCATTTAGTGCTTGTCATTTTTTTTTGCTCCTTTGCTTTTGGTTTTTTCAATTTTCATTTAGTGTGCTCAAGTTTTTTTTTTGCTCTTGATTTTTTTTTTTTTTTTTTCATTTAGTGTGGTCCATTTTTTTTTTTTTTGCTTTCTCGGTTTCTCTCAATTTTCATTTAGTGTGCTCAAGTGTTTTCTCTTTGCTCTCTTGCTTTTGTTTTTTCAATTTTCATTCGGTGTGCTCAAGATTTTTTTTGCTCTCTTTGTTTTTTTTTTTATTTAGTGTGCCCAAGTTTTTCTGCTGTCTTGCTTTTGTTTTTTTAATTTTCATTTTGTGTGCTCAATTTCTTTTTCTTTTGCTCTCTTGCTTTTATTTTTTCAATTTTCATTTAATGTGCTCAAGTGTAATTTTTCTTTCTTGCTTTCTTTCAATTTTCATTTAATGTGCCTCAAGTTCTTCTATTTTTGCTCTCTTGGTTTTTTCAGTTTTCATTTAGTGTGCTAAGCTTTTTCTTTTTCTCTCTTGCTTTTTTAAATTTCCATTTAATGTGCCCAATCTTTTTTGCTCGACTTTTTTTTGTATTTTCATTTAGTGTGCTCAAGTTTTTTTTGCTCTCTTGCTTTTGTTTTTTCAGTTTTCATTTAGCTTGCTCAAGTGTTTTTTTTTGCTCTTGCTTTTTTCAATTTCATTTCGTCGGCTCAAGTTTTTTTTGCTTGTTTTTTTTTTCTATTTACATTTAGTGGGATCAAGTTTTTTTTTGCTCTCTTGCTTTTGTTTTTTAAATTTTCATTTAGTATGCTCAAGATTCTTTTTCGCTCTCTTTTCATTTAGTGTGCTCGAGTTTTTTTCTCTTTTTTTATTTTAATTTGGTGTGCTCGAGTTTTTCTATTTTTTTTAATTTTCATTTAGTGTGCTTAAGTTTTTTTTTTTTTACCCTCTTGACTTTTTTTTCCAATTTTCATTTAATGGTGTCTCAGTGACAATAAATTGACGTAATTTTTCCTTTGCCATACATTGGAATTATTCAGTTGTTTGCTGGTTATTAATTTCCCCGTTTGTAGTTGAACAGTCAAGTTAAATGAATGATGTAATTGTATACTTAACCATTAATTCGGTCTGAATGTAATTATGTAGAAATATACTTGTGGATAACATTATACAAACGAACATCACACACATATATAATGTAGAACTGAATCACGAAAATATGGAACGTGATGAATATATAAATAAAGATAAAATCCACGAAGGAAAGGGAAACACTGGGATGCTGCGAGGCTTTTCGACTAAGTAAAGGACGACAGACAGTCGAAAGGCCTCGCAGCACTCCAGTGTTTCCCTTTCGTTTGTGGATTTTATCTTTATTTATACATACATATATATATATATACATGTATATATATATATATATATATATATATATATATATATATATATATATATATATATATATATATATATATATATGTATATTTGTATATTAGAAACAATCAACATGCAATCGTGTGTGTAGCAAAAATAAATTTCTGACTCGCATCTCTCTCTCTCTCTCTCTCTCTCTCTCTCTCTCTCTCTCTCTCTCTCTTCTCTCTCATGATCAATATAAGAAGCTAATGTATTTTGACAGCTGAATGTTTAGTAAAACATGGGGGGGACAAAGCCATCTGGAGAGAGAGAGAGAGAGAGAGAGAGAGAGAGAGAGAGATATGAGAGGAGAGGGGATTAGTATTCTGAAAACTGGAGAAATAAAGAATTGTGAGAAATGTCAAGAAAGGAGAAACGAGCGGAAATACGAAGACAAAGATCACAAAGGAAGAAGAGAGATGAAAGAAGACGCGAGAGACTGGATGAAAATCGTCACATTTTATTTTTCATTTTTATTTCTTTGAGAATTTCGATCTGGGCCGATAACTGGCCCTTTCAAGAAGATTATGGTTCCCGAAGTTTCATGAAGAGGAAGACGATTTGATTCAGAAAACGGAGGATGATTTGAGTTTCTTTAATCCGGGTACTGAGCAGTCATAAGATATAGGTGCCTAGAAGAGTGCCAGTCTTACAAGAGTAAAATTTTTACCGGGCTTGAATAAAAATGCAATCAGGGATTCGAGGGGCGGGCGTGGCGTAAGCGTTTTAGTGCCGTCAGGGCACATCACACGGTGCATTGTAGGCTTAACTTAAGGTTCTTTGCAGCGTTCCTTCAGCCTCTAGCTGCAACCCCTTTCATTCATTTAACTGTGCCTCCAATTTATATTCTCTTTCTTCCAATTGTTTCATAATGCAACTGCCAGGTTTTCCTCCTGTGACCCTTTTCAAACCTTTTTATTCTCAATTTCCCTTTCAGAGCTGATTGACCTCATAGGTTATAGCGCTTGGCCTTTGGCCTAAATTTTATATTCCATTTCCAATTGCAATGTAGTCAGGGATTTACATTTAGGTAAATATCGTAACGGAGAAATGGCTGAAAAATTTATAGGAATACACTTTGTCTTTTTATTCATAGAGCCTTCTGTAAACACAAAATTTTCAAAAGCTCACCATTCATAAAAAACTAAAAAAGGATTTTTCAGCTAATTACTCACAGTCACTGTAGGTGGTTGCCTCGCCTAGCGTTTCAAATTTCCGCTCAATGATTGGTCTCTCTCTTTGTCGCCTTGGGAAGCTTTTCAGAAAAGCTCTCCCGGAAAATGGTTTCCGCACCGGTTACTCCGTTAGCGACAATTTCTCTCGCTACGCCTCATCAAGACACATTATCAGCCTTTCACCTTCCGCCCATTGATATCCAATATTCCTCTTCACGGCTGGGAAAGCGTACCTACGCCTGATTTCGCATATCGCCTCCCAGATTCCTTTGCCCTTCTGAGCACTGGTTTATTATTTTCTTTATAATAGAGGCTCGTAATAATTTCGATAGCCCAGGCCCGAAGAACGCGAGAAAAGGGATTAGAAAGGAAGAAAGAGAGATGGTGCATAAGCACAAGGGAAGTAGTGTATTAGATCTCTCTGTCTTATAAAGGAAGAAAGATTTTTATAAGAGGCAGAAAAATAGAAGCGGGAGGAGAATTCCAAAGAAGTAGTCACAAAGTAAAGTAGCGCACTGATGGTTGCCATTCTCAAAAGAGGAATGCATGAAAAGAGACGTTCGACGCGTTTCGACGTCGTTGCAGCGCGAAGAGACATTTCTTGAACTGATGGAACAACGATCAAAAAACTGGCCAGAGAGAGAGAGAGAGAGAGAGAGAGAGAGAGAGAGAGAGAGAGACCTCACAGACCTTACAGCCTGCCTGAGCTGCCCCAGGTCCCTCAGTGAAGCACCTGACGTCACCAAAGAATTGCTAATGTGCATCTTCCGGCATATTTTGGCATCTTCCACCCTGGATGGTCTGGGGATGCCGCTTAGATATTTGTCGAGCTTTATCTTTAAACACATCTACGTCACTCGATATGTTCCTCAGATGAACTGGTAACGCACCGAATAGACGCCGCATTGTCGATGCTGGCGCGAAGTGGGATTAATGTCCCGCGCGCTTCGCCGGTATAGTTAAAGACTATTAACCTAACTCTACTTGTTTCTTTCTGATATTTTTGGTTCTAACGATGTTTCTATGATTCTTCATATCTGTTTCATGCCTGTATTATCACGTAGCTGCCTTCTCCTCGAGACTATAAGACTATATAATTTAAGAATTGCATAGAGAGAGAGAGAGAGAGAGAGAGAGAGAGAGAGAGAGAGAGAGAGAGAGAGAGAGAGAGAGAGAGCCAGGTATCATCCTCCAGTGGAGAGGAAGAGAACAAAGACGGATGATCTCTGAGAACTACTCTAGATGACCATCTGATTTAAGCAATTAAGAGGAGCCTCGATGTTAGGGGCAAGCTCGCAGAAAAGTTTTTCAGCCACTATAACAATGCAAATGTTGGATAAGAATTACCGCATTTCGCGATAATTTTTAATTTATTTGATCACTGAAATAGCGACCGATAGTTTTTCATTTATTTTATTAAAACCTAGTGATTAAAAGAAAGAGCGAAATCTGATAAAGCCAGTATGCTTTATGAAACTAAATATCATACACAATCAGCCGAGAGTCGGTTTTCACTTCGATGTCAGTAATCCGGAAGTGGACGATATCAGGTTTTGCACAGTTACTTGCTGGCACGCATGTTTTTGAGGGAATTTAAATGTAAATAACAATGTTTAATATTTATCTGTAGTCTTAAGTATTAGTTGTCAGATAAGGTCTGACTGAAAGACATTTACAATTTTATTGCCTGTGTGAAGTAATTGAAACTCAAGGAAAATCTTGCGATAACTGTGTAGAGAAAGATAATTGAGAGAACATACGAATATGCCTGGTTTATCTTGTAAAAAAAGGTAGCATTTGTAAGTTATGAAATGAAAAACACGAAACACCACTATTTTTCAGATAACTATCACCCAGACATTATTGATTGCATAAAAAGCGATTGAATTAACGTTTCAGGCCTGGCACGTACAAGAGACTATGATGGCGCGCTACGTAAGAATTCAATCTTATTTTGAGAAAATATGTTAACAGATGCACTGAAATATGCTTTTCACATGAAAATTCTTGAATATCTGTTCAAATGCTCAGCACATAGCGGTTAATTGTCGACATTAGCTGTTGCCAGGCAGTTGTCGTTTACAGTAATTGATTTGGTATCGTGCTGCACGAGTTAAGAAATGTTTGATCTAGTGTCGACATTTGTCTTTATATTCCCATTAGTAATAATTTCATCCTGGCTCCGTTCACAACTTTGCTGTTGTATAGAAAAGGTCATAATACAACTGTTTTCATTAGAAGTGATTTGCATACCACACCAATCAATGGATGACTTTCCAAGTTCATTATACACCCAGTGGAATGTGGAATTTGTATTAAATCTCCCCCCACCCCATTTTAACTCATTGTACAACAATTAAACGTAACATCGCTACCCAATCTGTGCACATTGCGGGAGCTTAATAGTTGGATGTATGTAGAAACTTGACTAAGCAGAGTGACAGCAGATCCCTTCATGTGGGAAAATCTGAATCTGCATGGTTCTAGGATTTTAGTGGGTGCTATCGATTGAGTGATGTACAGGTTGCTCTGAAAAGATATAATGATTGTCATGCTGGTTACTCCCATGAGAGAGAGGAGAGAGAAAAGAGAGAGAGAGAGAGAGAGAGAGAGAGAAGAGAGAGAGAGAGAGAGAGAGAGAGAGAGAGAGAGAATTTAAAACATCTAACACAAGGAAAAGAACATGTCCCTGGAAAATATAAGCCTCGCTTGTGCTGTTTGCTGTTTCAGCAGCCTCTGTTATGAAGAGAGAAAGAGAGAGAGAGAGAGAGAGAGAGGAGAGAGAGAGAGAGAGAGAGAGAATCTTAAAACACTCAACACAAGGAAAAGAACAGGCGTTCCTGGAAAAATATAAGCCCGCTTGTGCTGTTTCGTTTGTGCAGTTTCTGTTGCGAAGAGAGAGAGAGAGAGAGAGAGAGAGAGAGAGAGAGAGAGAGAGAGAGAGAGAGAGAGAGAGAGGAAAATCTTAAGACACCAACACAAGGAAAAGGAGAGGCGTTCTGAAAATATGTTTGTTTATAGCATTACATATAGATAGTATATATAGAGAGAGAGAGAGAGAGAGAGAAGAGAGAGAGAGAGAGAGAAAATCTAAAACACCCTGCAGCATGGGCTACAAGGCAGGCGTTCCTGGAAAAGATATACGCCTGCTCATGTCAGTTAACTGCCATGGAATAGAGAGAGAGAGAGAGAGAGAGAGAGAGAGAGAGAGAGAGAGAGAGAGAGAGAGAATTTTAAAGCACTCTCAACATAAGGTAGAGAGCAGCTCTTTCTCAGATCCACTGGTTAAGATTATTCATTTTTTCATAAAAGACGAATCTGCTGTCCCTAAGAATTTCCCGAACCAAAGAAAAATTCTCTGCAGATTTTTGTATCTCTTTCCTTAGGCCCTCTTGGTTTGAGATGGTATAAATGGTCCTTTATGGCCAGAGAAAGAATTCCCCCACATTTTTTCAGGGAATGCATTGTGCAAGCGTTATTCTGCCCTCAACAACTACACTCTTCTGTTAGGTTTTGCTTTTTAAAAAGATTCTGTATTTTAGTCGCTTTTTTTTTTAAATGGAAGAGATACATATATATGTATATATATATATATAATTATATATATATATATATATATATATATATATATATATATATATATATATATATATATATATATATATATATATATATATATATACCTATGTATGTATGTATGTATGTATGTAAGTACGGCTTGTATACATACATATATACATAATGTATGCATTAATTAGTTATAACGGAATTGTTCTTTTAATGCCCATTTCAGTGTAACCAATTTTATTCCTAAGTATCACTTGAAATTAGTATCGTCTAATAGAAAATTGTTACTAATACTGTGGAAAAATTGTCAGCGGTTCAGCTTATGCAAATTCTTTAATTATCCTTTCCTGCAATCATTTTCTTTTCATTCTCATTCCCGTATGACTTGCAAGCCGGAATCTTTTCGAAATACTCTACTGGTTAGTTGAGGTTCTAAAGTATCCCTAAGTAATTCTTACGCAGGACGGAAAAATTACGTATGTTATATGATGCAATATTTGACAGTTTGCTTTACATTGTTAAAATGGGGAGACGACGAAAATTCAGTGTCATCAGTCATTCCGATGTAATTGGAACTATAGTATAGATTTTGAAGATATGTTATTTTGAAGATGTTAATCGGCGATCTTATTTAAAAATGGGCTGTACAGTCTAATGTAAATCATGAATCCATTTAATGTATTAATTCATCTTTATCACTTTCTTGTTTTGTTTTCAGAATATGAGTATTCTTATACGCTATCATAGCAACTGTATATTTATACTGTATATATATATATATATATATATATATACAGAGAGTATATATATATACATATATATATATATATATATATGTATACATACTGTATATATATATATATATATACTATATATATATTATATATATATATGTATGTGTTTGTTTATATGTAATATTTTTTTAGGAATTATATATTTATTATACTGTATTATATTATATATATATATGTGTGTGTGTTTGTTTGTAGCTAATTTTATTATCTTTTTCATTTAAAATATTCTAATAGTTTATTATCTTGAGCATGCAAAATGATCTGGAGTTGAGCTGCATGTCTCAAACACATGTAAGCTGGTTGTAAAGTATAATCTTGAAGATGAACGAAGTTCTCTCTCTCTCTCTCTCTCCCTATTCTTTGCCAAGTGGTAATTAGGATCTGCCTTGGCAGGTGATTGATTCTGGTTATTAACGAAAATAATTGGTCTTCTTTGATTGTTCAAGAACTTTTTCTATTTCATTTCCTGGTCCTTTCACACCCTGCCTGGGCCCTTCAGGCTTGATCACCTGCTGCAATATTTCGCCTTGATTTCCAAACTTTCACATCTTCAGTGAATTCCTGAAGGATTGGTATTTGAATCTCTCTCTCTCTCTCTCTCTCTCTCTCTCTCTCTCTCTCTCTCTCTCTCTCTCTCTCTCTCAGTCATTTTCTCGTGTTTCCAGTCTAAAAATATCGGCTGTTATTAAAAATGCATAAAAGCCATTGATGGAAAAACCGATGCATTCTTCCATAGCTTCTGTTACTTTTTCCTAATGTCATTCCGGTTCAATTGTTGGCCTTTTTGATTCCCTTTTCAATGAAAGGGTATCAATATTTCCATGTTTTCTAGATGTTACCTCTCGGCCACTAAGATTATTAACGCGACAAGGCCTTTAAGAGGCAAAGATTGTCAGAATTTCCTCGTCAGTGGCGAGGCATTTGTTAAATTTTACTAGATTATAGAAACCATTATTTCCTCACTCTCTGAAAAGGGGGCTGGTGCCGTCAGTGCATCTCACGCGGTGCACTGTTGGCATTACTTAAGGCTCTTTGCGGCATCCTTTGGCCCTTAGCTGAAACCCCTTTCATTCCTTTTACTCTACTTCCGTTCATATTTTCTTTCTTCCATCGTACTTTCAACCCTCTCCTAAGAATTGTTTCATAGTGCAACTGCGAGGTTTTCCTCCTGCTGCACCTTTCAAACACTTTTACACTTAGTTTCCCTTTCAGCGCTGAATAACCTCATAGGTCCCATCGCTTGGCCTTTGGCCTGAATTTCATATTCCATTCTATTCACTCATACTACGAAATTTGTCAATCTCTCTTTTCAGTGCAAAAAAAAAAAATGATGCATTGAGAGTGGAAATTTGATTGGTAATCCTATAGTAACTATTTGCTATATAACAATTTTGGTGCTGTTGAAATTTTTTTATTTGACGCATAATGTTTTTAGAAAGATATCACATAAATGGAAGTAAATAAAAATGGTATAGTACCCATTTATGTCGCTCTTTTGTTAATAGTTTGTTGGAATTTGTAGTGGATGAACTGTACTGTGGTGTGACATAAATGTTTACGTTTAATTCAGTGGCCTTATGCAAATGGCTCGAGTTTATTTCACATTACCATAGGCCATTATACTTTTTATTCTTCTCTGTGCATCATCTTTCATTGTTTGCTTTCCTCGTTACTCTCTCTTTTCTGGACAAGTTTCTAGACTTCGACTTAATCTCCGTTCGATGTAATGTTGACCCCTTTATTAATTCATATTTCTCGTTCGCACTTTTCCCCCTGGAGTTAGTAATACCGTTTCCTACTTCAGTCACTTTTCCTTATTAAGGAAACTCGAGAGTGCAGCTTCCAATCTCCACGCGGCAGGATAACAGGAAAAAAAAGGGGTCTCTCAGATTAAAAAAAGTTTACCTCGGATTAAGAAAAGGTATCTCAGATTCAATAAACGGTATCTTACATAAAAAAAGGTTACCTCATTAAAAAGGGTACTTCAGGTTAAAGAAAGTTACCTCAGATTAAAAAAACGGTATCTCAGTTTAAAGAAAGAAGGTACCTCAGATTAAAAATGGTTACCTCAGATAAAAAAAAGAGTACTTCAGCTAAAAAAAAAAGCTTACCTCAGGTTAAAGAAGATTACTCCAGGTTAAAGAAGATTACCTCAGATAAAAAAAGGTTACCTCAGATCAAAAAACGGTACCTAGCTAAAAAAAAAAGGTTACCTCAAGTTAAAAAAGGTTACCGTAGATAGAAAAAGGTTACCTCAGCTAAAAAAAGGTTACCTCAAGTAAAAGAAGGGTACCTCAGATAAAATAAGGTTACCTCAAATTAAAAAAGGTTACCTCAGGTTAAGTGCATCGGCGGATACTTGCGCCGAAGCGAACGACTGCTCTGCGCTCGTCACCTTTAACATCGCCAAAATCGGAGCAGTAACAGTTAGGACGATGCTCCGGAACTTTAAAAAATAATTACATCATTTACTGGGAGAATTTTGCCCGCTTTCCTCTTGCCAAAATGATGGAAAATCTTGCTATACATGATGCTTTTCTTTTTATACAGTAGTTTCCTTACATATTTCTATTTCCAGAATTTGTAAGGCAGAAACAAAATGCATATTTTTTGTCTGTCCATCAAATTTTGTTTGATCTCGGAGATGTTTTACTTGGCTTAAATTCATGCTGTTTTTAAACTTTTTATTTTTTGTGAAATTGATGCAAATTTTATACCTTGTAATAGTTAATAGTTATACTGTGATCATATGCATCAAGGCA
The DNA here is from genome assembly GCF_040412425.1 of Macrobrachium rosenbergii. Taxonomy (NCBI): domain Eukaryota; kingdom Metazoa; phylum Arthropoda; class Malacostraca; order Decapoda; family Palaemonidae; genus Macrobrachium; species Macrobrachium rosenbergii. Next base: position 47,805,284 of record NC_089791.1, on the reverse strand, counting down.
TCGTCTTCAAGAAATACGAGAAGGTTCAGAACTTCCAGTCTTCTATTAGCTAAAACTGAAGACTGCTTAACATTACAAGCTGCATTTTTGAACTCTCTCTCTCTCTCTCTCTCTCTCTCTCTCTCTCTCTCTCTCTCTCTCTCTCTCTCTCTCTCTCATTGATGTATCAGTGCTTACCAGGAGGAGGATTTCGGTTGGAAAAAGGAAAAACAGGGATTTTCGGCTTTTGTTGGGGGAGTTCGTCAGAGGATATAATAAGTCCTACTAGCACTGTCCTGTCTCGATTTGGTATTTTAGAGCAGCTAGTAGCTAGTCTGACTGGTTACAGTTCTTGAAGAAATCTGAGAGAGTGACAATCTCTCTCTCTCTCTCTCTCTCTCTCTCTCTCTCTCTCTCTCTCTCTCTCTCTCTCTCTCTCTCTCTCTCATTGATGTATCAGTGCTTACCAGGAGGAGGATTTCGGTTGGAAAAAGGAAAAACAGGGATTTTTTGGCTTTTATTGGGGGAGTTGGGTTGAGGATATAATAAGTCCTACCAGCACTGTCCTGTCTCGATTTGGTATTTTGAGCAGCTAGTAGCTAGCTCTGACTGGTTACAGTTTGAAGAAATTGAGAGTGACAATCTCTCTCTCTCTCTCTCTCTCTCTCTCTCCAGTGGGAAAGGATTATTATGGCATTATCAGCCTTGAAAAGTCTTTTCTTGGAGCAATTAATGTTCTATCGATAGTCTTTAATTATTATAAGAACAGAAACCAACAGAATCATTCCACTGAAGGACACACCACTCTGTAATTTACAAAAATGTTTCGATCACTGTGACAGCCATAGAATTATTTATATTTTATTATTTATTAACAAGCTTCATAAGCAAATATTAACCCGAACGGAATCATTTTGAATAGGCTTCATCAGTCTTTCAACCTGAAATTATGTCTTAAAGAACGTTGATTCTTTCAAATAATTTTTTATTCCAAATGACAGTCAAATGTAACGCCCACAATGTTTAAATGCCACAGAAATAATCCCGCCGTTTTTGTAAACGGCCGAACTTTTTCATTTAATCAGTGCTATTTTCGGAATGATTTACAACTGCCCATTTACCTGAGGTTCGCAATTCAGGAAGCCTTACATCAAGAGTTGCAACGTAGAACCACTGCGCCATAAATCACCGGTGATGAGCATTTTTATTCGCCGAGTGGAAACGGGGAATTAATCCTCGTGATGTAGAGCATTGCCAATTTACGCAACCTTTATCATAGTTTCTCGTTTAGAGAAAATATGGTGGTGCGGAAGCAGATGCGATGTAAACAGATGGTTACGTTTGTGTTGAGAAAGAGAGAGAGAGAGAGAGAGAGAGAGAGAGAGAGAGAGTTGTTTCTGCTGACTGAGAGAGAGAGAGAGAGAGAGAGAGAGAGAGAGAGAGAGAGAGAGAAAGTTTTAGTTCCCTGAAAGTTGATCAGAGAGAGAGAGAGAGAGAGAGAGAGAGAGAGAGGAAGAGAGTAAGAGAGAGAGAGAGAAGGAAAGTTTGAAAAGTTGAGAGAGAGAGAGAGAGAGAGAGAGAGAGAGAGAGAGAGAGAGAGAGTTAGTATCGAAAGCTGAGAGAGAGAGAGAGAGAGAGTTAGTATCGAAAGCTGAGAGAGAGAGAGACAGACAGACAGAGAGAGAAAGAACGTTTAAAATGCAAGCTGAGAGAGAGAGAGAGAGAGAGAGAGAGAGAGAGAGAGAGAGAGAGAGAGAGAGAAAGTTTTTTCACTGAAAGCGGAAAGGGAATTGCAAAGGCCAATTATGATTTCTTTGAAAATCGTTGTTGGATACAACGAACGACGAATGATTATTTGTAAAAGATTCCGGAAAAATTTTTTTGTGTTGTCTCGTAATATATACTCGTCAGATCTTGTGATAATTTCGTTGTTTGCATATATCATTATGCGTTCCTACGATTTTAAAATTGTTTTGTTTATTTTTTTGATGAAGTAACAAAGGGAAGGCAGAACTCGAAATAGCTGTTTATTATAGTTATTAAGTTCACAACTTCATTATAAAAGAAAGAGGTAGCAACTGAATAATTTTTGAGTTGACGATGTTACCCAAATTTTTGTTAAACTTTTGGGGTGAAAGTCCTAATTACCGAAGTTATATAGGGCTAATATATTTTGGGCGCAAAGTTCTCCAATATGGAGACATATTGAAATTAGAAAATAAACGAACGGTGATTTTGGGGTGGGTGGTTAGGTGTCTAGAAAATCATTTAAGCAATTCTAGAGTTTTTCGTTATGGCTTTGGACCGATAGATATTGTAGTCCATAGAGAAATAAATATTCATGAATAAAAGATATTTTGTCGTCTTTTAATGTATATATATATATATATATATATATATATATATATATATATATATATATATATTCTTATACTATATATATAATATATATGTATATATATATATATATATATATATATATATATATATATATATATATATATATATATATATGTGTATATAGGAGTATATGTGTGTGTGTGTGTACTTGTTTATATACACTGCAATCACTCTCGTGACTTCAGCAACACTGTGATGATTACCGTCTCACAGTTAAAGGAATGAAAACATTTTTGTATAGACTAATATGGCGAAATGGCATGTGAACAGATGCTCTACAAAATGAGTACCAGGCACTAACCTCTGAAGCGCCGGTGATCTATACTTACCATACCATGTTCAGTTTTACATTTTATTGTGGGGATTTCAGGTTTTAAATCTTTTTATTATTACAAACGCCAGAGTAAATAAAGATGACGAAAGTTACAAGTATTCCTGAAAGCAGAATTATGTAAAGCCATGGACAAGAGCTAACACTGACCCATTTCATGTTTCATGTCTGGTACTGTATTATGTCTTCGCGCATGTTGACTCAGTAAGCCATATTGCTTGCGACTGATGCGCTTGCTGTTTGCTTTCGCTGCTTGAAGAAGGCACAGACAGTGAGGGTAGGGTTTCCTAATTGGTAAGTGGTTCCTAGGAGGAAATTGGAAGGGAAATGGGCTAAAGGAAGGGATTACGAAAAGGGTTAATAGAAATGAGTTTTTGTGTTGTTGATTCTGTGTATATATATATATATATATATATATATATATATATATATATATATATATATATAGATATTATATATATATAGATATATATATTTATATATTATATATTATATGTATGTATATATATACTGCTTGTACATAATTCTTTATTAATTTTTACTTAATTTTCATTTGATTTTATGAAGTTCTTGAATAATTTTCCAAGACCTTAGTAGTTCTTGCTACATCCTGAAGATTATTTTCCATTATGTTCTTACAATTTCAAAACCAGAATTTAATTTTGAACCGGAGATTGATGAAAAAAGAAAAAGAATGGACCAGTGTCAACGTAAGTAGATGAGAAGTTGGTGTCTTGTAAAAGTAACACAGAAGGAAATCTTTAGCGTGAAAACGAACGCTACCAGAAAGGTAATACTGGACGCATAGACCAAGAAAGGGGTTTGGGAGGTCTGGATAGGAGAGAGAGAGAGAGAGAAGTCTTGTCTATCAGTAATACATTTAAATTGTGAACGCGGAGTTGAGCGGCATGAGTGACGTAGATGCGTAGATGCGCAGAGAGGCTGTCCCACTGTTCGGCTATCCTCTTCTTTGTATCAGCCATGGTAAAGAATTAGAGAGCAAGAGAGCTGCTAGATCATCGGTAGATGAGGTAGACGGAAGTAGCAGGACAGGTAGGAGGAAGGATGGGAAGCCTTTGGTTGGGGGGAGGGATGTCAGAAAGCGAGAGATAGGGGAGAGAAAGAGAGAACTAGACACCTCCCCGAGAATTTATATTAACATTTAGGAATGTCTAGACACCTTTCATCTCATTAATTTTTAAGTGCTTTCATTAGACTTTTGATCGTTTCCATCAGAATTTTAAAAATTTAATTAGTCTAGTATTACATATCACAACTTTTTTCACTATGTAGCTCTCACGACCCCACTGCCTGGGGTGTAACTCTGAACGTCGTGAATACATCATATCTGGAGTGTATGGCTACTCTTTTCGGAGGTGTAGAAAAAGTACCATCTCTAACTTGGGGTGTAGAAAGACACCTCTCACAGGAAGTGTAAAGATAATGGCAACTCCTTTTACACCCCAGGGGTGTAAAACGAATGGCAATTCTTACCGGGCTTACCGGGATGTAAAAAGGAAAAAGAAGATATCTCCAACTGGGGTTGCAAAAGAAATGACAACCCTCACAGGAGTATAGATAATGGCAGCTCCTTTGACACCCCAGGGGTGTACAAGGAATGGCACTTCCTACGTGACTTTAGAAGGAATGGCTTACTTTCACCAGGGGTGTAGAAAGAAAGTCATCTCTAACCTGGCTTGTAGAAAGAATGGCAACTCTCGCTAGGAAGGATGTAGAGGGAATGGCAACATTAACCGGAGGTAACTCAGTGGTGTTGCAGGAATGGCAACTTGCATAGAGGGGCACCTCTCACCGGGGATGTTGATGGAATGCTGTGCTTGCCATTGCAGTGCAGAGAGAATGACGTGGAATGCTGTTCTTGCCATTGGTGCAGAGGAAATGACACCTATCACCGAAGACATAGATGGAATGTCGACTTTTTATCGGCGGTTATAAATGGAGGAAGTCCAGTTGGCGGAACAGAAGGGAGAGGGATGTGGCAGGGGATTTCTTTTAGAGCATCGAAGTGAGAAGAGTATTCAGCTCTCTCTCTCTCTCTCTCTCTCTCTCTCTCTCTCTCTCTCTCTCTCTCTCTCTCTCTCTCTCCCCAGCCTTCAGAATCGCTTGTCCGAATAACGAAATGAACCCCACCCGTATTTTTATCCTGCTGTTACACGGACTGTTTGCTGAAGGTGGGTGGAGTCTGATCGAAGATGGAGGACGGGGGACGAACTGTGTTGGAGGGGGGCGGGATCGTTTGTGGGAGAAGAGGGAGGGGTGGTGGGGAGAGGCCAGGATGATTTTTTACGTTTTTTTGTTGTGTCAGTAGATTTGATATTGAAATGCTGTAGTAGGTTATGTACTTTGCATTTTCTCTTTGTAGGTTAAGTATTTTGAATTTTCTCTCTGTAGGTTATGTATTTTGAATTTTCTCTCTGCAGGTTATGTATTTTGAATTTTCTCTCAGTAGGTTATGTATTTTGACTCTGTAGGTTATGTATTTTGAATTATCTCTCTGCATTTCATGTATTTTGAATTTTTTCTCTGTAGGTTATGTATTTTGAATTTTCTCTCTGCAGGTTATGTATTTTGAATTTTCTCTCAGTAGGTTATGTATTTTGAATTTTCTTTCTAGTTTATGTATTTTGAATTTTCTCTCTGTAGTTTATGGATTTTGGATTTTCTCTCTGTAGGTTTTGTATGCTGAATTGTCTCCGTTTTTATTTAGCGCAGTTCATGCTCACCTTCATAAAATCATACACGTAATTTTAATGTACATTTATCGATAATGCTTTGGTCACTTTTATTCTCGATGTTTTCAGTTATTCAAGTTTTCCACCGACATAAAAGGTGAACACGTATGGATTAACCTTACAACTTTCACCTTTAAGCAATTATTTACTAGGAAGGCTAATCTGATAAAAGCTGGTAATGTGTTTCCCCTTTTAGTCCAGATCATCGTGTCTGTTTTGGAATCTAGAAATATATTTTTTAGGCTTTCTTTTTATTACTCTCTAAGTAAATATCTCCGCCAAAAAGTTGGGAAATTGTTGTGTTTTCAGTTGCGTCTGTCCTCGCATGTTAGGAGGATGGTTCAACAGCGAATAAAGAACATATTTAAAGGAAATTTGGCATAAACATTCATTAGGCGATTCTAGAGAAGAGTAATTGACTCAGCGTTGACGATCTGTTGACATGAAAACCGTATGACCTCTTAGTGAGTTTTTTCCACGAATTTCACCATCTCAGGGTCACCAAATTTCATCAAATTTTGTTCATCCGTTCTGCTGACACGCATGCACACGCCAAGATGGGGATTTTCGACGATGCGAATTCTTCATACCGAGAGTGATCTTGTGACCTTGTTTATGCTTGTGCTTATTCTCATCCTCATACCGGAAGTGACCTTGTTTTTGTTTGTGTTTATTCTCTTTCCTTCACGAGGCACTCTACGTCGGTCGTAACTGCTTCCATCACGCTTGTAACTACTTACATTACACTCTTTAAGAAGCCATTCAGCGTCTTTCTTTCGTAGGTATTTTGAGTTGAGCTGCTCCTTTAAAAAGCGATTCCGACACTCCCATAATGCTTTTATGGATGATCGTTACTCCGTGATGTCTTATAGAGGCATAGACGTGGAATTATAGAGGTGGTGGAGAGGCCGAATTTGAGGAATTTTGTGTTGTCTAAGTTTGGTACAATAGAACTGGCAGTTCTCTGTCCTGGGATGCTATGTGCTGCGCATGTCACGTGGTCTTTGTTTTGTGGAAAGTATTAAATACGTGTTGCTTTTGTCTTGGTTATGTTCATTCTTCTTCGTTTAGAGCTGTCTAGTAGTTGAGAATTATCTAAAAGAAACATGTCTAATTGAAAAATAGCTGTCTAGTAGTTGGGAATTTTCTATTAGAAACCTTTTTAACGGAAAAATAGCTGTCTAATAGTTCAGAATTAAAAAAAAGTCTAATTGAGAAATAGCTATCTAATAGGTGAGAATTCTCTAAAAGAAACTTGTCTATTTGAAAAATAGCCGTCTAATAGTTGGGAATTTTCTAAAACAAACATGTCTAATTGAAAAAAGCTGTCTAATAGTTGAGAATTTTTATTATAAACATTTTGAATTAAAAAACTGTTTAACAGTTGAGAATTAAAAACATTTTTAATTGAAAAATAGCTGTCTAATAGCTGAGAATTTTCCGGTAGAAATATATCTAATTGAAAGTTAGCTGTTTAATAGCTGAGAATTTTCTAAAGGAAACACATCTAATTGATAAACAGCTGTCTAATGGTTAAAAATTTTCAAAAAGAAACATGTCTAATTGAAAAACAGATTTGCGGTGTATTAAAACCTATTTTTTTATGAATCTATACAGCCCTTGTTTGAATTTCAAACCGCCATTTGTCAGACCCTACATTTATCGAAATATTTTTTTCCGCCATCTCATTGATAATTTTCTTTCTCTCTTTCTTTTCCCAATCAGTATCCCCGCCTTCCCTTTCTCTCTTTCCTCACCCCAACATAATGCCTCTCTCTCTCTCTCTCTCTCTCTCTCTCTCTCTCTCTCTCTCTGAACGTTCCCTGCCTGTGGTCAAGGCTATAGCTCTTGGTTAAGCGTGGAAAGACTCACGTCGCGCGCGGAAGATAACTGGTCCTCAAATGGGATCTGGAGAGACTTTATCACACCTAAAAGGACATGAACTGCTTCTTTCCACAAGATAGAGCCTCTTCTCTCTCTCTCTCTCTCTCTCTCTCTCTCTCTCTCTCTCTCTCTCTCTCTCTCTCTCTCCGCCACAACATAGCACCACTCGTTTTCTTTTCTCTCTCTCTCTCTCTCTGCTTTTTTCCACAACATATGCTCTCTCTCTCTCTCTCTCTCTCTCTCTTCCCTTCTTCTTTTCTTCTTTCCACAACACAGTGCCTCTCTCTCTCTCTCTCTCTCTCTCTCTCTCTCTCTCTCTCTCTCTCTCTCTCTCTCTCTCCCCCTCGCCACAACATAGCACCACTCGTTTTCTTCTCTCTCTCCTCTCTCTCTGCCACAACATATGTACTCACTCATTTTACCTCTCTCTCTTTTCTCTCTCTCTCTCTCTCTCTCTCTCTGCCACAGCATGTTTCTCCTCTCCTCTCTCTCTCTCTCTCTCTCTCTCTCTCTCTCTCTCTCTCTCTCTCTCTCTCTCTCTCTGTGTTCGTCTTGAATTTTCTTTATTAGAAAAATCCATTCTATTTCTGACGACGCGCTTTATCATCAACAGAATGACCTTTACAAACACTAAAAGGAGACTTATAAAAACCTAATAAAACTGGACATTAAAGTTATGTTCACTGAAAGTAGTCCAAAGTATTATTTTATTGGTTACTGTTCCCGTATTAATGAATATTCCTAACATCTTTATCTCCTGAATAATAATAATAATAATAATAATAATAATAATAATAATAATAATAATAATAATAATAAATTATTCCTAACTGGCGATTTTTAAAGTATTTAAAAATATATTTTTTAAGTGAATAACAAGGGAATATTTGATAACTAACACTTCCCAAGCTTGCTGTTTTCGTACCTGATCCAAGGGTTTCTAAATGATCCCGTTAGGAAACATGGTTGGCACGGCCAGCATCCTGGTCCCTGCTGCTATACCCAAATACAGTATACTTAAGGTCCTTCAAATATAATTTGAGTATATTTGGAGGACGCTGAGTATACTCTATAGCTTCCGTTCTGTAGATTTGGAAAGGAATATCATGTAGTGGAAATGTAATTTCTGAGGAAGAAACGTTTAGGGCATCACCTTTGTTATCGGTAGGTTTTTCATACGAGAGAGAGAGAGAGAGAGAGAGAGAGAGAGAGAGAGGAGAGAGAGAGAGAGAAAAATGAGTGGGGGATAATACCCGGCAAGTCTTGATTTTGAAACCAATAAAATACCATGTAATGGAAATGTTATTTCTGAGGAGAAATGTTGGAGGCCCATCTCATTTTTAATGGCAGTCTTTTGTGAGAGAGAGAGAGAGAGAGAGAAAAGAGGAGAAAGAGAGAGAGAGAGAGAGAGAGAGAGAGAGAGAGAGAGAGAGAGAGGTAATACATCGTCAGAAGAATCTTGATTTTGAAATAAGCAAAGCACTTTGTATTGGAAATGTTATTTCTGAGGAAGAAATGTTTGGCCATTATATTTGTTAATGGTAGATCTTTTGTGAGAGAGAGAGAGAGAGAGAGAGAGAGAGAGAGAGAGAGAAAATAGATCGTTCAATCTTGGATATTAAACCAACAAAGTACCACGTGATGGAAATGTTATTTGTGAGGATGAAATGTTTAGGCCATCACTTTTGTTATCGGTAGGTTTTTTGTACGAGAGAGAGAGAGAGAGAGAGAGAGAGAGAGAGAGAGAGAGGTGATGCACCGTTCAGTCTTGAATCTTGCCCCAGCAAAGTACCACAGATTTTTGCATTGGTAGATTTGGACTGAAAGCCTTGATCTGTATTTCATGAACGTATTTGTCCTTTCACACAACAGCACGATCTGTGCACTGAAGTAATATGCACGAACTGCTGTTTTGTGTGTAGGCATCAGTCCCCATTATTCAGCTGAGCTATAAGATCATTTTAACAGAAATTGCCAAAGTAACATCTACACAAACCAGAGAGCAATGACCATATCGGCCTTTGAGCTGAATTCTCGTCGGATTTAACAGGGAAATGATATAGCACCTTTCGTTGGTATCTACTAATAATATTTTTGCTTTAGCTTCTCATGGAAGGAAAGCACCTGAACATAATTATCAACATGTCACCAATACATGCACGCACACGTACTGTATATGTCTGTTCAAGTCTGTTATTATTTCACATTACATATGTTTGTGATTAGTATAAATATATATAAATAAATATATATATTATATCTGTATATATATATATATATATATATATATATATATATATATATATATATATATATATATATATATACATATACACACACACAGTATATATGTTCTGGCTGTCGTTGTTGGAGACAAGTGATCAGCGTCACAGAATTATGTACTGTTTTAATTTCATCTCTCTCTCTCTCTCTCTCTCTCCCTCTCTCTCTCTCTCTCACACACACACTCTTTAAAGGGTTTGTTGAATTCCAGCATAGGAAAGAAATTTTGCTGAGAACAATTATTATCATCGAGTACAGAGCGTCCTGTGATATGAGAGACAATGGAAGGTCAGCCCACCTACCTGTGAATAACATTTAATATTGGCTTTATTGATGGTCGGAATCCAATTATCTTGTTGTCCTTTGGTTTGCGATGATTGCAGTACGGTAGTAAGCGCCCTGGGGCCGGGAGGGGAGGATATAAATGAAAAGAAAAAAAAAAAATGGTGACGCAATATCGTTGTGTGGGTTTCGTTAATCCGATGATTCATATCGAGTAAGATTCTGGCTGATTTGTATCATCAAATTTCAGCAGAATATTTTTTTATTTGTTCTGTTTCAATTTTGCTTAAGTCGAAGGTGATACGAAGTAAACTGAGAGACCTGAATTAGAATCTTGATTTATCTTTAGATAGAAAAGCAAATGAGGAACTTGACACTTTCGAGTTGCATTCTCAAATGCCATGTATATGATCTCAGTGCGTTATTTATTTTTGCAATTTCTTTTTGTAGCAAAATGTCTATCATTGGGATTTTCAAAATCTACTGATGCATTTCCCTGAGGGATTTTCAGGTCAGTTGTGACAAATGCACCGCTCCATTGGATTCCGGGAATCCGATACCATCGAAATTTGATGGACAAGGGCCCGCACCCTTTCGCAGACACTTAGTTTTGCCAGTAGGTTGAATCGTCTAATTCAGATCAGTAAAGAAGTAGCTTCCACCGGTACCCGATTCTTGGCTAGAGTTTGCTTACGTCTCATAATGTGGTGATGAGTGTCTTGTAAGTCCCACGCGAGTCAGTTTAGCTTGGCAGAGGTATGCAAGATACCTGGTGAGTTAATGCAAAATTTAGATCTTTTGTAATGAATATTGGTTTCCTCTGCAGTGCCAGATAATTAGTGATTCTTTTTTCTACCACTTCCTAAACCCTGGAATCTCTCACCTCACTTTATGTTCCCAGGGTTACTTCAGTTCTTTCATTGTAGTTTCCTCATGGGCCTTAAGTACATTACACGCCATAGTCATGCAAAATACAGGAAATGCAAATAAAAATTAAATTTTAAATGGATGTATAATTATGAAGACCTTATTCAGTAGCAGGAAATGTGCAGCGGTTAATTTCCTAACAGGTCTGCGGTAGTAACATCGTAAGAGGTACTACAAGGCGGAATTTTGAGATACTTTATAGGGTCATATGAACTATTTGGGCATAACAGATATTTAGGCTTCCGGCCTTTGGAATTATTTACTAAAGTCAGTTTCATTCGATATATTTTAAAGTGCTGTTTAATTGTCACCAATATCTTCCAGTGAAGAGTGCAGTACGCAGCAGTTGAAATTCATCCTGCGAGCTTATTCTGTAGATGCTCTGAATATTACTTCACAATTATTTTAATCTTACAGATATGGCAAATGTATTATGAACTTAGTGTCTGAGCATGTCATTTGAGGCTTGACTGCAAAATTGTACAGGATATTTCTGTTAAAGGAAATTGTTCAGGAATATATTGAAACGGTGGGTTGCAAAGTTACATGAGATGTTTCCGTTGAATTAATTAGCTTAAAATGTCCCAAGAAAGGCCTTTCAGAACAGATTTGCGTCATATGGGATATAATACACACGTCGGAAGTGTCAGGGGCTTGTTGGTTTTGCTCAGAAATTCAGAGCGGAATATCCTATACAACAATACTGATACTTCCAGTTATGCTGTAGTTTTTGACATCACTAGATCACATGACATTTTTATTTAATATGACTTATTTACTGTTTTTTCTCGCTTGCCCTTGTTGAAGATTCGCCTGTGAAGTTTTCTTTGCAAGCTCCTGAATATGCTGTTTACACAGAAGGCTTCAGCTCTGGGAACGGAAACCAGCATTGCTTTGAAAATGCGAGCTTTCATCTTTGATTTTTGCGACATCTGTGGTTGTTTGCTTTGTTCTGAGCAATTGCATGCGATCAGAAGGCAGGCCGGTGTTTGATGCGCGGAATTTTGTGCGCACGGGTCTTTTAAAAACCTGTCGTTCGTGTCTCTGATTCATGGAATTGTTTTGCTATTCAAGTAGCATAAATGTCATTCCATTTTTTGCACTACTCTTTTATATGAATGGCTTAGTGCTTTTGTTAGGATTTATTTTTTTTTTACGTTGAAAGAGACGCTTCCGAAAATGTGGGATTTATTCATTCATTTAAATACAGCAGGTCGATGCCAATGGTGCCGGCTTCTGTTTTTGTGTTCGCTTAATCATGATCAACTTTTTGATGGAATTTGACCCTTATGCTGAATGGACATTCTTTGTTATACTTTAAAAATTATTTGTAATTTTTTTTAGCACTGATTCCTTACGTTGGTAAATGAGGAATACCATCGTTTGACTTTGCTGGGAATTCGTGTGTGCAAAGACCATCTTCCCGCATGTTTATATTTATTTATCTTAAAAGAGTAATTGTAACATGATTGTGGAAGAGGAGAGTGATACGATTTTCAACCAACATTCAACATTGGAGTGATCTTGTGTGATATAGACGGGACTGTAACACGTATAGCCTCTTTCGGGTTAGCATTATAAAGGAATGATCGTCCGCAAGTTGAGTCGTTTATCCAATTACAAAGCCTGATGGTGGACAAGGTGTCCGAACCAGCAAAATTAAAGTGGTATCCGACTGGAATCCACATGCCATGGTAATCTCTTAGGTTTCGTACTTGGGCAACAGGAACATGGAATTTAATTGCTGATTATCGTGCCTCTCCTTTCCTCTAGTTTCCTGTGGGAAAAAAGCTTTATGTGCTGTTCATGTTTTCCGGTAAGGATGATTTTAATATAGTAATACTGAAGTTTTTAAAGTAAATGAATATAATTACTGGAAGTGTGTTTGTTATTTTCCAATAATTTCACGGGAGTAAACTGTTCGGCCTTGCTGAGGTGTGTCTGCGAAATATAACGATTTCTGTTTAAATTTTATATCAATTTATCTATTTACTTTTTTATATTTCTGTTACCTCCACAGTCATAGTAATGGAATGGAGTTTCAAATTTCGGCCAAAGGCTAATCTCCGGGACCTATGAGGTCATTCAGCACTGAAAATAAATTTAGAGTGGAAGGCTTGAAAGGTGTAACAAGATTGATTAATTGTGGGTTATCTGGCGTCACAACTACCAGGGTCACCGACGCCGAATACTAAATGTGATCTTTTCACTTTTATATTATGTTAAAAAATTAAAATTAAAATTCTGCTAAACAGAATCATACATAAATTTTATTAAAAAGAAAAACAAAAAAGAAAAACTGAAATAAATATATAAGAATTCTACTAAAAAAAGAACATAATAATTGATCCGATAAACAGTATAACTTAGAAAAAATATATATATATATATATATATATATATATATATATATATATAACAGGAGGAAAACCTCACATTCGCGTTATGAAACAATGGTTAGGAAAGAGTGGAAAGTAAGAAGGAAGAAAGAAGAGATTATGAACAGAGGTACAGTAAAAGGAATGTAAGGGGTCGCAACTGGGGATCTAAGGGACGCCGCAAAGAACCTGGAGTAACGTTTACAGAGGTCACTGACGGCACTACCCGCTACAGGACCACATTCACAGTCAGAAACAGAGCCAAACCTAGATGGTGTAATTGCTTCTTTATATTACGCGCTCGAAGTCGTATAATAACGCTTTCCTTATCATCATCGGTGCATTGACGCTATTTTTTTTCCAATTAAAGATTTTCCTGATTTCCTCACTGTATCTCACCAGAGAGTCTTGCAATTTCCGCAGCGAACGAGTCTTTTTCTTTCTCTCCTTCTTTTTTACTCTCTCTCTTACCTTGGTCAATTATTAATTTTTAGGCGGTGCGAAGGCAACGGCCGGTTATCTCATCATTTCATTAGGAAACTAATTAACGCTGTCCTACACATTACGGGTCGGGAAGAATGTGTGCGCCAGCATTACTTCATTAGCAGAGAAGCTAATTATTATTACTTTTTTTTTTTTAGAGAGAGAATCTATTCACTAGTTTGCCTAAGCGGCGGAGGTACATTTTATGCGGGTGATACCGCGTATTAGGTTTTTTATTTTATATGGTTTGGTAAAGATAAGCTAAATGGTAGTTACGGGTTATGAGGTTACTAACAAAAACGCATTTTGTAATCTTCCCCAAAGCCTGCCTCTCCTCTCTCTCTCTCTCTCTCTCTCTCTCTCTCTCTCTCTCTCTCTCTCACGCACACACACATATCTCTCTCTCTCCCTCTCTCTCCCTCTCCCTCTCCCTCTCCCTCTCTCTCTCTCTAACACTCACACACATACACATCTCTCTCTCTCTCTCTCTCTCTCTCTCTCTCTCTCTCTCTCTCTCTCTCTCTCTCTCTCTCACACATCTCTCTCTCTCTCTCTCTCTCTCTCTCTCTCCTCAGACACACACACTCTGTCTGTCAAACACTGTGCGTTTTGGTAATGTTTAACATTTAATAAAATCTTCATAATTTAGGCCTTATGCCGATTTCAGCAGAGATAAAAAGCTGCGAGGGAACAGGAAGGAAAGAGAGGGAAACAGAACTGTGAATGAACTTGTTCGAGTCATCTGGCGTTACAGCGTCTATGGTCATCGTCCAAGATAGAAATAGACGGCGGTGACTGCGGTTAGTTAAGAATTTACTGTCGTTATGCTACCACAGGCTCTTACCCGAAAGTGTGGTAAGGTGTGGGAGGGAGAGGGGCACCTGGTTTGGACCTGTGGAATCTTCCAACCAACAGAGACTTAAAACAAATAAAAACAGGATGACAGAAATGCTGTTTATTGAAAGATGAAACGGGAGCCACAGGGAGAATTGTACACGTCGGAACTTCTGTATTAGACGAGTGAGTCTTTGTGTGATTGACTCGCGTATTTATCTTGATCTCTGTTGCGGAGAGCAGCTGATTTGCTTCACTTAATAAGAGGTCATTGGTGGTATGTGTTTTTCTTTTTATATGTAATCGCTCATTCTCACTGTTTCTCTCTGGTGCCTCATCTGTTGAAGATTATTCTTTCCAGTCATTGTGACATCGTATCACTGGTGGATCAGAAGTAAATGTTTTTTGCTTTTACATGGACTGGACATTTTCAACATTGAGGAAAAGCATGTCCTGTCAGGCTTAAAGCCGTTTCAATTTTGTTCTATCAAAGCTCCTTTGAAAGGTCTAAACAGCCTAGATCTTTCTCAGTTCCTAGCTGCATGTTAGGGAAGACCAGACTGACCCATCATTCAGGCTCAGAAGCGTCCAGACGGCGTCACTTGTCTGTAGAGTCGTCCTGTATCAGGCTTTGTTCCAGCCGCGTTGAGGTCAGGCTGATGAATATCCACATCTCTGAGATTAAAAGAGATTAAGGATTTCTTCCTCTTCAGCACCTCTTCCCATTCCGGGTTCTCATTAAAGCTGCCCCAACCACGTGTATTGACCCGTAAGCTAACTGCTAATTTCTCCTCGCCTGTGACAGGTAGGTTGAGCTCTCAACCCTTAACATTTAAGATCAGTCATTATCGTTTCTCATTTATAGAGAATTTTTTGTTTGTGTTAAAGTGAGGCCTTTGTTCTTGGTGTACTTTCTCTCTGTCAGAGATTCATTATTGCTTGCAGTGGTCATTGTGTGGAGCAATGTAGGCAGTGCTTTAAGGTCCCTCGTAGCATCCTTTAGGCCCCAGCTGCATTGCTGTCAGCGATCCATTAGTCGCTTTTCAGCTGACCTAATCTTCTGATTTTATCTTTTGCCAGTTACCACTTACCACTTGCCAAAGGTCACTTTGATGTAAAAGCCCTCTCAGACTGCGTTTCAATCTTCACCCCTCTTTTCAGAAAAAAAAAAATCCTAAAAGTGAACATACGACTCACAATTTAGTCTATAAAACCAAGCACTGGGGCACTTTCAGTCACTAAGAGCTTTAAGCTGTGAAAAGAGGGTGGTGGAGTGATTGGACATCAATATAATGAAATCCAGAGAACAAACGAGATGAAGTACAAGGATCTAAAGGTGAAACTGGGAGGAAAACCCTGTTAACCCCACAGATGCATTAAGGAGCAATAGTTAGATAGGTTGGAGTGCAAGCTAAAAGAACGGAAGCGGGAAGTGATATAAAGTAAAAGGCTGAAAAGTAGGTGCAGTTAGGGACCTAAAGGACTCTTCAAACGCCCTGTAGCGATGCCTAAAGTGCACCGTGTAGAGTCTAGAAATGAGACTAGTTGGGATTAAACACCTTGTTCTTAAAAAAATAAAGAGAACGATAATGATCCTGTTGATCTTCGATCACAATACCTTCAAGCATGATGTAATGCAGAACATCGGCATTTGTTTGTGCCAGTTTCACCTTTTTTTTTTTTCGACGCTCCTAGCTATCATCTCTCACTCTCAGTATCTCTCTCTCTCTCTCTCTGTCCGATCAAAAGGAGAAGCCAGCGTTGTGTGCCCTAACATTAATCCGATGAAACGTGATTGATTCGGTCTGATAAACCTATTGTGTTCGCTTATTTTTCCTTCTATTTTCGGACGGTGATGTTTGATGTTGCCCGCGTCACGAGATTAGTCTGTGATCTCTGCGTTTGTTCATGCTCGGTTCACGATGTATTTATGAGCGATTAGTACAATGCTGCTGTGCTGCTTGATTTGATTTGAAGTTGTCGTGTCTTCCTTGAGAAGAAACAACTTCATTTTAGATTTAAAGGTACGTAGAATACCTTGATCTACATATGTCAGTATGCTGTGGTTCTGCTCAGCGGTCTGTCAGGTGGTAATGATTCTGTTAGTTCCTCGCCATGTAATGTCTGTGTTTCCTGTAGCATGGGAAGATTTGAGGAAGGATCAAAGAAGGAACATATAATTATGGTTAAAAACAATATCGATGTTGGTTTCCGTTAGTTTTTTCTCTCCCTTCAGCTGTTCACCAGTGACTGATTGACCAGGGAACCTTGATTCAGAATTATCTGAGGCGAAAGTGATGTTTGAGTAATGGAAAACCCCCTACAGCTAGAATTATGATTTACTTTCATTTAAATTCTGAGGGTACCATAAAATTCATGACACTGATTGGTCATACGTGTGTCTATCATATATATAAATACATATACATATATATATACTGTATATATATAATACATATGTATTATACAGTATGTACATATGTATTTGTGTTGGTATGTTATTTCTTTCATGAAGTACAGTTTAATTCAGTAGGAATATTTAATTTCTTCAATGATGATGCACTTATAAGGCAGACATCATGAACAAGTCCATGTCTTAATTCGACGGGTAATGTAGCTGGTTTCACTGTAGTTAAGTCACCCCTTTGGGTAATCGTTTTCTCTGTACCCAGAGTAGGTCCGTTCTTCATCACGTTTTGCCTCTGACTTTTGTAGTTGAGGAAAGCAAGAAAATGTATAATCTCTCTCTCACAGTGCCTTAAGTTTCTAAGGAGTATCACAAGATTCTAGGGAGTATTGTTGGTGATGATCCTCAGGTGGGTGATATCGACATTTTTGTTTATCCGAGCTTCATTTCTTCAGGTAATATATATGGCGTATACAGTGCCTCCAGTTATATTAGAATGATGGCGATACAACTAGAGACCCAAGACTGGCCGGGACGTCTTGACTCTCGGCCCGTTACCTACCGTTCTAGACCTCAAACCATGCCAACTTCATTCTGCACTCTTGTATAGGGGTCAGTGGTGAATACCTCGGAATGAACGACGGCAACTCTTTGGAATTTAGGTCCTTTTCAGGAGATGATTTCTAGTAGGATCATTTTTGTTTTTCATCGCAGGATTTAAAGGTACTGCAGTATCAAGCGAAACCGGTTTTTCTTGTCAAGTTACGACTAGGCCTATTGCATTTAAGGCATGTGTAGAAAACTTTGGCACTTCCATAGAAGTGAGAATCTCGGCTATTGTTAGTAATTATCTCTCTCTCTCTCTCTCTCTCTCTCTCTCTCTCTCTCTCTCTCTCTCTCTCTCTCTCTCATCGTCCCCAGGCATACCTGCATCCTCTTCTTTTCTTCTCACATGGCCTCCTTCCTCATCCTTCTGCCCGAAGGCTTTTGTGTGCTAATTAACCTCTCAGGTGGAATAATGGCGACTGGGTTTTTCTTCATTATTCAGAGTAGAGTTGTTATTGTTGCATTCATGCAATGATGTTAATGATCACCTATGTCATCCGGTGGAGTTTCAGGTTGTCCTCGATCATAAGATGTTTTGGGACTTGATGGGAAACGTATGACGTAGGTAATTATTTATTTGATTTTATTCCTAAAAACAAAGGTTACACAAATATTATTACTGTGGTGGTAGCGATAGTAAGTCCTATTTATATTAGTAAGAGTAATTAAATTTATACCGATAAATAATAAGTCTTTTATTTATCATAGCAACGAACTTTTCCAAATATTTGTATCATTGGAAAGCACCAGTTTTCTCCCTCTAGATATTTGTTATGTTTATCGTCGCTTGCAACATTTAGGAATACCTTGGTTGCAAGTCACGATAAACATAATAAATATCTTGGAGAGAGAAAGCTGGTACTTTTCAATGATGCAAATATTTGGAAAAGTTCGTTGATATGATAAATAAAAGCCTTCTTATTTATCGGTATAATTTTCATTACTCGTACTTATATAAATCGGACGTTACTATCGCTACCGCCACAATAATAATATTTGTGTAACGTTTGCTTTTATGTGTGTGACATAATGATAAATTATGATATATCATGTACAGCATTTTCATCTAAAGAGACTTCCAGTCAATTTAAATATTTCATATAATGTAATTAGGTTGTTACTACCACCACCACCACAATAATAATTTTTTTATTTTATAAAATTTGTTTTTCTTGCTCGTGACATAATGATAAATTTTTGATATTTCATGTATAGCATCTTCATCCAAAGCAGCTTCCAATCATTCATTGCCAGGAAGAGGGAAAGGGTTGAACATGGCTGAGTATGGTTGTTGAGACATCCACGAGTGTAACTAATCCGTAGCTCAAACACTCGACCGTTTGAATTGGATATTGAGTCCGAGGTTGAACGCGGATGCAAGTTGCAAATCTCCCCGATTAAAGTTGCAAATCTGTCTTTGATTACAAGGTTCAGTCGGGACTCGGGATTCGGGAATGGGAGGGAGACGAAGGTCGGGCGGCCATGCAATGTGTTTGGGTACCAGGAGGCCATTGATGAAATTGCCATTAACGATTAGGCTCTCTTCACTGTCTCAAAGCTGCAGTTGTGAAAAGCTACAGTGATGGTGTTCACATTGGGCTATAGTTTATAGAAGGATGTCTCAAAGTTTCAGTTGATGATAAACTACAGTGATGGTGTCCACAGTATGCTATGGTTTGTAGAAGGCTGTCTCAAAGCTACAGATATGATAAGCTAGAGTGATGCTGTCCACAGTATGCTACTGGTTTATAGAAGGTTGTCTCAAAGTTTGAAATATGATAAGCCACAGTGGTGGTGTTCACATTATGTTATTGTTTATAGAAGGCTGTCTCAAAGTTACAGTTATGATGAGCAGCAGTGACGGTGTCTTCAGTGTCTTATAGTTCAAATTGCAGTAATTGATTAGCGTTAGATCTGGAAAACGATCTAATTAAAAAAGCCTATAATTCTTGAATAGTTCACAAGTAATGGTGTTAAAAGTTAACTGCTATTAGTATGTAATATAACTAGTTTAAATATTTGGAATCATGCCTCTTGCATTGTACTAGATGTGATACAGGAGCACCCACTTATACAAACACCACGCAATATATATATATATATATATATATATATATATATATATATATATACTGTATATATATACATATATGTATATATTTATATGATATAAATATACACATTATAAATATATATATATATATATATATATATATATATATATATATATATATATATATATAAGCAGCACTACATTGTTTCTCTTTCTCTTTCCTTCGTGGATTTTTTCTTTATTTATATTTTTATCATGTTCCATATTTTCGTGATTCAGTTATTTATATATATATATATATATATATATATATATATATATATATATATATATATATATATGAATTTTATGGCATCCACTAGAGCCCTTAACTTTTGGCCTTGCTTGTGTTCCCCTTTTTTTTTTTTTTTGAGTGGGCTTGCCCTACAAACCTAAATCCGAGCGGGAAATGAACGAAATAGCTTCGCTTGCTGTAGCAGGTTCGAAGCAACGCACAGAGAGAACACATTTCCGCTCAGATGTAAACCTGAATTGAATCGCTTTCATAGAAAAGTAAGAGGAAGTCGAGAAGTCAAGAGGTCAATGGGTGGATTTTTTAAAATACAAATATATATCTGGTGAATGTTGCCGGTAGATCTCTCTCTCTCTCTCTCTCTCTCTCTCTCTCTCTCTCTCTCTCTCTCTCTCTCTCTCTCTCTCTGTATGTATGTATGTATGTATGTATGTATGTATGTATGTATGTATGTATGTATGTCTACTACTTGTGTTAGGCTTCATTGAAAGGGATGGTTTACATTCCAGGTTTTTAGTTCATAAGAGATTCTTTTTCTTCAGTAATTTTCTTAAATGCAAGTGATTTGTATTTGTTTTCATAAACATTGCTGGTTCTCTTACCTTGCTTTTTTTTTAAGGGGCCAAGTCACTTCTCATCGTGAATGAAGAAAAATTTCATGTTTCGACTAAAAAACCCCAAGGTTTTAATGACTCGTGATCAAGAGACGACTGCAATGAAAGGGTATTACAATATGACTGAGGCTTAAATGAGAAATTTTCATCAAAGAGCTTCATGGAACAACAAAATAATCAATGAAATGATGGCTGCACTCGAGGATCAGTTATTTTTTCTTGTCGCTCATTGGCAAGAGAAAGGAGTTATTTCTTTGTTTAACAAGAGATGAAAGAGTCATGAGTGGCGCCTTTGAGATTTTCAGGTCTATTGTGGAAGTCATTTTCCTCCTTTGTTAATTGTGTCGGTTTCGAAAGCCCGTTCCTTCTCACCCGGAAAGCAGCACGAAACGGTTGTGGAATGTTATGGTCAAATAGAAAGCTAAGTCTTTACTGAATATTGTGAAGGGAAAATTTACCAACACACATACAAAGGCAAAGAGAGAGAGAGAGAGAGAGAGAGAGAGAGAGAGAGAGAGAGAGAGAGAGAGAGAGAGAGAGAGAGAGAGAGAGAGAGAATGTTTCATTTTGATTCGGACTGATATAAAATGTTAGGAAGGTTAGATGAAAACAGGGACTCTTATTAAATTTTTCGTAACAAAGAGCACAATTTGGTGGTAGGCAGATCTTTTGTAGCGGTATACCCTCCGTTCATAATCATTAACTCGCAAAATAAAAAAAAATAAAAGAGGGAAGTCCTCTGGGCATTACTAACGAACAAGACTCGTTTACAGAAATGGATATTTCACTTGTATAATATTTATAAGAAGCATTTTCACCTCATGGGCCACATTTTCACCTCATAAAGACTGCTTGGACCACATATGTTTACACCTCATAAAAACTGCATGGACCACATGCGATCCCATAATTGAAAGTGGTAAGACAATGATGATATGGATAATTATGTTAATGTTAATACTATTGAATTAATAATTATTGGTACATTCAAATGGCTTAAGTGCTTTTATTTTGAACGGTATGATGCCTATGCATTTTCTCTGTTCGTGAATTCTTCCATTTACGATAGAGCTCTCGGACGGACTGAAGATTAAGCATAAAATTCAGTCGCCGACAGGCAGCAGAAACGACTCCGGTCCGAATCGTGAAAATAATCCTCGATTGGATTGGTGTGACATCCCCTCGAAATGACGTAAGCCAGGGACCTGGATTGTTCATACGATTATATCAGGGCCATCATTTATTGCGCACGTTTTTGCACTTATGTTTTAGAGCTAGCGTAAGTCGCTTCCTGTGCTTTGTTATATTTTCGTAAATGTTACATTTTCCTAAATGTCTGTGTGACGCATGCTTTTGCTGGAGCAAATGTAACCTCGTCAGTGTGCTAAATTAATTTGCTGCTTAACTGAATCATAAATGAATCTCCATCATCAGTGTATTTATGTGGATCCCCCACGCTGTCAGATTCCGATTAATTTTGCAAACTTCTGGATGGAAACACAAAACCGTTATATACAATGATTCAGCATCATATTGATTTACGATATAATTTGCCTCCTATTAATTGGAGTTTGTTGGAGCTTGTTTCGTTTTGTGGGAGAAATTATGGACAGTTTTCTTGTGTACTTTGATGTTAATAGAGAAATCGAAACCGTCAGTGATACTAATGTCTGGGAACTTGGCTCAGATTTCATCTGTCTGTCTGTCTGTCTGTCTCCCCCACGTTAATCCCATCCCAGATAAATATCCTGTTATTTCTTTAAAAGTACTTTGTGATGCTTACATCATTTAGGTTGTATTTGGTATTACAAGTGTTTACTCAGATACAGTTTATTTTCTTTGATCTCTCTCTCTCTCTCTCTCTCTCTCTCTCTCTCTCTCTCTCTCTCTCTCTATATATATATATATATATATATATATATATATATATATATATATATATATATATATATATATATATATATATATATATATATATATAGCTTATTCGTATTCGGCTACTAAGCAGTTAATTTGGCCCATCACCCCAAATTACAGGTGTAAATGTTGTTTCTATTCAGGTGAACCGGATTTTTCTCGACTTCCCGATAGGAAATATTGGAACTCCTTTAACTGGTTAATTTAGTGTGGTCTTTCGTTCATTTTGTAAGAAAAAATAGAAATGCAGATAATCAGTAAAGACCAGAGAGCTAGGGACAATTGAAGTTAACGCAATTTGATTAAATATTGGCAGTGAGGTAACGCTATTTTTTTTTGTGATCATGGTTTGTGCTCACTTCGCCTTCTTGTTCCTGAATGCAAGCATTCTTGTGCTTGAAGACAAACAAAGAAGTCGAAAGGGAATTCACATTTTCTCGATTAGTGTCACCTTTGGGACTTGAATCTCCTCCTCCTCCTTCCTCCTCCTTCTTCGTCCTCCCTGTTATTCAGTAATCCCTGTGATTAAAGGAAGCCAGATGAAACCAACGGGAGCGAAGGGAGAAACCCGCGCTAAATGCGATCATTTTGAACGAATTGAATCTTCTGATTAAGAAACGTGAGGGAAGAAGATCCGTTACCCAGAGATTGAAGGGAACAGGTGATGGATTTGCCCAGACTTTGTCCACTCGACGGGGACTCGAATCTAGACATTTGTGATCAGTCTGTTTGTCGATATTTTTTTTTGTCTCTGGCTTCACTTTTTTCTTTGGGCAGTGTCGTGAATTGCATTAATCTTGCGTCTTTGAACTCCTTAACAGATGAATGTAAATGATTAGGTCTTTCAGTACTTCAGTGATATATATATATTTTTTTCTCTCTTCGCTTTTCTTCGGAGCCTGGTTGATCATGAATGATTAATGTGCCTCGCTGCGCATGAAAGGAAGCCAAAGGATAATATTTAGATGTATCTGAAAATATCGTTGACTGGAAAGGATTAAAAGCTGGTTTATATTGCTAATATGATAAAAAAAGATGTTTATAGTTGTCATGAAAAGAGCTGAGGTCTGCCACAGTGTTTTATGATTTTCTTTTGTATTATTTCTTTCCCTCCTTCCCTCACATTTGTGTTCCAGTTCCACTCCGACGAGAAACGGCCTCTGTTCTGTCTCATTAGGGAACAACTACAGTATAGTGAAACGAAGAAGAAAATTTCAAAAAGGGGATATTATAGAAAGGAAATTGTTCGCTTAATCGTTTTCCAGATCATGCATCTGCCGTATTCTTCAAAAAGTCCTTTTGAAAATTCTAAAATTCTTTTCAAAATTCTTTTTAAAATTCTAAAAACTACGATCCATTTCTCGGTTTCTTTTTTCACTAACATTAGTGACGTCACTGGGGTAGGTCATCCGTTGTCCACTGGTGTCTCTCCAGAGGTTGTTCTGCGAACCAGAACTGTGATTGTGTTGGTCAAGAGTCCCTTTGTAAATGTATGGATGGCAACCTGCTACCCAGTGTCTTTTGATGCAAAGGCTACATCCTTCTTCGAGCAATTTGTGGTCCCTTACATCGGCGACATTTGTGGGTATTTAATTCGCTCTGCACAAAGGGCGAAAAATGCCATTTTTGGAATTTAAAACTCAGTGACTGTTACATGTTTGTTCGCTGAGCATTTATTGCAAAGCCAAGACAACTAAATTTATCACAAGTGAGAAGACGTGTACAGTAGATTCGTATGGGTATCTTTCGCTCTCTGGAGGAGGAAAAAGAACAATTTGGTCAACTAAAACTTTTTTAGTAAGTCTAATGAAGTCTCTCCTGACAGGCAGTACAGAATCAGAACGATTTAAACACTGCCCATTTTCTTCTTCTTTTCTCGTGGTTGGAATTTTGTTTGGTCTTTAAAGCTGACTTTCCATTGCTCTCTCTCTCTCTCTCTCTCTCTCTCTCTCTCTCTCTCTCTCTCTCTCTGATTCAAATAAACTGTTGAAGCTTGGCAGTTTGTACTTCAGTGAAATGTATAGAAACTCTTCATTTATTACTTCATTTATTCTTGTATTTCTGCGTAGATATGACTCTTCATCTTTACTAGATATGCTGAAAGTTCTGTTTGCTTCGTTCTTCCTATTTTGACAAAAGCCACTATTTCTTTAGTTCATTCGTTAATATTTTATGAATATACAATCTTAAATTCGTTTATAATACATGTATACATAAATATGCAAGTACGAGATAATACATGCACCGTTATGCTTCAAATACATTTCCACAAAAGATCATGGCGTTAAATTTTATTTTCAAAAAAATAAAGCATGATAAGGAGAAATATTTGAAAAAACCTGCAAATGATGATGAAAACTTGTCTCTCTTACAGCGCTGAGGTCATTTGGTTTGCTGTCTTGAAAATATTAGAATTAAACTGGAAATCGTCAGTTTCAGTTTGTTTTTACATCTTGTTTCTAATCCTCCTTCCACCTTTTACAACGAAGAGTATGACTGGCAGTCATTTACGGTATTTTCCTGCAGTTTCTTCCCGATAGATGACGGGAAACGAAGGATGAGAGAAAAAGAAAAGCAGGGAAAAGAGATCTTTTCGCTTGGCTCGTTATCGGCTTTGTTTATTGTTTCCGATTCACCGGTTTTTATGTTATGGTCTGATGGGGTTTCGATGCCGGTGACTCTTCCCAGTGACTCTTGCCAGGGAGTTTTGTTGCCAGTGTCTCTTTCTAGGAAGTTCCGTTGCCAGTGACTCATTCTAGGAAGTATCATTGCCAGTGGCTCTTCCCAGGAAGTTTCGTTGCCAGTGACTCTTTCTAAGAAGTTTCGTTGCCAGTGAATCTTCCCAGGAAGTTTCTTGCCAGTTTTTTGCTAGTGACTCTTCCCAGGAAGTTTCTTGCCAGTTTGTTTGCTAGTGACTCTTTCCAGCAAGTTTCTTGCCAGTTTTTGCTAGTGACTCTTCCCAGGAAGTTTCTTGCCAGTTTTTTGCAGTGACTCTTCCTGGGAAGTTTCGCCAGTTTTTGCTAGTGACTTTCCCAGGAAGTTTCTTGCCAGTTTGTTTGCTAGTGACTCTTCCCAGGAAGTTTCTTGCCAGTTTTTTGCTAGTGACTCTTCCCAGGAAGTTTCTTGCCAGTTTGTTTGCTAGTGACTCTTCCCAGCAAGTTTCTTGCCAGTTTTTTGCTAGTGACTCTTCCCAGGAAGTTTCTTGCCAGTTTTTTTGCTAGTGACTCTTCCCAGGAAGTTTCTTGCCAGTTTCTTTGCTAGTGACTTCCCAGGAAGTTTCTTGCCAGTTTGTTTGCTAGTGACTCTTCCCAGCAAGTTTCTTGCCAGTTCTTTTGCTAGTGACTCTTCCCAGGAAGTTTCTTGCCAGTTTTTTTGCTAGTGACTCTTCCCAGGAAGTTTCTTGCCAGTTTTTTTGCTAGTGACTCTTCCCAGGAAGTTTTTGTCAGTTTTTTTGGTAGTGACTCTTCCCAGGAAGTTTTTGCCAGTTTTTTGCTAGTGACTCTTCCCGGGAAGTTTCTTGCCAGTTCTTTTGCTAGTGACTCTTCCCAGGAAGTTTCTTGCCAGGTTGTTTGCTAGTGACTCTTCCCAGGAAGTTTCTTGCCAGTTCTTTTGCTAGTGACTCTTCCCAGGAAGTTTCTTGCCAGGTTGTTTGCTAGTGACTCTTCCCAGGAGGTTTCTTGCCAGTTTTTTTTCTAGTGACTCTTCCCAGGAAGTTTCTTGCCAGTTTTTTGCTAGTGACTCCTCCCAAGAAGTATCGTTGCCAGTGAGTCTTCTGAGGAAGTTTTGTTGCCTTTGACTGAACGTAGGTAAAGGAAAGACTTTACTCCAAAGAGAAACACTGGAGTTTTCCAAGAAGTGGACTTTCACTACTCGTTTGAATTTCAAAGACTAAAGAATTCACTTTAAAAATGCATCCGTGTCGAAGAGGTAATCATTGGTATTTTGATTTGAAGTGTTAATAATTTAAGAAAAAAAAAAACATGAAAAATCATACTTTCTTTAAAACCATACTGCTAATCATGTTTTATCTTTTTATCTATTCAAAGCAAGAGGACAGTGCCCTGTGTAAAGTTTTGTTCTCTTTGAGAGTTTAAATAAACTTTAAGCTCTTTTATTTGGTGTTTACGCGAAGCGATTTAGAATAAAACTTTGATGGTGTTACGAAAAGCATTATACCTTTTTGTTTCATTTCCACAAACAATGCTTAATTGTTTGACGTTTTAAACCATTCATTCAATTAGAAGAAAGCATTTTTGGACGCTGTAATCAGATTAATTTGCAACATGTCAAACACACTTCTGATTCTCTGAGTTATTTTGTGTTGTAGAAGCGCAAACATCGTGTTTATTTTTGTTTTCACTATTTTCTTGTTAAGTTATAATTATGTTGCGAAAGGTTGTGGGTGATGTTTTTTTGTTTGTTTGCTACCTAAGTAACTTTCAAAGGTAACTTTTGGCCGGAAAATTATTCAAGGTATACATATGATTTGGCAGCAGCTGCCAACTTTTTATTGAGATAAGTGGTGTAATTTCTATTTTTGTTTTTCAGCGAAGCTTGTTAAATATTTGCATAAAGATAACCTTTAAGTTTTGCTGATGGTTTTGTACAATATTATCCTGGAAGATAAAACGTTGCTTCTCCTTTTGAAATCCTTGATGATCGATGGAGTTAATTTTGTTATGGAACGAGTGATATGTGTTCTTGTTAATATACATCAGTTCAAGCACCTAAGGCACACGGGTCTTCCACCGAATAAACTTGTCTTAAAGCTTTCAAATGGGAAGACAAATTTTCCCCTGAATAATGATCGTTATTCATTTTTTATGTCATTTGACAGAACAGTAGAACTTCATGGGCTGGTTCACACGAAATTTCCCTGAGGGTCCGTCATGGCCAAAAATTATCCTACCGGACTTGGCTTGTGGTCGACATTCGAAGGGGAATTCGCCTGAACCAAATACAGAAGTAATCCATGGGCCATAGATTTGGGGTATGGCAAGGGAAACATG
The DNA here is from genome assembly GCF_040412425.1 of Macrobrachium rosenbergii. Classification (NCBI taxonomy): domain Eukaryota; kingdom Metazoa; phylum Arthropoda; class Malacostraca; order Decapoda; family Palaemonidae; genus Macrobrachium; species Macrobrachium rosenbergii. The sequence goes on along the minus strand of NC_089791.1, from coordinate 47,777,852 downwards.
CTGGTCCTGTGTTGCACCATAATTCCATACATTAGTTTCACTATTTATTGTTTATTTATTGTTCTGTACCTGCGGTGCTAAGCATACAAGTTCGACAGTTTCCCCAAGGTTGTCCTTTTATACCATGTAATCTCTCTCTCTCTCTCTCTCTCTCTCTCATCGGAGTTAATGGAGATTATTTGCTTATTTCCAATTAAATCCCATTCAAATGAAATCTTCCCTCAACTGCTCACAGTTTCACTGGAGGACCCGCCAATTTAGGTCCCATTTCTACGAGCGAATCTTTATTTTCTCTTCCTTTTTTAATTCACTTATTAGTTTCGTGGTAGCAAATAGGGAGTGAGCGCTTATCTTTGAACCTCATTACGAAGGCAATTAAGGCTGGCCTACATAGTACTGTAGGATAGGCTAAGAAAAAAAAAAAGTAATTCAACAGTAGTTCGTTGACAGTTTAGAGTCGGTTTTGTTGGGAGGTTTCTGCTAGATTTTTCATTGCATTTTTTGTTGGTTTATGTTGAATAAAATTGCAGTGGAGATATTTGCAGTGTTTTTGTGCTAATTGCCTATGAAGGCAGGAGCCGAAAAATGTTAGTAACCGAAGTTATCTTAATAAACTTTGTGAAAGAAAATCGTGATTTATTATCAGTAAAATCGGCGACCACAACTAGAGATTAGAAGAAGAAGAAAGAAGAAGAAGAAGAAGAAGAAGAAGAAGAAGAAGAAGAAGAAGAAGAAGAAAATTTTCTGTATCTCTCATTGATAGACCTGTGAATTATTAGTGTATGTGAAAAGACTTTTCTTTTGAAACATGGTAAATTCAATATTTTGTAGCTCCAAGGAATACGCTGAATAATCTACGGGTAAATAATGAAGAAATATAAAAGACGTCGAAATGCTTTTCGTTCTCGTTATGAACGCCTTAAAAGTTCAGTTTTTCTGACAGCTGAATTCCTTCGCCCAGAAGACCTATTGACTTCAAGTGTTCCTCAGATTTCATATTTCAGTCATCGCGCAATGCATTCGTATACATTATACGGATCTTTTCCTATAGTCTTTAAGCCTGAAAAGTCCGTGGGTGGGGAGCAGTTGGGTGCCGTCAGTGCACCTCATGCAGCGTCCCTTCGCCCCCTACCTGCAACTACTTCCATTTCTTTTACCGCACTTCCGTTCATATTCTCTTTCTTTCCTCTTATCTTCCACCCTCTCCTAACAATTGATTCATAGTGCAACTGCGAGGTTTTCCTCCTGTTACACCTCTGCAACCTTTTTACCGTAAATATCCGTTTCAGCGCTGAGTGACCTCATAGCCTTCGGCTTAAATTCAATATTCTATTCTGTTTAAACCAGAAAAGTGAACAGAGGAGACGCACTCAGCCTAAAACCCACTGTACATTTACAAGAAGCTTCTGACCTCTTCTAACTTGGCCTAAGTTCATACACATATGTACGTACGAACACTCGTGTACACCTGTATCTTCTTTTCTCGCTATTCTTTTGTAGGAGCCCTTCCCTTTATCTCCTTAACAATTCAGATCTTCCCGTTCTTCCCCCTCTCATTCCTGGCACAAAAGCTTTTTGGGAACTTGTGATATTGAATATATTGATCTAGGCATAACCTCCATGTGAGAGAGTTCATACCTTACGTGCGCGCCGTTACATATCATATATAATATATATATATATATATATATATATATATATATATATATATATATATATAATCTAGATACATATATGTGTATCTACAAGATTATATATATAAAATATACATACATATATATATATATATGTATATATATATATATATATATATATATATATATATATATATATATATATATATACATACATATATATATCCGTTGAGGATGGTGCAAAGTGTTAACCTTGGAGGTTCTTGGCAATTTTTGGGATAGATTGGCCTTGTGCCCTGTTCAATACCGACTGCGACCACAGCAACCTTGTTAACACTAGGTATCTGATATTTATGTTAACAGAGGTAGAGTGGCTATTTAACAAAACATGCCCATCTGCCCCTATTTTCCCGTGAGTTGAGCCCGGGCTACTGGCTTGGTAAGAAAGAGTTCTGATGAACACTATGCGAAGCATACACACACACACATACGCACATATAAATATCATAATAATGTTTGTGTGTGTGTGTATCTATTTCTTCTTGGTCTTCATAAAGGTATAATAAATATCGCTATACTGGACAGTTATCTTAACCCTTCATCTTGCTATAACGCTGTTAATATCTAAAACCACTGGAAGAGTAAAATTGTCTGAATGGTTTCAGATTTAACGCTATAGAATGATAAGGGTGAAGGTAAACAGTATAGCAATATTTTATACCTTTATGAAGAGCGTTTCCAAATATGCAATTCTTAAAAATCTAGTTTTAGTTACTCGTATAGTATTAAACTGACTCGGATCTTACAATATCCGTGGTAGAACTATCGAACAGCTAGTTCTTGTGGTGTTAGCCTTTTGTCCAATAGCGTGTCACCATGAACACCTGGTTTTACCATATTACTGACGTAGCGCAGATCTGCTGCTATGACGATTGGGAAGCAGTGGTTATTTGATTTCATGTGAAACGGACGTATGTGTAAAATGTCGTTTTATTTACGTAGCTTCTCCAAACCTTGATTTATTTTTCACTTATGTATTTATTTAATCACTTATTTATTTTTCTTGACGAATTTCGCGTTAGAATGTGAAAATGATTATCGGGAGTGACTCTCCGTTTTGTGTTTGTGAATGAGATAGAGAGAAGTTCGACGACGTGGCTTCTTTCATAGGGCTGATGTATCGTCATCGTCTTCTGTTAGAGGCTCCGTCGCTCTCTAGGTGGGTGCCTGATTGATTTATGGTTTGTGAAACTGGCGTCGAAAATCCAGGTGGGTGATGTAAATAGTTCCAAAGAGTGAAATGTGACTTTAGGCTATGAATCTGTCGTTCTGGATA
>NC_089791.1:47747382-47769882 GCF_040412425.1 Macrobrachium rosenbergii | reverse complement strand
GATTACATTATCCTCCAAGTGCATATTACATTACAATATTACACACCAAGTGCACATTACATTACTAGTTCTCTTATTTTTGGTGCCGCCTTTCTCTCTCTCTCTCTCTCTCTCTCTCTCTCATTCCAACATTTTCTGAGACATAGTATTCTCTCTCTCTCTCTCTCTCTCTCTCAATCCAACATTTTTCTGAGACACTGGTATTCTTTCTCTCTCTCTCTCTCTCTCTCTCTCTCCAGAATTATTCTGAGTGTACAAGTATTCTCTCTCTCTCTCTCTATCTCCAGAATTTTTTTTGGGGCATTAGTACTTTCTCTCTCTCTCTCTCTCTCTCTCTCTCTCTCCCCAAAATTATTATTCTGAAGTACATGTATTTCTCTCTCTCTCTCTCTCTCTCTCTCTCTTCATATTTCAGCAACACACTGCCACCTCCTGGGGAGGCCTCTTCATTCTGCCTGTCAATGGTCTTTTGTGTTATAATTAGCCACTCATGTGGAGTTAAGGGGACGGTCTTCTTTTTTTTTTTTTTTACCTCGTTATTCATAGCTGTTAGTAATTGCATTCATGGTTGTGATGTTCATGATCACCTTGGGCATTCGCCATGGTTCGAGTCGCTGGGATCGAGAGAGAAATATACATTTTTTTTGTACTTATATATATTCATTGTTTGATTTAGAATTATAATGCAAGGGGTGTTTTGTATTATTATTATTATTAATAATAATAATAATAATAATAATAATAATAATAATAATAATAATAATAATAATAATAATACTTTATTTCAGCTCCTGCTATTGTTCTTGTTATTAGACTCTCTTAATAGTATTAGTATTGTTATCATTATCATTTATTTACTTATGATGAATCTTGCCTTTCATTTGAAAGACTTGGGTTCGATCCCGATGTAAGTTAGAAATTTGTTTCTGTTCCACACGTGATTGCATGTTGATTACTTCTACGTATGTATGTACTTATGTATGAATATCATGTTGTAGTGGAATGGCTTGTCTTTCTGTTACTTTGGGGACACACTGGAATGTGAGGAATTTTATCGAGAGGTAAGAAAAATTAAAATGAAAAAGTATCAACTTCCTGGATGAACAGGAATGAGTGTTGGACTGCCAATAAATAAAAGTATCCCTCTGGTAAACAGAGATAGGTTAACTTTTCATCCATCCAGAAGTCCTGTACGATTCTGTCGACACATTCTCATCATATTTCTCTTTACTTTGGTTAGTACATGCAAATGCGTCTGGTTTTGCAAATACAGTTTCAAATAAAATGAAAACAGTCTACAATAATCAACTTTCAGCAAAGGTCTAGCATTGAAATTGAATGACAAGAAAATTTCACTGATAAAGAAAATTGTGATCTTGAAAAGGTGTACCTATAGAATGATAAGATTCATGGTCATAGTTCTGTGGAAAGATCTTACGAATGAGAAAGTCGTGGAGACTTGCAATGTCCAGCGGATGGAGAACAGACTGAGATCTCAAAGACTGAGATAGCCAGACTATAAGAAGAAGAGGGTTGAGAAACAGTTAGATAAGAAGTAGACATGGAAAGTTCAGTAAATCATGAGGAAAGTGCACAGATGAAGACATGCACCAGATGCGAATTCAGGCTGCAGTTGTTCCAAAGAATGGAGAAATCTCATTTCACCTGTAACTCCATCAAGGGAAAAGCTGACTTGAAAACGTTAATGATTACAATGATCATTATGTCTGCGAGAGACAGGATTTGTTTGCTTCAAACAAATCATCTTGTTATGCAATTTCATCGCTAGATCTTGTTGAAAGTTGATTATTGTAGCTTTTTTTTAAATTTAAATTTTGATTTGTGACAACCAGACTTATTTGCATTTTGTGATCAAAGCAAAGATAAATATCATGAGAAAATGTGTTGACAGATGCTGGGAAGCAATGGCCTTTGTGCGTGGAGAGAACGTTGATTGCTTTTTAAGCTCTGAACAACTTTTGCTTCGGGACAAAGATGATAGAATTCTTGCCTTTATAAAAGAATTTTTTTTCTCTAAATGTTGTTATTTAGATTAGGGGTAAAATTATTTTCATGGCCAATATTGTATCAGTGCTTTGTCTCCCCCTTCACATTTCATCGTTCATTTTGACAGTGATATTTTTATGTGGAGAAAATAAGCACACGCACACACACGTTTTCCTTTTCCCTCTCATGATAAGAAAGAAAGCGATGGAAAGTATTTTAGTTATGTTGGTGTCTTGAGTGACATTCCATTGGAATGTTCTATCTTTGTTGAATACATGACCTAGAACTTTTCTGGTGGGCGCCAGCTTTGCCCATTTTTGACCAGCAGATTTGTCTTATGCGACCAAGTAAGCTTGTGGGTTTGTTTATGGGGCAACAATACTGCAAATTCTTCCATTCTAAAGTTAAGCAATGATGCAATGTTAGCTGTGTTTGTGTGCAGTGGTCTTTCTCTTTGAATTTTACGTTCGTTTCGACTAGTGATTTATAAGGAGTGCAATCGAACCAGTTTCCCTAACACGAGAGAGAGAGAGAGAGAGAGAGAGAGAAAGAAAGGCGGATTAAAAAAGTTATGAGAGAACCAAAAAAGGATAGATATGGAACGTACATCCGAGAGAGAGAGAGAGAGAGATAGAGAGAGAGAGAGAGAGAGAGAGAGAGAGAGAGAGAGAGAGAGAGAGAGAGAGGCGGATTTTAAAAAAAAATTAGGAGGAAACCAGTTAATGAAAGAAAATGATAAATATGGAACGTGAGTTCTTATTTAAATATTTTTTTAACGAAAAGACATTTTAGAGTAATGATGTTTATGTCCAGTGATAAACATTTTCCAACACGTAGAAATGGTTTGGAAAGAACTTGAAAATGCGTGTCAGAAAAACATTTTCAGTGCAAGGAAATTGTGACCATAACGAACCGGTAGAACTGCTTAGTTTGGTTTTGTTTTAAGCAACTAATTTAAACAATTTAAATATTTGCACTTTCGTACGATTTTCTACCAGAAAACCCCCTGAAGGGGCTAGTGCCCTTTGGCCCCTAGCTGCAACCCCTTTCATTCCTTTTACTGTACCTCCATTCATATCTTTCTTCCATTTTGCTATCCACCCTCTCCTAACAATTATTTCATAGTGCAACTGCCAGGTTTTCCTCCTGTTACACCTTTGTAGCCTTTTCTCTCAATTTTCCTTTTACCGCTGAATGACCTCATAGGCCTAAGTTCTTGGCCTTCGGCCTAAATTGCATATTCTGTTCTATTCTATTCTACCATAAAACTGTCACCTTGAAGAAAAATGCTCGGGACTATTAGTCTTGCATTTTATTTCTTGAAATAAATTCAGAATATAGCAAATTACAATGTCATAGTATGGCGGTCAATGGGCTGAACTCGAAAGCGCTCTAAGGAGAAAACGGCTTCCTTGCCAGATATATTTTCTTGTGGGTCCACTTTTTGTTTTTCGTTTTATTTACAGCCGTTACTTCCTAAGTCTTTTGTTGCTGGGTGACAAAAAAAAAAAAAATGGGATTTCTTAAACCTTTCACCTTGGTCTTAATCCTAGCTTTCTCAGAAGTATATAATATTTCATTGTGCTTCCCTTACAGAATGTTACAGAATTGTTCATGTTGTTGCTCTTTGTTCTTGATATTTCTGTTTTTGTTATACATTAGTTTTTTGTTACCGTTTTTGGGTAACTTTCCCAACTTGTCGTATCCTGACAAGTTTTTTTTTACTATTTTTAGGATTTCACTTCTGTTTATATATGTATAAGTTTGTTGCTGAAACTCTTATTCATAGGAAATAACAATGTCCTCTGAATTAGAATTGTTTAAGCCTGAATTTCATAAGCACACGACTGCTATTGTGTTTTATGTAATTATACTTTACCTTTTGTGCGTGCTCTCCCTGGTGGCATAATTTCTTTCACGAATATGAAATTGAAGCTAGCTTTCCTCTCTCTCTCTCTCTCTCTCTCTCTCTCTCTCTCTCTCTCTTTTGATGCACTTTTTGAGTTCCATCACCTCACCTTTAAGGCTCTTCAAGGAAGGGAGATTCTTTTGTTGCTTTAGGCCTCTTGCTGCTTTCTTGTATGACACCAGAAGTAGTCTTCAGTGTCATTTCGTTTAATGTATATTCCTTTTCTTTCTAATTGGTTCGAATTTCTCCATTTTAAAAGAAACTTCAGTTTTTTTGATAGATGACGCCTTGGGAACAGCGTTCTCTTTTATCATATTCCAGTTCTCAGGTGTCGAAGCAGTTGGGAGTTATCATATTCCAGTTCTCAGGTGTCGAAGCAGTTGGGATTTATCTTATTCCAGTTCTCAGGTGTTGAAGCAGCTGGGATATTTCTTATTCCAGTTCTCAGGTGTCGAAGCAGTTGGGATTTATCTTATTCCAGTTCTCAGGTGTCAAAGCAGTTGGGATTTATCTTATTCCAGTTCTCAGGTGTTGAAGCAGTTGGGATTTATCTTATTCCAGTTCTTAGGTGTCGAAGCAGTTGGGAGTTATCATATTCCAGTTCTCAGGTGTCGAAGCAGTTGGGAGTTATCATATTTCAGTTCTCAGGTGTCGAAGCAGTTGGGGTTTATCTTATTCTAGTTCTCAGGTGTCAAAGCAGTTGGGAGTTATCATATTCCAGTTCTCAGGTGTCAAAGCAGTTGGGAGTTATCATATTCCAGTTCTTAGGTGTTGAAGCAGTTGGGAACACACTTTCTTTTCATAATGTTCCAGTTCTCAAGTGTCGAAGCAATATGGATTAGACCGGGATCCAGGATCCTGGGATAGACTTTTGATGGGTTTAATCGATTTCCAGTTTTGGAATCTGTGTGTCTGTTTTGGCTGCTGTATTCCACTTTCCAGGTGAATTGCTACTTGGTTATCAGCTGTCCGCAAACCTTTCCCAAAAATTTGAATGAAAATCACCTTTTTATTTCTTGATATCCTCGTTCCATATCCATAAAAGAAAACACCCGTGGGGGGGGTTAGAGCCGTCAGTGCACCTCGCGCGATGTACTGTAGGCATTGCTTAAGGTTCTTAGCAGCATCCCTTCGGCCCCTAGCTGCAACCCCTTTCATTCCTTTTACTGTACCTCCGTTCATATTCTCTTTCTTCCATCATACTTTTCACCGTCTCCTAACAATTGTTTCAATATTATTTTCAGCGCTGAATGACCTCACAGGACCCATCGCTTGGCCTTTGGCCTAAATTTTACATAACAGTTGACATCCCAGAAAAGGAAAAAAAAAATGTATTATTTAGTTCTTTCATATCTCTCTCTCTCTCTCTCTCCTTTTTTTTTTTCTAAACCATCAGCTAACCATTCCCGACTCCCTGTGTGGCCCTACGTGAGTATTATGGCGTGGTTCAGTCTCACGCTGAATTCCAGCAAAGGAATGGTACGCACGTGTGGCGAATTCCAAGTGTCGGCATTACGTTTCCCTTCCCGCATCGCGTTCTTGCATTTTGCAAGATTTTAGTAATCCCTTCTCGACCTTCTCTTTATGCAAGTTGCATCGTTCGAGGGGGACAAAGCAAAGGGTTGGTGTGCGTCTTTATTCTCGTTTGTGTAGTTATTTTAAGTATCAACGTCGTTATCGTTACCGTTATTATATACGTCACTGTTATTGTCTTTTTTTTTTGTTTTGTATTAATATGAATTATGTTTTAGTGTAACTTAAGTATATTTTAACTGAAACAATTACAAAGAAGTATGTCTCTCTCTCTCTCTCTCTCTCTCTCTCTCTCTCTCTCTCTCTCTACACACACACACACACACACACACATACACATATATATATATATATATATATATATATATATATATATATAGTACAGTATATATATATATATATAGTATATATATATATATATATATATATACGAGTGTATATATATATATATATATATTTATATGTTTGCATGCAAGTTTGTGTGTGTATATTTTACCCAACTTCCCGACCCAGCAGTGAGTCACTAATTCTCACTTAATAGTGTGGAAAAGCAAATTTCGGTTTCATTATGATAAGTAAATCAAGTTGCCTCAAGTATTATGCAAGAAAAGACCATGTTCAGGGTAATCTGATTTACTGTAACTATGGGGAAATTAACAGGTAACCGGTTTTGTCCTCGTACCTTCATTTTCCCTTCAATTGTCCCGGATGAGCAAATTTTTGCGCAGTGCTAAAAACTGCGCAAGTATTTTGATCTGTCTAGTGTCACCCTTGGGCAAACACTTGAGGTATTAAGGAGAGTATTGTGCCAACTTTCGTGACATTGGTACCGTAAATATGCCATAAGATCTATTTTAATGCGTGGTTAAAGTAGCTGGCGGCCTTTATATCCTGCTGGAAGCTCGTTTAACTTGTGCGATTCCTCGGTCAGTGACGGTCATTAATTTCATGGGAAATATTGGCGAGTCAGGAATCTCGTCGTATATTCTCCATGGGCTTTTATTTTATTGCTTGGTATGATTGCGTTTGTGAAATATGCCTGAGAGAGAGAGAGAGAGAGAGAGAGAGAGAGAGAGAGAGAGAGAGAGAGGATGTCTGGTCAGGCAAGGCAGGGCCTCATTCTGATATGATTCATGTTCTGTCTTTTGCTCCACATATTATGTCATGTGAGAAATTGTGACCTGAGTACACACACACACACACACGAGAGAGAGAGAGAGAGAGAGAGAGAGAGAGAGAGAGAGAGAGAGAGAGAGAGCATGTCGCATGTCTGGTCAGGCAAAGTAGGGCTTCTTTGAGATATGATTCATGGTCTTCCTTTCGTTCCACATATAGAAAAACGAGTGTGCGATTTGTATACACACACACACACACACAGAGAGAGAGAGAGAGAGAGAGAGAGAGAGAGAGAGAGAGAGAGAGAGAGAGAGAGAGAGATACCATGTCTGGTCAGGCAGTGAAGGACCTGTGCGAGATACGATTCAAGGTGTTTCTTTTGTCCCACATATTACGTCAAACGAGAAAGTGCGACCTGAGTATATTAAATACCCCAAATTACTTTTTTGTAAGTACATAATAATGTTATCACCGTTTCCACCCATATTTAATAGTACGTTTATCTGTTTGAATGTTAACTTAATCAGAAGGAAAATGACAGCGTTCAGTGCTTAGAGAAGGTTAGGGGTCAAGAATCGGAAATGGGAAACGTGGCCGTCCACCAAGGGTTAATTCATTTAATATATGATAATTTTCCCACCGGATGTTGAACGTATTCTCTTAAACAAAGGTCCACACTTTTGCCTCACGTACACATAATTCCCTTTTCTATTTATTTTCACTATACAACTTCCAGCAAATTTAGGTTTTTTTCTGAATGGTACGTAAGTTTTCATCGACCTTTTTTTTAATTTATATAAAAAATTTATTTAATCGTCAAGAAACCTCCAGCAAATATAGATTTTTTAAAATTGGAAATAATTTTCTTGTCTACAGCGGCATAGATTTTCATCGAGTTTTTTCTTTGATTTATAAAAAATTTTTTCGTTTAATCGCCAAGGAACCGTTTCCTGTCATCTGGACGTTCAGGCGATCAGCGGACCCGGAATCGGATGGATGCTCATCCGGCCAATAATTGGATTGCATTCCGTCAGAACCTGTGATGCTCTCTCTCCGGGGGGTGGGGTCCGGGTGGGGGGGCCGGTTGTAACGTTGGGATAGACCCCTCTGGCCTCCCACACGCTTAGTTGCTCGTGACATTTTATTTGTTGGCAGGAGGAATGACGGCCGTCAGTGAGGTAATGGGTGAGGAGTTGCTAGCATGGAGGAATTAGGAATTCCGTGAGAGAGAGAGAGAGAGAGAGAGAGAGAGAGAGAGAGAGAGAGAGAGAGAGAGAGAGAGAGAGAAGTCATGTCTGGTCAGGCAAAGCAGGACCTCTTTGAGCTATGATTCATTACCTTTCTTTAGTTCTACATGCTATGTTAAGCGAGAAATTGTGACCTGAGGATAGTGAGAGAGAGAGAGAGAGAGAGAGAGAGAGAGAGAGAGAGAGAGAGAGAGAGAGAGATCATGTGTGGTCAGGCAAAGCAGGACCTCTTTGATAAAATTGACAGTGCGAGATAGTGCAACTTGAGTACAGAGAGAGAGAGAGAGAGAGAGAGAGAGAGAGAGAGAGAGAGAGAGAGAGAGCCAGCCTATGGTCGTCACGTCTGCGGGAGTATAAATAATGGCATGCATTTAATCCTCATAAGAAAAACATCATTACGACAACTGTAGTCTGCGATGTTAGTTATAACTGAGTTGTGATTCACTTATTATTGGAATATATGATATGACATTCGTTCTCCTGTCTTTCATGATGCAAACAGCTGACTACACCGACAGCATTGGCAGCCAGGCAGACGTCCACAGACAAGTAACAGCCTGTCTCAAAATCACATCTTCGGTCACTTAATTCTTGGTCGTTGCTGGAAATTAATAACGTTGGTCACTTCTTTATCGTTGCAGGAAATAAATAACGTTGGTCAATTCTTTGTCTTTGCAGGAAATAAATAACGTTGGGCACTTCTTTGTCTTTGGTGGAAATAAATAACGTTGGGCACTTCTTTGTCGTAGCTGGAAATAAATAACGGTCACTTATTTGTCGTTGGTGGAAATAAATAACGGTCACTTCTTTGTCTTTGCTGGAAATAAATAAAGGTCACTTATTTGTCGTTGGTGGAAATAAATAACGGTTACTTCTTTGTCGTTGTTAGAAGTAAATAATGGTCACTGCTTTGTCGTAGCTGGAAATAAACAATGTTGGTCACATTCTTGTCGTTGCGGGAAGTAAATAACGGTCACGTCTTTGTCTCTGTTGGAAATAACTAGCGGTCACTTCTTTGTCGTTGCTAGAAATGAATAACGTTGGTCACTGTTTTGTCGCTAAATGAATAACGCTGGTCACTTTTTTTTGTCGTTGCCGGAAATAAATAACGCCGTCAGTTATCGCGAGGATGATTTAAGGCTCATGGCCGCCTGGTGAATATGCGAATGACCGGGTACCTTTCAGACGCACAGATGATGCTCGCTAGTTTCGCATAGGTTTTGCTTCTGCTAAAGACATTTTTTTTTTTTTTGGTGTTTACTGCCAAAATTGTCGTCGTTTATATGTCTGTTAGCTTGCAATTTTTTTCATTTTTAGTTTCCTGTAAAAAAACTATTGAGATGACTATTTGTCTGTCCACCTGCACTTTTTCTGTCCGCCCTCAGATCTTAAAAACTAATGAGGCTAGAGGGCTGCAAATTGGTGTGTTGATCATCCACCCTCCAACATCAAACATACCAAATTTCAGCCCTCTAGCTTCGGTAATTTTATTTTATTTAGGGTTAAAGTTAGTCATGATCGTGCGTCTGGCACCGTTGTAGGTGCCAACAACACAGGTCACCACCGGGCCGTGGCTGAAAGCTTCACAGGCCGCGGCTGAAAGTTTCATGGGCCGTGGCTGAGAGATTCATACAGCATTATACGCTGTACAGAAAACTCGATTGCGCCGAAGAAACTTCGGCGCATTTTTTGGTTTTGTTTTATTTTTTTTGCTTGCGGAGCACAAAGTGAAGGTAGCGGATTCCTTGACAGTTTTCTCTGAGTGGGGTTAGATGAACACTTTTTGAAGTAGTTGAGAAATTGAATAGAAAACGATTTCTTTTTTTCAGGTTTCTAACAGAATCACTCTCTCTCTCTCTCTCTCTCTCTCTCTCTCTCTCTCACACACGCACACACACACACACACACACACTCACACACACACACACACACACACACAACACAAACACGCATAAATATGTAAGGATAAAGAGCGTGTTGCTTCGTAGTTCGAGGTTGTAGGCTCTCGTCTTCTCTTAGTGCTTTTCATTTGTTCTTCGATTTTTTTTTACCTATTACCTTTGAGATGCTGGTCTATTGCCTCTTTCAGATTCGTTCTTTCTTCTTACTTTCTCTTTTGCATGTTTCCTTCTGTTGGATCATTAAATTCTTCGTCCCTTCATTAAGAAAATTCCTTTCGCATGTTTACAAAAAAATACTAAAGGTACTTTATTTGTCTTTTCTATAATTTTCTATATATATATATATATATATATATATATATATATATATATATATATATATATATATATACTATATATATATATATATATATATATATATATATTATATTATATATATATATATACATATTATATATATATAATATATATATATATTATATATATATATATATAAATTAATATATAATATATATATATACATAATTATATATATATATGTATATTTAACATACTAATTGTTACAAATGTTTATTATCAATTCTCACTAATTCAGGAATATCCCCGGTGGGAAATTATCATCGAAGGAATTATAAGTGATAAATGGATCAGTACTGCTGGTCTCGATCCCTCGAATAAATTCCTTTCTAACGACACCTCACCCAGGTTATTCCGAAGCAGCGAGAATTGGATTAAACGACGCCCGTAGCTTAATCAGTATATATAAATATTTATGATATAAATCATATTTATATATCCTATGATATGATATAATTATATATATATTTATATATATGGTTATATATATATATATATATATATATATATATATATATATATATATATATATATATATATATATATATATACTCGTATATTTGAAAAGTTTTTACGATTGCAATTCCTGCGTTCATATTTTAAATCAGTTGCGTGCACTTACGGCCATTTTCCTTTATGTACTTGGTAATATAATGGCCACTTAAAACTATTTTCTAGTGTGTACCTTGTAACATACTGGCTATAGCCCTGTGCCTTGGTTAACCTAAATGTTGCGGCCATATTTAACTTTTCTTGTTTTGTTTTGTTCTCAAACAATTACTGTCATTTGCAGTAATATTTTTTCTTGTTCCTTATTTACAAATTCAATTAATTTACTGAAAAGTATTTAGGCAGATGCTTCTCTGAAAAATACCGTATCATATAATCGTTGACATCAGTTGTTTTTATTGTTTGAAAGTTAGAGCAGGACAATATTATGTCTTTTGTGTAGGAACTGATCGATTAGTTTCGTCGTAAATTGATTCCCGATAAGTGACTGAAATTTACAGTGACCTGATTTGCCTAAACTTATTCTATATGTATATGTACATACATACATAATACATATATATATATATATATATATATATATATATATATATATATATGTGTGTGTGTGTATAATTATATATTATATATATATATGTATTTATCTCTCTCTCTCTCTCTCTCTCTCTCTCTCTCTCTCTATATCTCTATCTCTCTCTCTATATATATATATATATATATATATATATATATATATATATATATATATAGAGAGAGAGAGAAAGAAGAGAGAGAGATACAATATAAATATAGACGAATACTGGTTTGATCTTCCTGTTTATCAGGTATTCTCAGCCTGTAAGGAATAACCATTGCAGTTTGGGAAATAAAAAACTTCAAGAATATGACATATATTCCTAAATTCAGTTGTTGGACCTTCATCTATTTTATCCTGTTGATTGTCGTTTTATTTTGAAATAGCCTTCGTCCCTGTAGACGGCATCCGGAAAAGAAATTTGTGTGATATTTCATAACTGATGATTCGGAAACACGAAAAACAGGCTACCAACTTGGCTCGGTGCCCGGGATCGGTCCCTAGGTAAGCGACTGTAACAAGAGTAATGGCAGGTCTTTAGTCATTCATTCTTTTCTCTCTCTCTCTCTCTCTCTTTCTCTCTCTCCCCCTTTCCCCCTTATCTAGTATATCCTATTCAGGGGGGTAAATGGTTTCCTTTGGACCTTACTCCTTCTCTTTCCTGTGTTCGTAACATTGATGCAGTTTCGGAGGATTTATATACAAAGGCACACACACACACACACACACATATATATATATATATATATATATATATATATATATATATATGTGTATGTGTATATGTGTGTGTGTCAATGTGTAAACACGTGTGTGTAGGCATCAGTATTGAGAGAGAGAGAGAGAGAGAGAGAGAGAGAGAGAGAGAGACCCCCCATCGTTACGTAGGTAAAAGTCGCTGTGTGTTGTAGCAACTGGGAATGAAATCCTCAACAGGGAAGAAAGAAATGCGACCAGAAAGGTAATGGAGGATGAAGAAAAAAAGCCTGGAAGGAGGTTAAGGAGGAAGATTTAAGGGGGTAAGATTGAAGGGGGAAGATTTGAGGGGTAAGACTCATGGGGGAAGATTTAAGAGAGATGATTCCTGTCGTGGATGTGATTTGACATGAGGCTGGACTTTGAGGGAGGTGGACTTATAAAGCATTGAAAGGACTAACTTATGGGTAGGAATCGAAAGCTGAAATGGAGTAAGGACACTCAGAACCTGTTTAGGGAAGGGGGAGGGAGGGTACCTGGATGGGGGAGCTGCCTTTGGAGAGAAAATGGAGTTCGAGGAAGACTGTGCCCATGATGTCAGTTGGTGAAGGAATGGTGGAGGAAAGAGCTGCGCCTCCAGCCTTCAGAATCACTCGTCCGGATAACGAACTGAACCCCGCCTGAATTTTGAATACGATTCATACTGGCTCTTTGTTAAGTTAGGTTTGAGTTTGTCCTAAAAATATGGGTATTGGGTCGGATTGTTTTGATTTTTAGTCACACGTTCTTTATGTTTCTCAGTAAACTTAAAGATGAGGCAGAAATATAAACTTGAAGATGTAACAAGGTTTTATCTCACCTTGCTCAAGACGCTGTCAATTCCCTTGATGCTCTGACGCCAGTTTTAGTCATCATAAATCAATCAATCACTTTGCTCAAAAGTGAACTTCAATTTTTCGGGTGCCTCAAGAGCGTTTTGTCCTTTTATTGCATTTTTATCATAATTAGAAGCAATCTTTAGCTTTCATGTTGCATTGTTTTGGTATATTCTGCCTAATACTGTACGATAAGCCATTGAATAACCCTGCAGCAATATCACTATCAGTATTATTAGTAAATAATAGAAAACAAGATGTTATACAATGACAAGAGCAGTAGAAAAGAAGATAATTTGTGAAAGCAAGAGCAGTGACATCACACTGTAATGCTGCAAAATGGTAAGGGGGGGAATTTCTTTGCGCTGTTATTTGACTGTCTAACAGGAAAGCTCTTTTTCTTTAGTATTTACTGCATATAGGGTACCTCTTAACTTAGAAACATTCCAAATGGGGAGAGTACTAGACTCTTAAAAGGCTTCTGAAATTGTTGGTTTGGGCGATGTTTACCCAAAGAAAATTTGTCTTAATACAAATACTGTCTCTTGGATTCATTTTTTTGGACGTTACATAAATAACTTACTGTACGAAAAGACCTATGTAAAGATAAGTTAGTTAGTAAAGAGAAGACAGAAAAATATTCATTCAATATATTTCACCAGTAAATGTATCATTAGAAAATTGTTCCTCCAGTCCATGAATATCGCGAGGCCGCGAGAAACTAATCAAAGACGAGACGTTCGAATTACAGAATAAATGCGAGAGGCCCCAAATATCCAGGAAAATCTTTTATAGATTCTGCTGGAGTGATGTGTGGAGGGTTGATTCGGAATGACGAGTATTTCTTGATTGAGGCATATGTTTACATAAATTCTGTGCATAACATCTTGCTTCACTTCACTGCAGACGCCATTTTTGGCGGAATCTGTTTCTGGCGTTCCGTGTTATCCTGCAGGTTGTTTAAACTCTCTCTCTCTCTCTCTCTCTCTCTCTCTCTCTCTCTCTCTCTCTCTCTCTCTCTCTCTCTCAATGACCTTGAAAAAGAATAAGCGGCGTCATTCATCAGCTATCGATTCCGGATTCTGTTGCATCCGGAAGTCCGCTTCATCTCAAGACTTCTTGAAATTTGTTAATCTTATTTTTTAGCTCTACCTCGAAGTTCATTTAACTAAGTTTTCCTTGTGGCTCTGTTAGTGGTATATCCATGGAGTAGCGTAATTGCTTTCATAAAAATGCCTGTAAGGGAGTTTTATTTCAACAGTTTATTACTATTATTTTCCCTCATCCCCACAATCCGGAAGCACCATCTCTTGCAACCGGAGAACTCTGTGGTATATGTGGCCAGAGACTTCTTTCATTTTCCCATGGTGCTTCATTAGCATTTTTACGACTTCCTTCATATTCCGGGCGCCTTATGAAATTTCGGATTTCCGTTTCCATAATGTAATTCCAAGGTCTAAATGGTTTTAGCCTCGTATTTGCGTCAGGGCGTTTGCCAGATCGAAATTGCGTTTTACTAGGCAAAAATGGCGTTTTACCAGACCAAAATGGCGTTTTACCAGACCAAAACGGCGTATTGCCACGTTAAAATGGCGTTTTGCCAGACCGAAATGGCGTTTTACCAGACCGAAAATGGCGTTTTACCAGACCAAAAATGGCGTTTTACCAGACCAAAATGGCGTTTTACCAGACCAAAACGGCGTATTACCACACTAAAATGGCGTTGTAGCAGACCGAAATGGCGTTCTACCAGACCAAAAATGGCGTTTTACAGAACCAAAATGGCGTTTTACCTGACAAAAATGGACTTTTACCATACTAAAAGGGCATAAGCAGACCAGAATGGTGTGCTACCACACCAAAATGGAGTTTTACGAGACCAAAATGGTTTTTTACTCTGTGACTCAAATCGGCATAAGTAGAATTTTTCTTTTATTCTAAGAAGAGACAGAGGTCTCTCTCTCTCTCTCTCTCTCTCTCTCTCTCTCTCTCTCTCTCTCTCTCTCTCAGGTCTATTTTTTTAAACAGTTGTAAAATATAGGTAAAAATACACTGTGGAATACGCTCTGTAAAGTGAATCCTTAGGCAAAGGTGAATTCTTTATGAAGGATACAAAACATTTCATCACTAACACGTTAGACCTCTTGTTAGAAAAAAAAAAAAACAACAGTAAATAAATATTTCTTATACACAGTGTTCTGTTAGAGAAGATTGAGAGAAATTTCAGTCAAAAAAGATATTCAATGAAAATGAGAAGAGAAATTAAAGACTGGGACTTACCTAAGTGTGAAAATCAGTTGTGCATGAACCTTACACCCAAGACGCACGAACGAACTCTGCCTGATCAAAAATATCGTTCTGTCAATGGAGAAATCTCGACATCATTAAAATATCTCTTGAGCTTGATGCGTCTGCATTCCCTTCATTCTGAGATGGGGGATAATGCCGTCAGTGTACCTCATGCGGTGCTCTGTAGGCATTATTTAATGTTCTTTGCAGCGTCCCTTCGGTCCCTAGCTGCAACCCATTTTGTTCCTTTTATTGTACCTCCTTTCACATTCTCTTTCTTCCATCTTACTTTCCACCCTCTCTAACGATTGATTCATAGTGCAACTGCGAGGTTTTCCCCCTGTTACACCTTTTAAACTTTTACATTCAATTTTCGTTTCAGCGCTGAATGGCCTCATTGGTCCCAGTGCTTGGCCTTTGGCCTAAATTCTATATTCAATTCAATTCATACTGAGAATATCAAACATGACCTCTCGTCTTTCACTCGTTTCAAGTGAAACTCCGAAGGGTAAAAGTAAACTAGCAAGTCTTTCATTTGGAGGTCGTTCCACTGAATTACTTTTAACATACGACCATCTTCAAGTTTCTTATAGGTTTATACGCCATTTTTTTTTGTCTTTTTTATGCATTGGACGAAAATAAAATTAAAATGATTTCAGGCATCGTGAATGCTAACCAAAGTAGGACGTCTTGAAATCATTTTTATAGACTCAAGAGATATATTTAATCAGATAGTTCATCAGCTGAATTTTTTTTTTTTGAAGGAGATTCATCTTCACTCGTCAACAACAGCACCACCAAGTTTTTTTCTTCACCAGTGCCCATGTTTCTCTCTCTCTCTCTCTCTCTCTCTCTCTCTCTCTCTCTCTCTCTCTCTCTCTATTTCATTCTGGTTGTATAGAACTATTGTTTATTTTTCACTCTGAACGAACCCTTACTTATCCAGTCTTCTTAACACTTGTAACACTTAATGATGAACGAAATCTAATATACTGATTTCATAAAGCATTATTCTTTATGCTTAAGTTTCTGGGCGAAAGATTTTAGTCATGATAAACATATAGGCTGCGAGAGAGAGAGAGAGAGAGAGAGAGAGAGAGAGAGAGAGAGAGAGAGAGAGAGAGAGAGAGAGAGAATCAATCCTTTTCAATTTAAAGTTGAAAGTGAAATGACGAATTCCAATTATGAATTCTTGAAAAATGACCACATACGTTACTGTGATAAACTAATTTGATGGCTTCTGGTCCTGACGGGTTTCATGTTCGTGTGTGTGTGTGTGTGTTTTTTTTTTATTATTTTTCAAACCTTCTCGTCATGTATTCCGTATCACTTGCATATCGTAACTGTTATCATCTTAGTGTTTTCATTTAGTAAATTGTATCAGAATTTGACAGATGTACGTATGCATGAGCTGAACTATGTAGACTTATTTCTGTTAGTGAGTTCTCGCTGGAAACTCTGTTCATTGGTTCGAATCCTGCCAGGGAAGGTGAAAGCTTCTTCCTTGATTTCCTTCGATAAATAGGCTAGCGTACACAAGAATGTGCGAGGAAGTGAAGTTAAGAGGCCATTGTGGCAGTAAGAAATTATGTATGTATGTATGTATGTATGTATGTATGTATGTATGTATGTATGTATATATGTATGTATAACTGAATCACGAAGGTATGGAAAGTGATGAATGTATAAATAAAGGCAAATGCCACAGAGGGAAAAGTGAAACAACGGAGTGGTTGCTAGGCCTTTCGACTTACGGTCCTTGACTTATGTACATGTATGTACAGTATATGTGTATATGTATGTATATGTATATATATGTGCATACATATATATGTATGCAACTTTAATGTAAACTTTTTCGTTATATGCTACCTGTTACGCTTTTAAAATGTTCAGAGGTTTTGTTTAAATATTGGGTTCAGAAGGTTTTAAGAGACAGCTAAAGGTTCTTCAGTGAAGCCGATGAACAAAATGATATGAAAACAGTATTCACTGTAATGTCATCTTGTTTGTTGTTTACAGTGTACTAGCAGTCACGCCTGAGAAGCTACTATTTCATACGAATTATTTTTATGTTAACGAGTTCAAGTATTTAGTTTTTATTGGTGTTTTGATGGTATGTTGGACTTTACTTACCAGAAAAACTGAATATCTTCAATACTAGCAAGTTGCGCAGTGTGTGTGCGTGTGTGTGTTCATCTTCTAGTGGCATCAGAGTAGGTTTGCAAAGGACGCCTCTCTTCCCCCTGTTGTTTATTTCTGAAGAGGAGTCGAGCATAAAGTCTAGTGTGTTTATGGCTATGCTCTAAGCGACCAGAGCAAAGTCGTCAGTTTCTGTCGGCCAGTGGACTGGAAGCTGAAATGTACCGACGCTGGGGTTAACCTGTCTTCCTCTATTTTGTCTTTTCGCACATTCCTGCATCTATTTTATTTATTTGTTAATTTATTTTTCTTTTGTAGTAAATTAGATCTCTTTCTTCTGTATATCCTATTGCCTTCTGTTACTTCTTTCTATTGAACACCGTATTGTTTGGAAGCTTGAATTTCAAGTCTATGTCCTCTGTAGACTTGTTCCATATGAATAGTGTTTGTCTTCTGAACAGTAATAATAATAATAATAATAATAATAATAATAATAATAATAATAATAATAATAATCTCTCCTTGAAAAATATTGTTCAGAGACATCTGGTTTTTTGATGATCTGTTGGATTTAAACAGTATATATACATATATATATATATATTATATGATACTATTATATATATATATAATATATATATATTAATATATATATATATATATATATATATATATATATATATATATATATATATATATATATATATATATATGTCTGTGTGTGTGTATATAAATAATGTATTGACAAACATTAAATTACAAATGCCGTTTAATATCCAAGTCTTGACAGCCGAATGATAAGGGTACTCGCCACTGAGGTCGGAGGTCGTTGCTGTCGTTGGATGGAATCCGCCAGGTGACGAGACGAACCAACTGTAACTTCCCCTCCGATATTATTTCGCAGGTAGAGCGAACTGGGTATTAAACGACATTTGTATTTCAGTGTTTGTGAATATAAAAATGTCACGGTGTTGTGATAAAATATCCATGATAATAAAATCCGATTGGATCTCGTGTGTCCCTCCCCAGGTGCGGGGGGAAAGGTAGGGATCAGGAGGGGTAAACATGACACATCCACCCTCCTCCCGCGGGATTTGTCCGCCCCGTGTCGGGCGGGGTAGGGTAGGTAGGCTAGGGGAGACATGACATATCCATCCTCCTGCCCGGCGCAGTGAAGCGCGTGCCAACAAGTCGTATATAAATATATATATATAATATATATATATATAATATATATATATATATATATATATATATAATATTTATATATATATATATATATATATATATATATATATATATATATATATATATATATATATATATATTAATTTTTGGGGCATGAGTCAGTCTTCCTCCCTTACCGGGTCCTAAATGACCTGTACTTTCAGATTTAATGCCTTTTGACGTTTTACATTTTTCATTCCCCGCTCTCGTATAAGACATAGATAATGATCGAATGAGATTATATGGCTTTTGTGTGCCAAAGACATCTCCGAATTATACTTAAATGGGTAGTTAATTGAATCACTTGATGACCAACGAAAAAGGTCACCCTCGATATCGTTTGCAGTTGCGTTAGTGACGTCATACTTGTGGCTCTTCTGTGGGCTATTAGGGGACCTTTTGTGGTCAAACTTCACGCGAAAGTTATTGTCTCTAGCAAGACGACCTTTAGGAGCGGAGCGTTTGCTTGTTATCTTCTACTTGGCGAAATTTGTTGGCTTTAAATCGTTTAGCTAAGTTGCTCAAAGACATTTGTTTACTTATAATGAACTACTGTAGTGTTGATAGTCTGTGGATTTTTGCTCTTCAAAAGTCCTCCGTTTACGTTAAGGACATAATTTGTTCTGTCAGGTAAAATCCGTAAAATGAAAAAATGTTTTTGTGTTTGTGGATTCTGATTAGGCATATGAAAAGATGGACGCTGTATTCAGTCTTCACATCGAATTTTCATAAGGAGAAAACTACTTTTGTTTAATTTAAATCATATCAGGTAACTGTCTTTTTTAGATTAATTGATTTTGAAAGATATCTCTTGATTTAACGGGAGGTGTGCGACTCTTAAATAGGTACCCGGACATTTGGCCGTCGGACATCTGGTCGACGGACCTTTGGCCGACGGATATTTGGCCGAAAGGACATTTGGCCGACGGACATTTGGCTGAATGGGACATTTGGCGAATAGATATTTGACCGAAGGACATTTGGCCGAAAATGTAATAAACTCATTTGATTTAAAGATGATTAGTTTGCAGGAAAAACTAATAAAAAAAAAAACAGTAGGAATAAGTACTTTTAAGTTTATTGTAGTAAAATCAATTTGATTAAAAAGATATTTATTGCAAAATCATAATAATAATAATAATAATAATAATAATAATAATAATAATAATAATAATAATAATAATAATAATAATAAACAGTAAGATTAAGTAGTTTGTTGTAGTAAAATTCATTTGATTAAAAGATGTTATGTTTATTGCAGAAAATAAAAAAAACAGTAAGATTATTTCTTTAAAGATTGTGCGCAATGGCTCTCAAAAAATCTATTTTTTTCATATTCCTCATATTTCGCAATAAGAGACATGAGCCTTGTATTCAAGATCTGGTACTTCTTCTTTGAAGATCTCAGTGCAACTCCGAATTGACCATCTCTTGATTGTTAGCTCCCAGTTTGCTTGTTCTTTCCTTATCTTCGTCACTAAGGGCAAATAGATGGGTGGGTGACTGCCGTTCTTTGTTCAAAAAAGCTCTGTGCCATCCTCTAAAGAGTTTATAGTCCGTGGAAGGCCATAAAGTGGTTCTCTCTGAAAGTATTCCACATTGTTATTTCAAATAATAGGCTAGCCCGTCTTCTTCCCAGGTGGGAACAACACCAACCCATGTCGCCCTCAGCCAAGAAAACCCTGATAGAATTTCATCAGTTTCATCATCCAACGATGAGAGACTAATTCAGTGAAGGTGTCAGCAACATATTAACTGGCTTTCAAATGCTAAAGCCTGAAAAGACTTCACGATGATTGCATTTTTCGGATCATTATACCAAGTCTGTAGTCCTGGGCGCTGTATTTCTCCACAAGCACAGTCCGAAATGGAAAAACACCCATAAATGTTGTGTTTTTGGAAAAAATGCTGTGGCGCTATTGAGAGCTGCCCTTTCATAATCAATAGTGACTGAAACCGGAGTTAAGATCTGGCCTTACCTGTTTGAGGGTTCTAAAAATTATATCATAACATCTTGGTTTTTGTTCCTTGGTGACACAAAGTATACTACAGAAACTGGCACTCATCATCCAGTAAAACATGCACAGTATATAATTGACAACCTAATGGGGCAGAATCGAAAGTTCCATCCACAACCAGTGTTCTTTCAGAGCTAAAAGTTCTAAATTTCAGGGCGTTGAGAGAATTGCAGATTGTCACTATCATGAATGACGAAGTCTTCCCCTCTAATTGTTTTACGTAGGTCATCAGTTTAAAATGTCTCCGTCTAGTACTGCAAGATGTCACCGCACCATTTTTGATAAAGTTTCCTTTTAGGGAAGGAGGCATATGCAGCATTGTGCGGAAATCACTAGTACAGTTATGTATTATCGTCGACGTTGCTTCCTCCGAATCTTTGGCTTTTCTTTAATTTTATTCACAGTTTTCAATGACAGGTTGCGTGCAGGATCAGGGCGGATGTGGTGATCACCAGCTTCTTGAATAATGTCGCCTTGTGTCTTTAACGCCCCACCACATCTTCCTTTACGTTCACATCGCCAGTATGTTTGTAATGTCTTTTCTTTTATCAACAATATGAGGCATAACCATCAAGCAATAATTCTTTCCTCCTCGTATCGTTGGTATGATTTCCATGGTCTGTAAATAGTAAGCATTTAATATATATAATATATATATAGAGAAAGAGTATATATATATATATATATATATATATATATATATATATATATATATATATATATATATATATATATATATATTTTATATATATATAATATATATATATATATATATATATATATATATATATATATGTTGTTATATATATATATATATATATATATATATATATATATATATATATATATATATATATATATATATATATATATATGTATGTATGTGTATGCTGGTAATAAAAAAACGTTAACTTACCTGTATAACTTCTAACCTACCAGCGAATGGTATCTTTTATTAGGCAAAGTTTAAACACTGTTGGTTTCAGCAACTGAAATAGTGAACTAATGGTTGGTTTCGTTGGACGTGGTTGGCTAGACTGTTTTAGGCTGGAAATGGCAGTTACTCAGTTCAACAATTGAAATATTGAACTGAGAATGGCAGTTAGCAATTTAACAATCGAAATAGTGAACTCATAGTTACGATAGACTATTTTCGAACATATAACACATAATGTGACAAACAGTAGATACGTTTACTACATTTTCGGCCAAATGTCCTTCGGTCAAAATATCTATTCGGCCAAATGTCCATTCAGCCAAATGTCCGTCGGCCAAATGTCCTTTCGGCCTAAATATCTGTCGGTTGTGCCGTCCGTCGGCCCAGATGTCCAAATGGCCGAAATGTCCGGCCACGCTTAAATATGGCCAACAACATAACTCAATATTTCTCTTCTTGTGTGTTTCTGGGTGTCCTTTGGTTCTGGCGCCCGGCAAATCGCTATTTTTTATAGTAGGTCTTCGTGCATCTTTGTGACTCAGTTATGACGATATTCTTTTAGTTTTCTTGTATTGACGTTTCCACCTGTGGGCTCTCGATTAGGGGGTCCCCTTCGGTCTCTTTAACTTCCCTGTTATAGCAGACGGTAAATTTTCTGTTTTCGACCTCAGGGTGATAGTAGTGATAGTAGCAGTAGTTGTAGCAATAGTAAAAGTAGTAAATATCACTCCATAGCTAAAAAAAAAAAAAACCAATGTACAGGTTTTCATCTCGGAAAATGACCTAATTTAAAAGAGAGAACGTAAATCCTCTAAGTTTTACAAAACACTTTTATGTATTTCCATTTTACAAACGGGTGAATCTCAAGTCCTTCTTGAGAGTAAAGCTGAGAGAGGGAACATTGGCTTCCTGTGATTGCTATCTCTTTCTGTTCCTTTGTCCATTACTTTGTTGAAGATCTTGTTTTCTAATTTTAGCTTTAGCCACGTAAGTTTAACTGCTTATTGTGTAGGCCTACATATTATGCAGTAAACCTTGACATAATTTTTTTATTATTGTTTATACTAAAGCTGTGAACCTCTGCATTATTGATAAATATGTTTTCTTTATCTCACAGGTATGTAACTACATGGGCAGTAAATCAGCTTTGGTAAAGTAGCAT